>NC_141144.1:44092276-44405442 GCF_053477565.2 Lygodium microphyllum
CATCGTAAGCCTTCTATCTATCCTTGGCAGCTTGAATGTCTTGTCTTATTGATTTGATTTGATCATCCATGTCTTCCAGCATCTGCCTTGAGGCTTCTACCCCCTCAAAGTTAGATCTGAGAAGTTCAAAGGGGTATGACAATCATGCCCATACAATGCTTGAAAAGGTGTCATCTAAATACTCTGTTGGTAGGAGGCATTGTAGGCAAACTCAACCAGTGGCAAATATTGAATCCACTTTTTGGGTTCGCGACAGCAGTATGCCCTAAGCATATCTTCAATGACTTGATTGACTCGTTCTTTCTGACCCATCAGTTTGGGGATGGTAAGCTGTACTGAAATAGAGTTGAGTTCCAATAGCCTCAAAGATAGACCTCCAGAAGTATGATGTGAAGAGAGAGTCTCGATCACTAATGATTCTTCTGGGCAACCCATGAAGTTTCTTGATGAATAATCTTGCGATGTCTGAAGCTTTATAGTTTGTCTTAACAGGAATGAGATGTGTGACCTTGGTGAGCATATCTACTACAACCATAATAGAGTTATATCCTCCCTAAAATTGGGGTAGGCCAACAATGAAGTCCATACTGATGAACTCCCATTTCATTTGTGGAATGTCAAGTGTTTGCAATTTCCCAGGTATTTTGACATGTTCTGCCTTAATGTGTTGACAAGACAAACATTCCGTGACATATTTGAGAATGTCACCCTTGAGCCTTTCCCAATAATAGCTCTTTTTTACCACATTAAGGGTCTTGGCATAGCTAGGATGTCCTAAGAAAGGGGAGTCATGGGCTTCCCACAATATCTTCTACTTGAGAGTTTGGCTTGCAAGGATACATAATCTTGTCCTAAAGTAGACAAGTCCACTACTAAGACAGAGAATTCTTGATACTTCGACTTTAGCTTCGGGTCTTGATCCTTGATGGGGATCTCTCTTAGCATTTTCTGATAGACTAGCTCATGATATGCCCTTCTTTTGCTAGCTCAAGAATCGGGTTGTTTGGCATTGATACCTTTGTGGCTAGAGATCTTATTGTAGATGGATCTTGCAAAATAAGAGAGTTTAGAAATGCCTTGCGACTGAGTGCATCAGCAACTACATTCTCTTTTTCAATCCTATATTTGATTTCAAAATCATATTGTTCCAACACTTCGATCCATCGACATTGCCTCATATTGAGCTCATTCTGGGTGAAGATCCATTTAAGACTCTTGTGGTCCGTCATTAAAGAAAATTTTTTACCCAGCAAGTAATGCCTCCAAAGTTTGAGGGCATGGATGATAGCCAATAGCTCCAGATTGTGGGTAGCATAATTCCTTTCATGGCTCTTCAATTTTCTTGAAGAATATGCTATTGGATGACCTTCTTGCATAAGTACACATCCTAAAGCAAGTGTGCTAGCATCAGTTACCACTTCAAACTCCTTACTAAGATCAGGAAGTTTCAGGATGGGTGTTGATACTAAGCTTTGCTTTAGTTTGTCAAAGCTGGTCTATTCGGCAGGTGACCATACAATTGTTGCTTGCTTCTTTAGTAGATCAGTCAAGGTGTTGTAATCAAAGCATAATCTTTGATGAAAATCCTGTACCATCATGTCAACCCAAGAAAACTACGTATTTCTTTGACAGAAGTTGGTGTTGGCGCTAAAGCAAAATCTCATGTTTGGATGCAAGCATTAAATTGCATGGAAAATGGAAAAATAGCAAAGTCTGAATTGGCTGATGCAAGTCAAAGTATATGAGGGAGAACATGATGGAGTGCACCAGTGGATTCATTTTCAGCCTATGCTTATTTGGTTGAGGTTCATAATCAAGAAGCTCTTGTGGGAGAAAAGAGAAGAAGAGATGAGGACACTGTTGGTTCTTTCTCCTTAGGCCCATCTAAATGCATAACATGAAGTAAAATGGAGCAATATAAAGAGGCTGAAAAAGCCATACCTGAGCATGTTATGGAGGATGCATCTCAAGAGAAGAAACAAGAAGGGAAGAAAAGGGGCAAGCATCCTGATTGTAGGTTACAATCGGATCTTGAGACTGCCACAAACCTTAAAAAGGTCTTAGAAGATCACATACTTGGTAGTAGAGTGGAATTCACACTTGGCAAAGTTCTTGGAATCGCGAAGCGTGAATTTCATGATGCAATCATTGATATGCTGAAACAAAAAAGACAGTTTGATGGTGAAGTTTTGCAAGCATTGATGCAGGTTGGCAAAGACATAGAGAAACATCTTCAAAGGGAATATGATGATGCATGTAATGATGTTTTGGAACAGACTGATGTTGAAAATGGGTTAAATGGGAGTGTAGACAGTAAGCTTGTGGCTAAAAATGGTATTATGTGCAGTACTAAGCATAGAGATAAGGCTATGTTTAATGGGGATGTCCATCAACAAGCACATGAAGAAGAAGATGCCCATTTTATTCCAAGTAGTCATTATTCATGAACGCATTAGGCTCATGCTACATAGAGACAATTATTAAAGTGGGAGAAAGAGAGATGCCTTGCATAGCTCTCTTGGATCATGGTTCCGAAATCAATGTTATGGCATATAACTTGTATGAGAATGGAGGTTGGCCGATTGATGTACATCCTAGATGGCGCATGCGGGCAACAAATAATTCATTAGGGGATCTTTATGTAGCTTGTCCAAATGTACCCGTGACTATTAGAGATGTCAGGGACGAACATCATTTTTTTGTGCAAGATTCATGTAGTTATCCAATGATTTTGGGGCAGCCCTATATTTTGGAATCAAGGCTAGAAAGAAAAGCCTTGGATGATAGTTCTTCATATGCTCGGGTTCAGAGTAAAGACAATAGAAAGGCGGTATAGTTTCTCACTGTTTGTGTGAATTGTCCCAAGAAAGGGGGAGACTATATTTGTGTATGGATTGCAGGAATGGATAGCATGTAGTCTCTTGGCAGTTTTAAGAATATTTCAGCCATGTGCAGGGCTGAAAAGAAATATGTAGGATGGGCTAAAAAATAACTGAAGACATATGGTTTGATGGCTGCAAATGAAGGTATTTCATGGCTATATGTATGTCTGGTTGATGTTGATACAGTGGTTGAAATTTCTGAAACAATTAATGCCAAAAATAGTGTAGAAAAAGAGGTTATTTATGTTGACACTTAGAGATGTATGAAGTTATTCAAAAGTTTGTTGAGGATGAATATTATGGGCTGCAAAATAGGGTTGAATCAAGGGTGGATACAAAGTACAAAATAGTTGCAAGGAAGGTTAAGCTTGTGGATTTGCCTTTACCACCTAAAAATGATGGGTTGGCTGAAAAGGTTACTCAATAGCCTAGTTTATGGGATCCACATGGAGTAGGACATAAATTTATAGCTGAAACTTTACAAAAGCTGAAAATTGGTGATACAAGCTTTCTTTTGCTTGTGTAGAAAGAGCCTGTTTCTTATAGATGTTGGCAAGGCATGGGAAAGCCTTTGCATTTGAGCCAGATGAAATTGGATGTGTTAATCCAACTATAGTTGCACCTATGGTAATATTTATAGTACCTCATGTGCCATGGAATTTAAAGCCTATTCCAATACATTGGGCATATTTGCCTAAGTTGCTAGATCTTTTGAATGAGAAGATTAGGATGCAAATTTTGGAGCCCTCTTTAGCTCCATATTTGAATCGGTGGTTTATTGTTCCAAAGAAGAATGGTTCTTTGGGGTTTATACAGGATTTGTGACCAATTAATAAAGTCACCATAAGGAATGTTGGATTAGGCCTGATAGTGGATGAATTTGCAGAAGCATTTGCAGGCAAGGAAATTTACTCTATGGGTGATTTATATTCAAGATATGATCAGCTCTAGCTTGCATTGGAAAGCTGAGATATCACTACCATGAAGATACCACTTGGATTGGTTAGAATGTGTACACTTCCACAGGGAGCAACCAATTTAGTGGCACATATGATGAATGATATACATAAAGTTTTGAGGGAGAATATTCCTCAGTTGACCTTACCCTTTCTTGATGGCGTGCCGATAAAAGGGTATGATACCCATGAGAAGAATGAAAAGCTAAATGAGCAGGGATATAGAGGATTTGTGAAGACTAATCATATTCTTGATTGTGACAAGATTTTGAGCTATCTTGAAGAAGTGCATTTGACTTTGCCAGGAGAAAAGTCAGTTTTTGGAGTGGAGGAAGTATTAGTTGTTGGGCATATGTGTGGACCATAAGGGAGAAAGCCCTCACCAGTAAAGATTGATGCCATAAGCAAGATGCGGGAGACATGTTCAAATGTATCCGAAGTGTAAAGATTTTTGGGTGCATGTGTCTTTTACTTAATATGGATTTTGCATTTTGCTCATGTGGCTGAAAGTTTATATCAGCTCTTGAGAAAAGGGCAAAAGTTTTGGTGGGGTAAACAACATATGAAGATAGTTCAAAAGTTAAAGAGCTTATTGATTTCAGCCTCAACACTAAAGAGAACAAATTATGAGAATGGGCAACCTATTATTCTCATCGTGGATACAAGCCCAATTGGCATTGGTTGGGCAGTGGGTCATGATGATGCTGAAGGGAATAGGTATGCCATTTGGTGTGGAGCAAAGGTCCTCAATGAATGGCAGCGACAATATTCTCAAGTCAAAAGAGAGCTTTGGGATGTAGTGACAGCCCTTAAGTGTGATAGGGAGTATTTTATGGGAGTTCATGTAGTAGTAGAGACTGATTGTCTACCTCTATTGGGCATGATAGTAAATTGCTCTCCCGATATTGCCATGTTATGATGGATTGCATATATAAAGTCACTTAACCCTGATTTTCAACATATTACAGGTAGAAAAAACCCATAGCTAACATGCTTTCATGAGCAAGGTTTGAAAATGAAGAGAACGATGTGATAGGTGTTGAAAATGACTTTATGACAGCATGGAATGAGTATGCAATTGTTGTTACTGCAGGTACAATTGTTGTAACAGAGATTTCAGTAGTAATTAGAAAAGAGCTTACATCCATAGAGAAAAGATGGATAGTAGAGAGAAAGAATCATCAGTGTTATGCTTCAGTGAGAACACAATTTTTGGAAGAGTTGTATGAGGATGATTGGCTGAAAGTAGGCCAATATCTCAGCCTCATGACAAAGAATGCTGAGTGTTCTAAAGCTAAATTCAAAAGGATTAAAAGAAAAGATTATGGGTTTTTCTTGAAAAAGCATGCAAAGAAAAAGAGAGGAGCTCCAGTACGTGTATTGGGAGATAGGGCTTCTCAACAATAGGTCATGCATGAGTTTCATGAAAGTTTATGGACTAGACATACAGGAGTTTGGGGCACATTTACCAAGATCAAAGAGAAGTATTGGCGGCAAAACATGCATAAAGATGTGGAGCATTATGTGGAATCATGCAGTGTCTGTCATATGTATTCCATAGTAAAACATAGAGATGGGTTGCAACCAACCTATCTGTTGTCTATGCATTACAAATGGGTAGTTGATTTGGTTACTATGCCTACAAGTTTATGGAATATGAGATATCTTGTGCTTTCACAAGAAGACTTAACAAATCAAATGGAAGAACAAGCTCTTAGTACAAAGACTACTCAAGCAGTTTGAAGGTTCTTATTAAAAGAAGTCTTTTGCAGGTATGATTATGTTGGTAAAGTTGTTGTAGATAGAGGAGAATTGGATGTGGATGAGGCTCGTGACTTCTTTTCATGATTGGGTATCAAGCTAGTTTCAATTTCAACCTACAATCTTGAAGCAAATGGCAAAAGTGAAAAAGGTCATCAGCCTATCATTAAGGCATTAGCAAAGTCATGCAAGGGCAGGATGAAAGAGTGGCCAAGAGTGTTACCCTTTGCTTTATGGGCTGATAGGACCACGTGCAGTTACAGGGTATATGCATGCTGAATTAATATATGGACAATAGCCAATCATGCCTATTGAGGAGACTTTTTCTAATTAGAGTGTTCTACTATGGGAAGAGTGATTGAATACAGAAGAGTTGCTAGTCCTACACATTAGATAGTTAGAAAGAAGGCATTAAGACATTGAGATAGCCATGAAAAAACTAAAGACTATAAGGATCAAGAACAAGAAGAGGTTTGACAAGCAACACAGACTTCGACCACCACCAGCTATACAAGAAGGGGACTGGGTGCTGGTTTATGATAGCAGCTTGGAAAATTAGCATAGTGTCAGTCAAAAGATGGCAAAGTGGTGGTTTGGTCCATATGTGGTGAGGTTTGTTTTTGATAATGCTACCTATGCATTCAATGAGATGGATGGGACAACTCTAAGGATTCCAATGGCTAGAAAATGTATCAAACTCTTTAAATGTAGGGAGTCTTTAGCATATGAGTTGAAGGAGTTGGATACTGAGCATGAACATGAGAATATGGAAGAATAAGAGGTAGAAGATGAAGACATTGAAATGGCAGAGGATACTTCTTTTGACACTGTAGATCCATAAGACTTTGACACATGCTGGAGGATGTGCAGGTTAAGAGGGGGTGGATGTCATGTTCCTACGTGCACATAGTTGAAAAACTCTAGAGTGCAACTTTTTTATTGATCTAGAGAGTGAATGCCATTAATGTTATTGTTCGTAGCGTGGATGGTCCAAAACTAAATTTTTGGACAAATTTAGCCACTTTTTGATATTTTAGATATTATCACTTGTAAAAATCCAAAAAACTGATTAGGATGACATGTAAAAAAAAGCATGTAGCTTTCAACCATTTTGGGAGGATTTTATGTAAAAAGAAGGATGGGTGAAATTGTGTGATGCACGATCCCTGTTTTCAGGCAATGAGCAACACTTCGAACTGGGAGATGAAGGAGTGATCTAGCATAATTCTGGCTAGGTGTCCTAGTATTTTACTCCCCTTTTGGAGCCAGTGGAAGCATCAAATTGGCGGTCTGAGCAGCATAGGGGAAGGTATTATTTTATATATGTTTTTGTCTATAAGAGATTTACCTTCTCATAATGCAAAAATAAATTGACATGCTTCACCTCTATGAGTATTCTTATGCATCTTCTATTTATTTGAACCCCTTCTCTTCCATCTACTCCTCTCCCTAAATCCCCCTTCACCTTGTTGTCTCTTACCCCCGTGGTAGACTTTCGACTCCAAACGCTCTGACACCGTCTTATGCATGTGTAGGAAGGTTAAAAATTTTGCAATGGTTGGAATGAACAACAAAGGAAGAGGATGGGCGGGTCAGTCACACAAGACGGTAGACCCGATGTAATATCTCCGCACAATAAAAGTTAGTTAGTTCGAAAGTTAGTTAGTCAATCAATAAGTTAGTAAGATTACTAACTAAAGACTAACTAAGGTAAAAACTAACTAATATTAATTATTAATAATTTTTATTTAATTTAAAATATTTTATTTAAAAAATCAAGAGTCGTAAATTTGATATTTTTCTCGGATTGGCAAGGACTATAGCCACCCTTTCACGTAAATTACAACGTGAACGAGAATTATGAGTTATATTAATCACTAGGTTAATGTGTATAGTTTGGATGGTCCAAAAATATTAGATTTTGGGCAAAACTAGTATATTTTAGATATTTTAGATATTATCCTTTAAAAAAAAGATATGGATATTTTTAGAACTGGATGTCATTTAAGAGAAAAGACAAGTGATATTTTAGTTAGTTTGGAGGTTTTATAAAAAGAAAAAAATAAAGGGAGGATTTGCGAAATCGCGCGCATCGCAATCGCAGTACACAGGCAGTGGATAGCACTTTGAACAACGAAAAAGAAGGAGTGAACTAAGAGCTTTCTATGCAAGTGTCTTGAGGTTTTACCCCCCTTTCAGAGCCAATGGAACCATCAGATTTATGATCTGAGCATCAGATCACTGATCTTTCCAAGATCCCCCTCCACAAAGAGCTCCACTTCTCAACCACAAGCCCTCTTCTCTAATTCACTATAAATATAAGGCATGGGAGAGGCATCAGGAGCATAAGGAGACCCTGAAAGGCTATAAGAGAGAGGGAGAGAGAGAGTATACCCCTCCAAGAGATTGTGAGCGAGAGCTTGACAGAGAGAGAGAGAGAGAGAGAGAGAGAGAAGAGTCACCCCGAGAGGTTGCAAGGAAGAGAATTAGCTCAATTTCCTCTATCTCGATCCTTGACTTAACCATATTCTCTTATGCTCTCCCATCTTGAATCTATTCCACCTTCTTAATCTCTTGAGTCTACCTGCGGATGATGGCCTCCAAGCAAAGAATGTCGCGTGCGGATGACAATCCTACAACCAACAACAAGGCTTCAGGCAAAGGCATCACTGTCAATCCAACTATAGTTCCGGTCGTAAGTAATGTGTTTTCAAATTGCTAGATGCTTGCTTTGATTCTCCTATGACATATGTTAGGCCCCATACTATTGCACGAGTATAGATCATGGGAAAGGATAAATTTCATCTCACCTACTCGAAAGATGGAGTTTGTAAAGTGTATATATCAAGGGAAGATAATTACACCTAGTTACATATGATTTATTTGCTAGTAGAGCAATTACAAGGAAGAATTAGTCAAGCGTTATGAATGGCATAGTCGTCAAAAAGAACAACATTAAAAGATTGGGCATACAAGTGCTAGATTAAAGTATAGTCAAGGATTATAAATAGCATAATTACTAAAAGAATATGACATTGAGAATCATGAATAGAAAGTACTAGTTTAAAGTTTAAATACTTCAAAAGTACTTAGCTTAAGAGCCCAAATATTAAGAAGAAGTAGATTCTAGCTCATGGCAAGGCCTGTTGGAGTCTAATTACTTGTAAAAATCTCGCACTTATCTTATCAAGTATTTACACGTTATGCCTATAACATGTTTGATATATGAGGATAATTTTCTAGTTGCCTCATTACTTGACTAAGAGCTAGTACAAGGAATTAATCATAAGGGTTAAAACTAAGATGTCTTGAGTTCCGTCCGATAACGATGACTTTTTCCAATCCAAATCCAGGGTTGGGTTATCAAGCAAGGTAAGTGGCCTATAGAACTTACATCATAAATAGTGTTTGAACCCTTAACATATGCCCTAGCCAAAAGAAGGAAGTGTTAAGAAACATTTTTGCATAGTATTGCTCTTAGATCCCAAGGGGGAGAGCAAATATGCAATGGGTAATATTATATCATCTACTCTTGCATTGTTTTGGAAAGAATGCAATTGGTTTTATTGGTTGATCGAACAATATCCTACATGCTTTTACATTCAACTGGTTGTGTTGAGAGTGGAAAAAGACTGAATTTTTAACTGATTTTTGTTGTTTTTGAGGTCTGAATGATTGATTTTTGGTGGATTTAGAGTGATGTATGATTGTTAATGGAAGTATTTGAGAGTGTTTTGGATGATATTGATTATGTTTTGAAAGTTCATGATGATTTTCAGTGGAGATATGAGGTTCTGTGATGTTCTGATAGGTTCTGATTGATTCTGTATAGCTTCTGTTTTTTTCTGATTGTCTTCTGTATGAAGCATAGATTTATGATTGATGAAGATTGAGATCTTGTGAAAGCTTATTGAATATTTTTTGAGAGTTTGGAATGGTTTGAGTGTGAGTTATGAGGTTTTGATGACCTTCTGTAGATCTTCTGTAGAGCCTCTATCTCTGCTTTGCTCTGTACTGTAACTGTACTGTAGCTGTTCTGGTACTGTACTGTGACTGTTCTGTAGACATTCTGTAAGTATTCTGTAGAATGTATGTGTGACTTTGGAAAATTTTTCTAACCTTTGGAAAGGATGAATCTAAGTTCAAAAGAGCTAAAACAGGTCGAAAAAAACAGCTGCTGAAGAGGACTGAAGAGAAGACTAAGTGACAGTGACAGTAGTGAGCTATGAAAAGACACTGTAGTGGCTCTGGTGACTCTTCATATTAGACATACCTCTTGGGAGGTGCATCCACGACCTAAGAAGGATTATTGAGGGTTATTATGAGAGTATTGTAGTGAGGATAGGATGTACTATTGATGGAGAGAGAAAGAAAGAGGGAGAGATAGTCAAATCTATCAAAACAATGTGACTGTATATGAGAGATTGAGAGAGAGAACTATGAAGACATTGAAGATGAATACTATGTGATGTATTTTCATTCAAAGATGGTGTATTTCTTTGTGTTCTTTGTTCTATTGATGGATTTTGTGAAGATATTGGAGAATATGGTTGATTCTATCAAATCCGTGGGAGATATCTACTATGATGCTACGTGAGAATTGTTGTTTTCTTTGTTTTGATGATCAAAAGAATGAAATAAAAGCTTGTTGATGTTACAAGATAGATTTTCTTGCAAGATAATTCCCTTTTCCTTGGTGTTCCTCTTGGGGCTCCATGTTTTTGGTACGCAGCCGCGCTGGGGAACTTGCCATTAATAAGCACCAGAAGAGGCTGAAAATGAAGGGAATGGCATTGCCAAGAAGAGAAGAATTCAATGGATGTTTGTAAAGTTCCTTCTTCCACTGAAGAATTGGAATTTCTCATAATCAAATCCACTTTTCACAAGAATTTCATCCCACAATGGCGCAAACACATCACCATCATGATGTATGTTTTATGTGGTGGACAATTTCCTCTTCCTGTTGAAGCAGCAGAAACTTGCATCTTGGTGGCAAACTGTTTGGGAATAAACTAAAGAGCAGAAACAGAGAGAATGACCATCCATGGAAGATTTGGAATTCATTGAGAAGTTTCCAGACATCATCAAGTGGGAGATTGTGAAGAAGCTTCAGGAGTCTTGGTCTGTAGAGGTTCACGAAGACAAGGAAAAAAATTGGAATTTGTTCATGGATGCTCAACAGCAAGATACATGGGATGCTTGGTGCACTGATAATCTTCTATTTGTTCAATTAGCAACCCACTGGAAGTTGGTAGACAGAGTGTTTTTCACAACATGCACTGTTGAAACCCTCAGAAGCTGGCATTATTATAATGGCGCAACAACGATCCTAAGAAGAATGAGTTTTGATACTTTTAGAATAGAATATCTTCCCCTTTGTAGTGGTTTGAAAGCTGAATTCAGAGATGTTGAAAAGAAGGAAGTAAAGGAGATGTTGGCCAGAGAATCTATCAGAGACTAAAGCCCTCTCGGATACTATCCTGTTGAGTCCAGACCAACTGGTTGAAGCCAACCCCCTGATAAATGACGCAATAAAGAGGCAAGCGTTAGAACGAGTCCAGAAGTACGTGAGAAGAGAGAAGGCAAAAATCAAAGCTGAGAACGAGCTCATAGCAGAAGCTTCCTTTGACACCCTAAAAGCACTCTTTACAGAAGTCCCAATGGCGACTCAAGGTCCCCTTCCTAGTCAGATCCGTCCTGGAAATATTGATGATAGGCCAGCAAATGTAGTCCCATTGCTAGTTTTTAAGGAAGAGTACAATGAAGACCCTGATCTTCATGTAGCCAAGTTTATGGTAGCATGTGTGGCTAACAATGCCAGAACCCCTAAGCATTGCTTAGCAATATTCCTCGCCACTTTCAAGGGCACGGAGTTTCAGTGGTATGAGAGACAAGCAGCAGGAACTTTTGGCACATGGGACGACCTAAAGTTGGCCGTCCTCACTAAATTCAGGCGTGAAGGTTTTGAAGAGCGGATGCGAGAAGAGTTCATGAACCTAAGTTAGTCCTCTGGAGAAAGAGTAGGAGCTTATGTCTCGTGAATGGAATCCATCCTAAAGAGATGGACTAAGCATCATTTGGATGAAGGTATCCAGAAAGGAGTGTTTCTCAGGGGCCTACAACCAGAAGTTTGCAAGTTCGTGGAATTGAGAAGACCAGTCAATCTGCAAGCCGCAGTGGAAGGTGCAAGATTGTATGACGAAGTTGAAGCAAGGCTGTCAATGACTCTAGGAAGAGGAGTCTTACCTCCTCCTATGCCTAGAATGGTATACCCATCAAATGCGGTCCCAGGGACAGTTCCCTACCCCTATCCCCAGATGCAAACAGTGCCACAGTATAGTGCACCTAATCCAGTGTGGTCACCGTAGACGACAGTGCCTCAGATGATAGTTCAACCACAACAATAGTGGCCTCAAACAGTTCCTCCAATGGTGACTCAACAACAATGGAATCCTACCAACTGGAATCAACAACCCCAAGTCTACAAGAGCTCTGAATCAGAACCAGAACAGAGGACCTTCTGGATCTACCCAACCAGTGTATGCAGTAATTACAGAAGCTTTCCAAAACCCTACAACAAGCACTGCAGGAGGTGAAAATATGAAGGACTACTTATCCAACTTAGTTGCAAGTATCAAGAAAGAGCTTCTGGATGTGATTACAGAGCAGTTACAAACGTTGAAGGTGAATACCGCCAATATATCCACTCCTGCAGGAGCCAGAAGAGATGTGATGCAGTCAAATACTTGGTGTGAAAAGTGTCATCAAGCAGGACATTTAGCCACTGAATGTACCCGAAAACCAACCATTCCTGGAGCCTTCTATTCTTACTATTTGCGGAAGAACCATACAAAGGATATTTGCTCTCTGAAAGAGATGCATGAACAAAGACAGAAGGATGAAAATGTAAGATTCAACTTGCTGGAATCTAAAATGACAACACAGGATATTGGACCCAAGCCTAGAGAGTTTGGTCCTAATTTTGGTCCAAGGAGGTTTCCTCTCAAAGTTACAGAGGACAACAGTCTGGCGGTGGTCAGAGATCTGAGGTGGAGTGTTACAGATGCGGAGAAAAGAGACACATTTCACAAAATTGTCCAAATTCCAGAAGGTCAGTGGATTACAAGCCCTTATGCAGTCGATCCAAAGAAGAAGGCCACACTGCAAAGGACTGTCCCAGTCCAACCCCTGTAAAGGCCAATGTCACTGATAGCCAACAAAAGGTACAAGAACCTGCTTCCAATCTGGTCGAGTTGGAAGTTGCCGCTATGACGCGTACCAAGAAGAAGGAACCAGTGGTTTAGAATGGAAATGACTCTCCTGCCAAGACTGTGAAGTTCAACCTAGCTACAGAGGGACAGAGCAATACAGAACAGAACTGTACAGTACAGAGCACTACAGTGCCACAGAAGGCTGCAGAGACAGTCCTAGAGATAGGACCAGAGGCCCAAGAGATAGATGATACAAAAGCACTTCCGAAAATAGAAGAAGTGCTGATGTTGCAATTGTTAGAAGAAAAAGAAACTATGAAAATGGGTGTAGCCCCATTCCCTAGCCAGCTGGAGAAGCCTGTGGATCCTATTAAAGATTATGACTTGGTCAAAGACCTAGATACTTTTAAACCAAACTTAACATTCCGACAGTTGCTGATGCTGTCTCCGAGTTGCCGAAATAGATTCAAAAGCATCTTGACACGAAGGCGTGGATTAAGGATCGCTCCTTCAACAGCGACCAAGACTAATAAGGCCTTAGAGCCTGTAAAGGAAGTAGATGTGGCTAATGCCTTTTTTAGATCCTGGAAACCCAAAGATTAGTGTATGGATAGAAGGATGCTTCATTTCAAATGCATTGATTGATGGAGGCTCATCAGTAAATGTAATGACGGATGTCACCATGAAGGACTTAGGGTTGCAAGGAATTCAACCTACACAGTGGCTTATCAAATTGGCAGACCAAAGTAGAGTCAAACCGTTGGGCATCCTCCCATATGTAAAAACAACCTTTGCAGGGAGAGACTATTGGTTGACATATTTGGTGGTCAAACCAAATTCTTATGGGACCTCATACCCTCTGATGTTGGGAAGACCTTGGCTTTTTGAAGCAAGAGCCAGGATGGACTGGTTCAAAGGAACCCTAACCCTAGGCAGAGGATCCAATAAAGTGGCGTTAAAGCTGTATGGATCACAAAAAGGCAATGGATCCATATCCATTGAAGTCATAACTGACTCCTCTAACGAGGTAACAAATGGTACATCAGGAGATGAAGAGGTTGTTAAGAAAATCTTTCCTAAGAAAATAGAGGCACAGTCCCTAACAGTGGGCACTATAAGCCAACTACCAAGGGAAGTAAAATCCTTGACCATGAGTGAATATCTCCTACCTCAATTAGAATTAACTTCTGAAATCACCTCTGATAGTGAAATAGAAGCATGGATGTACTGTTCTCCCTATTACATGACAGTCGCAGTTACAGAGCAGAGTCGGTACAGAGACAGTATAGTTACAGATCAGAGACATTATAGAGGCAGAGCAGATATAGAGTGTCTACAGAACAGAGACAGAGTGGATACAGAGACAGTTACAGAGACAGTAACAGATACAGAGCCAAAACCAGAACCAGAAGTAGAGTCAAAACTGGTGACAGAAGCAGAAGCAGATGCAGAGGCAGACGATCTGTTCTTCTCTTACAGAGCCTCTACAGAGGCCGAGGCAGAGCCTCCAGAAGATGAGAATGAAACTGATGAGGAAGAAAATGAAGTAGGCTATGGAAGTGAAAATGAAGAATTTTCTTTGATAGAGGATGATCTGGTTGATGTCCCTACAGAGACCTCAAAGGCCGAATATCTCAGGGTATTGGATGGAATGACCATGGTTCTGTTTGGGTTGGTCAATGGACCCCAAAGTATGAAGAATCTGTATGAGCAATGGATTAAAGGCATAAAAATTAAGTTCACCAATGGCTCCTGTCGCCCTAACTATTCAGTCCAAAGAGAAGATGATGATGATGCCCCCTGCCAACAAAAGCCCAAGCCCTCAAAGTCACGGCCTCTAGCAGGTCCATGCTATGTGACATTCCTGGACGCATCCTCTGAAGATGAAGCCTTGAGTCCTGAAGAGGTCACCACTCAAAAAAAAGCAAATAAGTCTTTGATACCCTTTCAACAAATTAAACAGATGAATGAGTCATCTGTTCAGAAGGAGGACACTAGTTCTAGTCGGATATCAGACGAGGATACGACTCTCTTGAAGGAGTCAGACCTCTACCCAGAAGCAATCTGTGGGACATTTATCCACGAAGTGGAAGGTGAAAGACAAGTAACGTTCTTGGATGCTGAGGGTACTGAACGTCACTTGAAAGTGGATCTCAATCTTCCAAAAGAGGAATTAGTGGTCCTTCGCGACCTACTCAAAGAGAACTTAGACGTGTTTGCTTGGTCATATAAAGACCTAAAGGGGATTGATCCCACAGTATTTCAACGTCACATTGATCTAGAGCCCGATGCCAAACCTGTAAGGTAAAGACAAAGATGGATGAATCCTAATTATTTTGCTCTAGTGAAGGCTGAATTGTTGAAACTTCTTGAAGCAGAGTTCATTTATCCCGTGGCTAACAGTGAATGGGTTTCGCCCATTGTGGTAGTACCCAAGAAGAACGAGAAGCTCCAAATATGTGTTGACTTCCGAAAGCTCAATTTGAAGATGAAGAAGGATCATTTCCCTATCCCTTTTACAAACCAACTGTTGGACACAGTGGCAGGCCATGAGCTATATTCCCTCTTGGATGGATTCAGCAAATATAACCAAGTCCAAATCGCAGAAGAGGACCAATCTAAAACAACCTTCACCACGGAATGGGGGACGTATGCCTACAGAGTGATGCCATTCGGGCTCTGTAATGCTCCTACTACCTTCCAAAATGAGTAATGATGGCGGACTTCTAGAACCATCTGCATGATTTCATTGAGGTGTATCTTGATGACTTCTGTGTCTATAGTTTGATCCCTGAGTACTAGGGACACCTCGAGCAATGTTTTGACAGATGCCGAGAGTATGGGATCTCTCTCAACCCCAACAAATGTGTGTTTGGTGTCTCCTCAAGAGTTCTTTTGGGCCATATTGTCTCTGCACAAGGAATTGCAACAGACCCGGCAAAGATTGAAAAGATTGTCGCCTTAACAGCACCGACAAACCTGAAACAATTGAGAGGATTTCTTGGCCATGTGGGCTATTACAGAAGATTTATTGCACATTTTGCAACTAAGGCAGCCCCTCTGCACAAGCTCCTAAGGAAAGAAGCTGATTTCCTTTGGACAGATGACTGTGAAGAAGCCTTTAATACCCTAAAACAATGCCTGATCCAGGCACCTATTTTGTAGCCTCTTGATTGGACGAAGGAGTTTCATGTGCACACAGATGCATCATGAAGGGCTAGGTGTTGTCCTATGTCAAAAGGGCCCCTCCAAATTAGATCAACCAATATATTATGCAAGCCAAAAGGTCACTGATAGGGAACGGAACTATACAGTGACAGAGCTGAAGTGCTTGGCAATGGTGTTTGCCCTAGAGAAGTTTCGCCACTACCTTCTATCTACGCACTTTAAATTTTATGTGGATCATGAGGCCCTATCCTTCTTGATGAACAAAGCAGACGTGAAAGGACGAATGATGAGATGGCTCCTTCTATTCCAGGAGTTCGACTTTGAGGTGATTACCAAACCTGGTCATTCCCATGTTCTAGCTGATCATCTGTTGCGTATCCCGCAAACTGTAGATGAGGAGCACGATCATCCAGACCTCCCTGATGCTTCCCTATTCTTAGTAGAAACTGTAACCCCCTGGTATGTAGATATTGCCAATCTACTGGCAACCCAACAGTACCCTCCTGGCATTTCTAGTCGGGAAAGGAAGAAGCTTATGTTAGAATCAGCCCCTTACACCCTGTTAGGCAGTGCACTATACAAGAAAGGCAAAGATGAAGTGCTCAGAAGATGTGTTGCAGGAGATGAGATTGGGATTGTTTTGAAGGCTTTCCATGACGAGCCATGTGGAGGCCACTTTGCAGGAGAAGCTACAGCCAGGAAGGCTCTACTAGCAGGATACTGGTGGCCGACCCTCCACAATGATGCATATGATTAGTGTAAAAGATGTGACGCTTGTCAGCAAATGGGAAAACCCACCAAAACAAGTGCCATGCCATTGCAACCTATCCTTCCTTTGAAGCCGTTCAAGAAGTGGGGCATCGACTTTGTCAGCCCAATCGATCCTCCCACCAGAAGGAAATAGAACAGATACATCCTAGTATGTACGGATTATGTTACTAAGTGGTGTGAAGCCAAAGCTCTAAAGCGAAATGATGGTAATAGCGTGGCCCTGTTCATGTACGAGAATATCATCACCCGTTTTGGCAGTCCTCTAGAGCTGGTAAGTGACAGAGGCACTCATTTCATTAATAAAGTCATGGAAGAGTTGATAGAGCTGTATAAGATTCGCCATTGCAAGTCCACTCCTTACTACCCGAGAGCCAACGGCCAAGTCAAAGTCACCAATTGCATTCTCTGCTTGATTCTAACAAGAACGATTGCCACACATCGTCGTGATTGGGATGATCGACTTACAAAGGCCCTCTGGGCGTACATAACCTCCCATAAAGCAGCAACACGACAGAACCCTTTTCAGTTGGTGTATGGTACAGAAGCTATTTTCCCTCTTGAATTGGAATTGCCCTCTTTGCGAGTGGCTATCAAAGAGCATTTGGGGGATGATGATTCACTGCAACGTCGTCTCCTGCACTTGGAATGTTTGAACGAAACTGGCAGGACGCTCTACAATGCATGGAAGCCACGCAAGCTCGACGTAAGGCTTACCATGACAACTTCCTCAAGCATAAGGAGTTCAAAGAAGGTGATTTGGTCCTAGCCTATAATTCACGATTTGGCAAGTTTCCTGGCAAGCTCCAATAGCGGTGGATGGGCCCATATAAGGTACTTGCTGTCAACCCTAATGGCTCTGTCCAAGTGTAGACCATTGATGCCTCTGATGATCCCTTCCTGATCAATGGATATCGCCTGAGGAAGTACTTCACTCCTTGGGGATCTTGACAATCATGGTCACCTGATCCTTTCCCTCATTGGCGTGGCACTGTAACTCTTATGATGCTACTTCTGATAGCCGTTCTTCAGCCACTCCTGATGAGGTGGACGCAACCCTCTCTCTCCTCAGCCCCACCTTCCAGCCCTGATCTCTTATCCTCTATTTTCCACCAGCGGCGGCAGTGGCGAGGTTGGTTTTGACAAATGGTGTTTCTACCATTCCCTTGCTTAATTCGAAAAAAGGAAAAAAATATACATATCGGTCATGGGAGAAAAGGACTTCGGTCCCTGCCATGCCGACCTATTCTTCGAGAAAAGGTGGAGACACCCTTGGGAATAGGAGAAAAAAAAAACATCAACAAAACACAAACAAAAAAAGGGAAAAAAAACAATAAAAGAAGAAAAAAAACTGTTATGGGAGAAAATGAATAAATTTCGTGTCATAGTAGGCCTCGTTCCAAGAAAAGGTGGTTAACACCCTTGGGCGGGAAGCTGGCTATGGAAAAGGTGGCAACACCCAGCAGTCCAGAAAGTGGATTCATCAATTGACATCCCCATGTTCCAATTCCGAAGCTGCCTCCCTTGGTACACTGTGTCCTGTGCCTTTCTGCAGAGCGTTTGACAGTCCTCTAGCAGACGCCATGTTCCTATCTAACCCCACGTTCGATCTGATGGCTCCCTCCCTGGGTACGCCTCTTCAACAACTGATGACGCGATCTTCATCGACAAACAATCGAGTGATGTGAGCTTTCATCCTAACCGGATGGGGAAGTGAGTATGGTTGCCCTCTGTAACTATCAACAGAGAGTGAGACAGAGGGTGGGGCGAGTGACCAGTCTTTCCCTTCAAATCAAATGAGAGGTGAGAAGTGTGAATGAAGTGTTGCACACACGGGATGGGCCTCTCAATGCACAAAGCACGATCTGTTTCTGTGCACTACACCATAAGGCTCCCTGGCCTTCCTTCTCGCACCGTATGCCGACACAGGGCGGGATGCACAGTTGCACCATCAAATGCGCATAAGGCATACAACCTCTGCACAAGTGACCGTGAGAATTACCTCAATGGGTTTCAAGCAAGGGCTGTCCTCTATATTTTTCAACATGGCATGAGACAGAGGGTGGGCTGAGTGTGACTGGAGTTTCTTCAATCAATTACCGAGAGGTGAGGATTGAGGGACGTTACGATCTTTGGAGCAAGGTATGTTCTCTTTTTCCTATGCACCCACGGGGCGGGTCTCTATCGTCCTCACAGGACACGTCACCCTGTTTTATACACTGTACTATAAAGCTCCCTTGCCTTTCTCCTTGCACCTATGCCAGACGGGTTGGACGCACTAATGCACCATCAATTGTGCACCTTGGCATACTCCCTCTGCACCATTCCTTTGTCGCTTCCTAAACCGGATGTGAGATATGGGTTTTCATCATGCTTTCCTCGAGTGATATTAGTCATGGGGCGAGTGACTGCTCTTTCATTCCATATGAGTGATTGTGAGTTGAGTGTAATAGCCCTCGCCATCAACGAATTTCCTGCGCTTCCTTCAACCAGCTACCTCCTGGATGCTGCCACATGGTCCCTGCCATGACGGATGTGTGCTGTGAAGATACATTGGTGCCTCCTACAGCCGACAACGATAGTGGACGTGCTATCGACAGTCAACCTTGATTCTCGACAACATGGGCCAAGTTTTTCTAACTCTACACTTTTTGTTGTCAGTGATGTTCATGTTTTAAGTGTGGGGACGTTAGTGGTTGGTCTGTTGTGTGGTATTAGGTCCCTGTTACTCGGTCAACCCTACCCGTTAAGGTTTTAAGTGTGGGGACGCGTCCCTGCGCGTCTACATTGCATACCGCCCTGCATATGCCTCACTTTGCTCATGCATGTACGCCATGACTTTCTGTTACACTCCTGGGGTCCCTTCCCCACCCAACCGTCCCCTGTCACCCCTCCCTTGGGGCTGTTCCTCCTCCATTTCTCTTTCTCCTTTATTTTGATGTGTTTCTAAGTGAACGCACCCTACGTTCAGTGGAATCCCCATCTACTTTTATAGCCCTATTCGTCCCTTCGAACTGTCCAATTTTCCTTTTTACCTACCCCTGTTCTGATGCCCGGTTTTTGAGTTATTAATTTTTGAAGGATTTTGTGTAAATTCCACAATTTTCCATGTGAACGCGCTTTTCTTGCTTTGGCAAGGTGCTATGACGTGATAGCCTTGTCCTACCCTTTCCCCCTGACATTTTTCCTTTTTACTCCGTGTCGATGCACGGTTTGTCCAATATTAATTTTTGCGGTTTCTCGGGACCTTTTCATGCGTCTTTTTGACATTTTTCTATGTGAACCTGCCTTGTTTGCATCGGAATTCCAATTTGACTTGACAGCCGTATCCACGCGCATTTTCCTACAGTTTTCCTTTTTTCTCCCCCTATTCCGACTTCCAGATTTTTAATTATTAAATTTTCAAAGTGTTTTTTAGTGTCTTTTGGTGTTTTTTGCATGTGAACGCCTCCTAAATCTATCGAAATTGCGTTTTAACATGACAGCCCTATGCCACCCTGCCCTCCACACATTTGTCATTTTTACTGCCCTCTGTTTCGGTGAACCGATCTTCTGTTATTAATTTTCGACCGTATTTTCGTGTGTCATTTTTACGCTTTTCCCATGTGAACGCATCTTATTACAGTCAAAACGGTGTTTTGACGTGATAGGGTTGTCGGGCACATTCTTCTGCACATTTTTCCTTCTTTTTGCCCTGCATTCTGGTGAGCGGATTTCTCGAAATTAATCCCCGTATGTGTTTTCGGGCCCTTTTTCGTGTTTTTTGCATGTGCACGCCCTTTATTCCCCCCGGAACCCCCGTTGACCTTTTCCCCTATATTCCCCCTTCCGTCTGATACATTTTTTGTTTTTACGTCATTTCGTTTCGACGATCGAATTGTGAGATATTAATTTTTCTTTATTTTGACGTGTTTCGCGCGCCTTGTCTCGCGCGTGAACGCACGCATTTGCGGTTTTACATGTCTTGCCACGCCCAATCGTGTACGCACACCCCGTGCCGACATCCCGATGCCGTTCCAATCCTGCCACGGCAAATTTTTTTACCCAGCCCCGCGCACGCGCGCGGGACGGGGGGCACGCCTTTCTTTTACTTAATTTATTGCTTATTTTACCAAAAAAATATTTATTATTTTTTTAAAAAAATATTATTACCCCCCCTTCCCTCCTCTCTCTCCTTCTATCTCTCTTCTTTTTGATTTTTTTCTCTCTCCTCCCCCTCCCTCTCTCTCCCCGACACCTTCCTCCCCAACCACCTTCCTCCCCATTCCCCCACCTGCGCCTCCTTTTCTCTCCCTCCCCTCCTCCCTCCATCACCCTCCTCCTCTGCTCCCTTCCTTCATCTTCCATCTCTCCCTCTCCCTTCCTCCTCCCTCCATCCTCCTTCTCCCGCCTAGACCCTCCCTTCTTCCTTCTCTCTTCTCCATCCCCTCCTCCCTTCATCTTCCATCTCCTCCCTCCATCACCCTCCTCCTCTGCTCCCTCCCACCTCTCCTTGGTGCCGCCGTGGTTCCGAGTGGCGCCGCCCTGGTGCCTGCAGCGCCCGCCGTTGGTGCCTACCGGCCGTCCAGACACCTCGCGCCACCCTGTTGATCGCCCTGTGCCCGCCGCCTAGGCTCTGACCCGCCCCACCCTGCCGATCACCCTATGCCCATCACCTGGCTCTGGCGCCTTCTGCCCAAGCGCAGCCCGCCGCCTGGCGCCTCCTCTGCCGCCTGCCCCCTTTCTAGCCGCCCCTCCTCCCCTGGCGTTCCTCCCCTGCTGCCCGCCCATCGGGCCTCCACCTCCCCACAATCTCCCTTCAAACCCATCCCCCAACACCCCCGTTCCCACCTTCCCCAACCCCACCATTCCCACACCTCCCCATAAATCCCCCCAGTCACACACACACCCCCCACACCCCCATTCACCCCTACCCTCCAAACCCCCATTACACACACTCACACCACCACCCCTTCTAACCCCCCCATTTTTACACACACCCTTTCCCTACACACAATTCACCCACCACCCCCTTTTTGTCTGTGAGGTGGTGCGTGCTGGTTCGTGCACGCGCAGCTGTCACGTGTGTCCGGGTATTCCTTTTTGACATCTCGAATATCATTTTTTTAAATCCACACCTCCATTAAACACACTTAAAATTAGAAAAAATAAGAAAATTTGACAAAAATTCTAAAAAATTACCATAAATTACTGAAACCTTTTCCCACCATTTTATAATTTTTTTCCTGAAAATTCCTATTGAAAAATTCCAAAAAATTCCACATTTTCCAATTTATTAAAAATTACCTACAAAAATGCAGAAATTTCATTTTAAATTAGACAAAAATACCAAAAAAAATTGAAAATTTCTAGAAATTTCCACCCACCCCCCTTGACCTTTTTCCATTCATTTTTTCCTTTAAAATATTTTTCTACATGCTACCCCTATTTCAAAAAAATTATAAAAACCAAAAGACCAACACACAACAGTTCACTATAAAAATCCCCATCTTATTTTCATATCCTAAATTGTAGATATTTCCTAACTGGCTAATATTTTATTTTTACTTCATCCCATATCCATCTTTAATTATTTTTCCTTTTGAAACAAAAAAAACAATAAATACACAACCACAGACAATTTATTAAAACTCAAATCCCGAACCACACACATAACTCCAACTACCACACATAATACCCCTCAAATATCACATACACAATATCTAAAATTCAAAACCCAAAAAAAAAACAACAACAACAACAACATAATAATAAATCATTATAAAATTAACAAAACACATAATAACAATCAACACATCCACTGAGGTTTTGTCTTTGTTGTTCAGTCAGTGGTCTTTACTTTTCTTTTACTGGATTCATTCCTTTTGGGGGCCTCTTCCGTGAGCCTTTAGGCCTTGCATACACACCCCTTCTAGGTATTTATTTTATGTGTTTTATTTATTTTTATTTTTCCCTTAATCACAAATTAATTATTAAAATGAAATATTTATTCACCCACATTTTCCACGCGCATTCGCGCTAAACACACAATTCATCATAATAAAAAACAACCAGTCGTTCACTTTGCACGCGCTACATGCGCTTAAGAGGCACTTTAATTTATAATAAAAATGAACCAGCCGTCACATGAGTACGCACTGGCAAAAAAGCGCTCCACATCACTCTTAATTTTTAATTAAGAAATTTTCATTTAAAGACCCAGTCTGGGCATCGAAGTCCGAGTTGTGCTAAAGCACCATTTCAACTTAATAATTTGTAATTAAAATTTTAAGAAGGAACTATCGTTTTCTTATTAAGGTTTATCACTTAATAAAATGTCACCCATTGTTAATAATTTATTCCAATGAACCTTTCATTAAATTACTTCCCACTCACTGCACTTATTTTCCCTTTTTAATAAACTCGCTTCGTGGGATGGGTGCGTCCAAGTCTTTAGTTGACACTGATGGTCAAGTTATGGTCCATTCTTGATGTCCGTTTTTTATGGTAGTCTGATTTGTCCATGTGTTACAATTATGGGTACGGTGTGTAGTTTTTTTTCTTTATTGTCTGATACAGGGATTTGGGTGCTTGCATGTTGCATCATCGGTCGCATATGTGTCGAGGTCATGCCAAAATTTTTCTAGGCTGTGTATTGTCTGGGGTGGTACTTGGGTTAGTTACGTCTATATTTGTATGAGTGTCCTTGTTTTGGATTGATTCCTTTTTTATCGCCTTTTGGTTGTTTTGCAGGCATTCTTTGTGACTGTCTGTGTTGTGTGTGTGTGTTTACAATCTGAATGGCGCCTCACACTCCTCCCCCTATCCAGTATGTTCCACTAGTCAGTAGGGATTACTCTTCCCTACTCACTTTTGAGCCTCTCACGAAGGTGGGACTCGCAACTTTCGTGGCTGCCTCCTTTCCCTTGCTTCCAAAGGATCCATCGATGTGTAATGAGTTTCTGGCCTCCTATAGCAAGAAGTCGGGATTGGTCCAGGGTACTTCCATGACTTTGACACCTCGAGGCCTAGGGAAGGCTCTGTCTCTTCCCTATAAAGGTGAACCCTTTGTTACAACTCGCCAGCTTTTCTCTAACGAAGAGATTTTGAAGCTGTTACAAAAACAGACCAGGGAAATTCTGGATGTTAAGAAGGTGATCAACTCTTCAGGAGTTTCTTTTTCCATGATCACTGATCCTGTGTGGAAGTTGGTCTGTCAATTTCTCCAAGACAGGTTTATGCCTGCAAAAACGCCATCCCATTACTTGTCCAAAGAGCTCTTTATAGCTTCACGGATGGTGTTAAAAGGAGTAGCTATTGATTGAAGCACTTACCTACTCACTAAGATGGATCAACATTTCGTCAAAGTCACCAGGGGCAATGTTACCAATGTCACCTATGGATCGTACTTGTCTGCCTTCTTGACCTACTCAAGTTTACAGAAGAGTGTGCCTCTACCTCCTCCATCTGATGCAGTACCTCCTCCTCCACCTTTAGATGAGTTAGAACCAATTGATATAGAGGATTTGGATTCTCTGCCTCCCCTGGTCATACAATGCAAACGCTTGAAGTGGGTAGCAGATAAAGCTCCTTCAGTTCTTCCTTCCGTGCCCATTCCTGCTACCTCTGGCAGTGTTCTCCCTGCTTATCTCACATGTAATAACCTGTTCAGAGCACATCGAGAAGGTTCGTTGGATATATCAGTCCCCTCACTGAACAGTCTAGTCTCGGGAGATGCCATTCCCTTCCTATGTAAAGACAAAGTTCCATTGAACTGTCAGTGACAGCCTGTGTTCAACAACTGTACGCTTCCTTAAGAGTGCCTGGAAAGCCGATGGGCGGGCACCTTATAGTTGGTATCAGAGCGAAACTTTGTAATGATACGTGATTGATTAATGTATGGTTTGTAGACATATCCTAAACAAATTAATCTAAGCATTATGGCTTGATTGTTAGGCACCTTCTGCACCCACGAATGTTGACATGCAAGAGAAGAAATTCATTCTCAAGAAAATTAAGGCACCCGAGTTTGATGGAGAAGGGATAGACATCGCAGTAGAGGCAGAGATATGGATTGAGTCGATGGATGACTATTTCTTTGCTTCAGGAACTGCCTCTACCAATCAAGCAATGATAGCCAAACTTAAGTTAGTTGGCCAGCCTCGATTATGGTGGAAGCAATGGTGCAAAGATGAAGGTGTTTCTAAAGCCGCTGTTACTTGGGTTCAGCTGAAAGTTGCTGTACACGGACGATATCTTCCACCAACCTACCAGACTTTGAAGATGAATGAATTCTTCAAGCTAAAGCAACTAGAATTAACTTTGGAAACTTACTACTCAAAGTTTGTAACCCTACTAAAATACGCACCACCTTTGGATCTTGCGCAGTAAGTATCCAAGTTTTGCCATGGCCTAAACACTCCTCTGAACCACCATCTTGAAGCAATGCGTCCAACGGACTTATAAGACGCATTACTCCGAGCGAATCCTAGGACCACTCCAATCTGCTAAAAGGATCCTAGGACACTTTGGTCTAAAAAAGAAAATCCTACTAAGGACAACCAAGAATCTTGTGACCGCAAGTGATAAATCTTTGCGCTATTTCTATTGTAGGGAGTTAAGTCATTTCAAAAGGGAATGTCCAAAGCACCCTAAACACCAATGCTCCGAGTGCCACAACATTGGACATAACTATATCAATTGTCCCAACAGAACTCAAAGAGAACTTGAGCTTACAGGAAAAGAAGTTGTATAAGCTCCAATGATCTAGAATATACCAAGTGCTTAGAAAAAACCTAGAAGATATCCATGAGATGTAACTACAATAAATTTTCTATTGTAATATCAAATACCATAGGTTTTTGTTTCAAAAGACCGCATGCCTGTGAGTGATCAGAGTAGTGCAGCGAAAGCATGGTGGTCTATACCCCACGGGTTCCAAAATGATACCCCTGGTTTCTCTCGAGATGAAGACATCTCAATTTCTCTAAGGGGAGGAGGATGTAATATCTCCGCATAATAAAAGTTGGTTGGTTAGTTTGATGATGGGACCTAAAACGGGCCAGCACTGGCTCATGCACTAGCCAGACCTCTATCATGCGCTCAACAACCCCACGGCCTCGCGGCCAGGAGTGTTGATGACACATACATCATCTTCCTAAACATCTTGCGTTTGTATCTAACCTAATTAACACTCCTCAGAGGGAGTCCCAACACATTGCCAAATAGCACGAAGTACAAACATAGGAGGTCCTCCCACGGCTGACTGCCGCTACCTCACTGCGACTCTCCTATACCTTGGGGATTGGCCCCTCGATGCGTCACTAAACATATATAACATTTCGCACATATTTCCACTCAAGGTACCAATTATTTCGTATCCAGGAATATACCATACCTCACTTTACTTTCCCCTAGGACCCAACGCCTAGCCTACAACTTGGAACAACCTTACTCACTCAACGTTGGTCACAATCTAGAGATTACAGGTGCTATGCATCCAGGAGGTATTGTCTGATACCTTTCATCATTTTATGTTTCATGCAAATTGTGAATGTCCACGTGCTCAATCAATTAAGAAAATTAGCATTGTTCTTAGTACAAAAGCATTCTTTCAATGATTTTGACTATCGCTCGTATGCGGTGTTGCATGAACCTAGCACCGAGAAACCCTCCTGCTACTAGGCCCTTAATTTTTTGATTATCGACCAACCTAAATGGTATGCATAAAAACCAGCAAGCTTTTCATCATTTCATTCAGCATTTAAACACCTCTTATACACTCTACCCCCTCACCCGTTTAGGTTGTGCATTATAGATCGGTTTAGGGTTCATTTCCATGTTTTTATTGTATAAAAAGCAATAAAAACTCACTAAAATATAAAGGTAGGGCTGAAATGAGGCTAAACCTCATGCTTCAGACCCTTCATACATCCACAAACATCGTTCTTATTTTTCCTTAATTTTCGACACTCAAAATCTATTTTTCCCCTCTTTTTTACCCATTTTTCCTATTTTTCTTGTATTTTTTACAATATTAAATAACTAAAAATTCAAAATGAGTTGTGGGCTATGGCCCTTAGGTTCATTTGCAGCAAAAACACAAATTTAGTTGGTGTGTCTTACTATATTTTCCATTTATATATCAAAAACACCCAATTTTTTCCTATTTCGCGTGTTTTACGAGTTTTACACCATTAATTTCAGCTCACAACACTTATGATTTTCTAATTTTCTGAGCATAAACTGATCAAAACCATAGCAAGCAACATTATAATGCATAATCATCCCATGGGAACAAATATTCATGAAGCAAATTGCATAAAACATCAATTTCCTTTGTAAAAATGAAATTACCGTTCTTTGCGGCTTGCGGGTTTTTATTTGCCATATCTCGGGACTGATTTTCAGCAGCCATTAATGCTCATGACAGTCCACAATCAGCAATCTTCATTCCTCTTGAACCATGGAGCAATCCGGTCTTCATTGGACAAGCATCCGTCATCCATTCTTCTTCTTCTTCTTCTTCTTCACCACATGAATCTGCCCTTAGAGGAGAGAGAGGGAGTAGAGAAAAAGACTGAAATCAGAGGTCTTCATAGAGACCACCATTGGAGGAGCGAAGCACGGCGATATGACCAGCAGGCAGAGGGGAATGAGGGGCAATGATCATTTGCAGGGGTTGTATGCAACCTCCATCTTCCAAGATTAAGATAGAGGGCGCAAATTTCGACGCCCTCTGATCACGTTTTTTTTCCTCCTCCTCTCACCACGATTTCATGCTAAGTCAAAAATGTGGCATAAAATGCCCCCTAAGCCCCAAAGGTCACCACTCCTTTGGCCAAACTCATGTCCACCTTTTCAAATCTTGCCCACTTTGTGGCCATTTCCCTGTCCGGACTCCGAATTGAGCTCTGAAAAATCCTAGGCGTCCGGCTCGGCATCCCGCATTGGCCGGTAACTCTTGTCAACCCGCACGGCAGTCTAAAAAATTATGAAAAATCAACAAGTGTCGCTCGGGCGCCTTTAAAGCACTTTGATGCTTAAAATTGTCCTAGATCGAGCCGCCGCCTTCGATGTTGAATATTTTTCCCTTGATATTCGTAATTTTTAGCTATTTTTAAGCACTTCTCAGCATCAAAATTCCACTCTCATTGGCGACCACGGGATAGGGCAACTCAACCTGTCAAAGCCCACAATAGATCTGCACAAAACAACCAAAGGAAGCATCAAGTTGATACAAAAAGATACATACTAAACACAGCACAATGCTCACCCTACCCCCGGACAAAACCAAGGTATGACAACCACAAGGAGTAGGCCTAGCATAATCTGATAAAAGGTCCGAAGCTAGTCACTAACCGACTGCTCCAACACGGCCAAACTGAAAAAAACTGTCAAAGAGGTTGCCCTAAGTGGTGGTCTGAACTACCTACCTAACTAAGGACAACACACCTAGGAGCTCCTACTAGACGAGGACTCCTATAGCCTAATCAAGAAGTATTTTCTTTCAGCACACTTCTTCTTTTAAGGTTTTTTTCCCTTATTTTATTGACATACTCAAGCATGTAAAAAGGAGGGAGCTGAGCGTAGTGACCCAAGGAGAACAGGGCATCGGCCTCAGGACCTGTCTCGGTACCCAAGAACCTACCAAGCCCTCGCAAGGCGACACTGAATCCTTTTCTGACGCTCACTTTTATTTTCGCTCCAACCTTCCTTAATTTCTTCTTTTCCACCATGATGCCACCCTTAGGAAGACAAGGCATTGGCCCCGATCTGACTCATACCCAAGAAACCTACTAGGCCTTCGCAAGGCGATGATCAACTGCTTATATATTTTTCTTTCTTTTTTTTCTATTTTAATAGGGGTTAGAACCCCTTTTTACACACCTTTGTATATATTTATTGTCTTTAAGATATTTAGGGTTTCTTTCATTATCAGCATTCTTTTTCTTCTGGCAGGCTTCTCTAACTGCCTCACAACTAACAAGAACTCCTAAAACAGCTGCCTAGCAGGCTAGCAGAACAGGGTCACTAAAACTCCCTTCTAAAACAGGTCTTTTGATGTCGGGCAATGTCTTTACAAGAGGCAACGACTACTCAGACCTCCCTCAAACATACTCAACCTAAACCTCGGGGCTTCATGCCTTGGATGCCGGTCCCCAACAAGAAACGGAAAAACCCCTTACAAGCACACAAACACATATAGCACAGCAACCACAGTACTCATAAAGGAAAGATATCACCTGGATAGGGCCACGAGAAGCTTCCACACAACAAAAGGCTCCTTCCAAGCTCTTCTTCTGAACCTGTCTAGCACAAAACTCAAACAAGAAACCATTAACCGTACCTGCACTAAATAGACAACTCGCCCTCTTGGCCTAATGACATAAAACACTTCACTACAGAACTTAATCGGCCCTCTTGGCCTAACGAAATAAAACAGTAAAGCCTCGCAAAACGGGCCCTCTTGGCCTAACGAGATCAAACAGAATAGCACCTACACATCCTTCCCTGAAAGAATACATATATACAATAATAGACTCCTTTCCAAGGAGGAAAAACAGGCTCGTAGCCCTAAACTAAATGCATAAGGTTATGACCCATCCCTCCTGCATATATAGCAAGAGGCATACGCATAACATGTTGTCTAATTAACCTATGGATCCAAGATAATAACGGTAGATTGGTCTCGGCTACTCTTTGCATCACCCATATCAACCATCGTCTGCCGTATATTGCATGCTTTGATAACATTCCCCACAAGCGATCGGGTCATGTTTCATCATTGATCACAATATCCAAACTAGGATCACAATTAAAGAAGAGGTCTTCCTCATAAGCAAGATTTGCCAATGAATCCACAAACTGATTCTAGTAACGTGGAATCAGCTGAAAAGACACTCTCTCAAACTCTTCAAGTAGGGTCATAGCAGTTCGATGATACATACAAAGAATGGGATTCCGCACTGTGTATGTCCCATCTAGCTGATTCAGGATCAACTAGGAATCCCCTTTTACTAACAATCGACGAATACCACCTTGTTTGGCAATATGCAGTCCCATAATCAAGGCTTTATACTCCACCATATTATTAGTGAATCCTACCCCGAGATAAGCAGCTAACTTCATCGTCACTCTACGTCGGAGGTCTCGGATTACTACTCCAACACTTCCTTTTTTATTAGGACCCCTGGACACTCCATCAAAATATAATGTATACGTCCACAATGGGCTTACATAGTCGGCCATCACAAACTCCTCTATTCGTAATTATGGTAATCAAAGTTTAGCATGTTGAGAGGATGAACTGACGGCTCCATCCCACCTTCTTCATTGAACTCAACAGGGATACTCGTCAACAGTCGTAAGCAGTGATGGCAGAAGACTTTAATCTCCCACACAAAGGTTCCGTCTTCTTGCTCAATCACTTTATATCCTTTGCTCCACCATATGAGTTTCCCCTGATGGTATCTCTGCTCCAGATATGGGTGCTCCAAATAAGGGATTAATCGACCCATCCACCGACTTTTAAGCTCTTTTGCATGTCTCAAATCATTCCTAGCGTGGACCTGCAATGCATTTCTCTATATTAGCATACTTAGAAATAATAAGGTTTAATCTTATTAAGATTAACCTTATTCTTAAACTCTACTCCCTGTAGATCAGCTAATAGGGCCGTAGACCTATTTTTCCCTAACCTAACAATCTTGTAGGGGCCATCCCATTTAGGTTTCAGCTTCCCTGGAAACAGCTCCCTACACGCATCATAATAGAGGACTAACTGTCATTTTTTAAATGTATATTTCTTCACTCTGAGGTCATACAACCGCTTCATTCGATGCTTGGCTACCTCCTGGTGTAATAAGCTCTGCAACTTCAGCTCATCCAGCTGGGCTATAGTCGTAAAACGTTCAAAAAGGGAATCCTTATCTCCCAAAGAATGGTTAATTGCAAACCATATGGTTGGCAATTCGATCTCAAGGAGTAACACACACTCTTCCCCATAAACCAATTTGAATGGAGTATGGCTAGTAGCTCACTTGAACGTGGTATTATACGCAAATACTGCCACATACAGCTTCTTGTCCCAGTCTCCTTTCTTCTCAGAGACTATCTTAGACAAGATACCCACAAGCTGTTTATTAGTACTTTCAACTTGCCCATTCGCTTGTGGATTATAAGGAGTCATTTTATTATGCTTGATTTTCCAAGCCTTTGTCAAGCTTTTAATCACTTTGTTCAGGAAATGAGTTCCACGGTCCGACACTAATTCTCTCGGTGGACCAAAGTGGTAGATAATCTACTCTAACAGGAAACTGGCAGTCTCTTTTGCATTGTCCTACCTCGTCGCCCACGCTTCTGACCATTTTGTAAAATAATCAGTGGCTACTATAATATACCTCTTCTGGGTAGTAGATGACGGGGTAATAGGACCCACAAAATCAATGCCCCACTTCTCAAATGGAAGGATAGCCATAATAGGCGTAAGTGGGCATTTCCTATTCTCTCTACTGTCATGTCTCTGACAAGTATCACATTTCTTTACATACTCAAAAGAATCTTGGAAGATAGACGGCCACCAATATCCAGCTCCTAACGCTTTCTGCACCGTCAATCGTCCCGCAAAGTGCCCTCCACATGCAGAGTCATGACACTCCTCCAAGATGAAAGGAACCTCGTCAACCATCACACATCGGCGATAGATATCATCAACACCTTGCCGATATAGTATCCCTGCGATTAAGGAAAACTTCAAAGCCTGTTGTTTGATTTTCCTCTTTTCAGACTTTGACAAACCAGCTCTCGTCTCTCTTGTTGATAAATAGTGCGTAATAGCAGCATACCAAGATGGGATAGAAGCTGTATCAATTTTAAACATTTCCTCAATATCACTTCCTTCACCCAAAGTCTCTTTCAGCTCCCCGAAATCCACAAGGCATTCCACAATACCCTGCAACCTCGGTGGCTTACTCTTGATATCATAATCGAACTCCTGCAAAGTGATTAACCACTTTGCCAAACGATCAAGTGGCTGCAACTTGTTCATAAGCAATCTAAGTCCTTCCGCCTTCGTATAGAATACTACCTTTTCATAGAGGATGTAGTGCCTGAATTTCTTAGTCCCAAAGACCATCGCAAGACACAACTTCTCCATGTAGGTATAATTGATCTCTGAAATGCCCAATTTTCAACTAGTGAAATCTATCGGATGATACCACTTTTCCTCCCAAATTTGGGCTAAACAGCAGCTGATACTATGCATAGTGGCTGCTGAAAATATATAGAACACCTCACCTCTTTTAGGTGATTTTAGAACGGGTGCTTTTACTAGCTTCTGTTTCACATCCTCAAAAGCTACCTTACAAGGGTCGCTCCATTCAAATGAACAGCTAAAGGATAATAAATTCGTTAATGGCAACATTCTTTCTGCCAGGGCATTTATAAATCTCTGATAGTACCCTATCGACGACAGAAAGCTATGAACCTCTTTTGGAGTATGTGGCGGACTCATAGCAACTATAACCTTGATCTTTTCAGGGTTAGTTTCTATTTCTACTGAACTGACCACATGGCCTAGCAATAGCCCATAAGGTACTCCAAAAACACACTTCCGTGGGTTAAGAGCAATACAAAATTGTCTGCAGCGCTCAAAGCACTCTCTCAAAATAATCAACATCCTTTCCCTTACAGTGGCTACCCCTAGATCATCAATAAATACTTTCAACTCATCTGGGGAAATATCACCAAAGGTCTTGTCTGCTGTTCGTTGCCACGATCCAGGTACATTGCATAAACCAAAGGCCATCACATGGTATGCAAAAGTACCAAAGACCATAATAAAAGTTGTTTTCAACTTGTCTTCTTCTGCAATTGCCATCTGGTTATATCCTGCAAAGCAATCCATGAACGAATATATTTCCCTACCCACTAATTGATCCAAAATCTGGTCAATAAATGGCAACGGATAGTAATCCTTAACTGTCTACTTATTCAGCTCTCTAAAATCTACACATAGTTGGATCTGGTTGTTTTTCTTCTTCCTGATAACAACGGGTGAACACCATTCTCTGTGTTGTACATGCAAGATCAAACCAGCTTTCCTTAACTTCTGTAAATCTTCAAACAGCCCGTCCCTCAATTCAAAAGGCATACGCCTTACCTTTTGACGCACAGGACGACTGCCATCTTTTACAGGAATAGTATGAACAGCTAGGCTAGGAGGAATACCTCTCAACTCATCATAACTCCAAGCAAAGATATCGTGGAATTCTTGAATTAGGGACACATAGTCCTCCCTTTCTATTGAACTGAGCATGGAACCTAATTTAATTGGCCGTGAATCATTCGGCGTACCAAGGTCCAACTCAATCACATCCGCGTCTCTTATCCTTTCTTGCGGCTCCATCGGCTCATTTAGAGTTATCTGATAGATATCCTTTGTAGTGGACCCCTCTTTAGATTCATCACTGGATGATGTCTCACTACCATATGGATCGTCTGCTGTCTCGAATTCAGTAGAAGATAAAGGAGCTCTCTCACTTTGAGGAGACTCAGGATAAGCATCAACTATTACTCGATTAGCACCTCTACCTAGAACCACTCGACCGGCAGGTATATCGACTTGATAGTCTGTTCATAAGATCCAAGGCCTACCTAGCAAAACCCGATAGCTAGGACGTCCTACAAATCTTATCACCCTAAAGTCCAAGATGCATTCTACACTTGCAACTGTAACATGGACCTTAGTAACGCAACCTTCTGGTTGTCTTAGATTATCATCAGCCATTCTCAGAAGGGTGGAGCTGTCTTTCTGGATGCCTAGACCCAGCCTCTCCATCAACTCTGAACTCATGATGTTGACGGAGGATCCAGTGTCTACAATGGCATGTTCCACTAATATTCCATCTACATAAGCTGGAACCCTAGGCAGTTCTTTTCAGCATGGTCAAACTAATGTTCCCCTACTCATGCTATGCCCAAGGGTTCTACAATATACCCGATACGTAGGATCTTCTTAAATTCCTTGCGTACTCCTAGAGATAATTTGATCAATTGCAAGAGGTTCACATCCGGTTTAACTTCGCAAAGAGAACTCGCTAAATCAAAGTCGTGATAAGTAGCCAAAGCTCTCTTTTCTTGCCAAACCATCCTCTCTTTTGGTCTTTGGACCAGTTTCGGTGCTTCTTTCTTGGCTCTCACCTTCTTTTTGGGCCCTTCCTCATCCTTTTTAGGGTCGCCTTTTCTGTCAACTGGCCTTAGCAGTCCCCCTTCTATGCTAGAATTCTGGACTTGCGTCCCCTTATCCCCTTGTTTAGGGTTTGCCTCAACCGGTTTTTCCTTATCTTTGTCAACCTCTTTAGCCTTTTGGCCTCTTGTCTCACAACTCTTAAGTTAGAGGTTTTAGCATCATTAACTCGTACAGCCTCAATAAGGCTGACTCCGTTGCCTTGTGGCAACTCTTCTATAGTTGTTTTTCCCCTCTGTAATATTTGCCTAGGTGCCATTCTACTGCAAGTTATTTCCTTGTGCTCTATGATTCACTGGGCCCGGTTGTTTACTTCCTTGTTGGAGAGAGCTAATCTTACTCCAACAGGTAGCAGCTAAATGGCCCGACTTCCCACAAATGTCACATTTCACATTTGGACAATTCCTGGGAAAGTGCTGTCCACCACACCATTTACAACTGAATCTAGAGGATCCACCCTCTTCAGGGCGTCGACTCCCTATCAAATTTTGTTGCTTCTTCAAGAAATTAACGTCAACAACTATTTGTCGATATTGTTCGGAAATCATATCGGTATAATGCTTCATCATATCCTTGACTTCGCCAAGGACATTAGATGCACTCGACTCGTAGCCTCGATCGTCAACCCGTCGTTCCATTGGCCTAACAATCTGATTTGGCATTGGCTGTTGACCTACAGGAACAACATTCGAATTTGAAACTTGGCCTCCAGCATTTGATGGAGCCAATTGACTTGCCATGGGCATAGTCACACTGGGAGGAGCCGGTAATAAAGGTACATTCTGAACCACACTCCCTCTCCCAACAGGGTTAGTCCTCGGCATCCCTTGACTTCCATTCGTCAATGATATATTGCCGCTGGATACTAAACCCCCATTAACAGTCGTTTGTAATCGTGCTTCTACTCCCTCTGCCCGTGTAATAGCGGTATCTATATCTGCTAAGGCCACACTGCTCAATTGTACTTGGATATTAAAGTCCAACCCATGCAAAAAGTATTGCAATTGGACAGCTGGTGGAATGGGAATGTAAGTTTGCAACTTACGAAATACTTCCTTCAACTTCTTAGCATATGCTTTTACATTCTCATGAGGATCTTGATGTGTTACATTCAAGACCCGCAACCAATATTGGCCACCTCTTTTAGGGGCATATTCTACTCGGAAAGCTGCGTAGAATTGATCAATGGTGGTTATGGTTCCAGACTCAATGCTGTGATACCAAACCGTAGCCCTTCCTTTTAACATCATATTGAAGAACATCATGAGATGTCCCTCGTCTTGGATGCAATAATTGAACATCAATCTCTAAAATTCACAGATGTGAAATTCTGCATCCTCTTCCGCTAACCCATTTAAAATGGGCAAGGGAACTCCTAAGGCTGGTAAATCCGACGTCCTTGCAGGAATCGCAATAGGCTGTGCCATGGTGACAATCAGATTAGCAGTAGGAGCTTGAAATGACGGATTCACACCCCCACTTGAAGTGGGTAAACTTGGTGGAGAAGAGGAAGAACTTATGCTTCCTCCTGCCCCTAATGAAATAGGTGGAGCAGTTAGGTGACTAAGACCACTGCTTCGTATACATACTGGACTACTCCTTTGAGGAGAATAACGGCTTACGATCTCTAACCACCAGCCCTCTCAGCACGTTTGGCTTTTTGGAGTTTGGCTTGATGGTCCTTGTCAGAGGACATAAACCAACTTCCTTTTGGTCCCTAGAAACCCTAAATCCGAAAACCACCACTTATAAGTGGCTCCCGGAAAACGCACCACTGATGGGACCTAAAATGGGCCGGCACTGGCTCATGCACTAGCCGGACCTCTATCATGCGCTCAACAACCCCACGGCCTCGTGGCCAGGAGCGTTGATGACACATACATCATCTTCCTAAACATCTTGCGTTTGTATCTAACCTAATTAACACTCCTCAGAGGGAGTCCCAACACATTGCCAAATAGCATGAAGTACAAACATAAGAGGTCCTCCCACGGCTGGCTGCCGCTACCTCACTGCGACTCTTCTACACCTTGGGGATTGACCCCTCGATGAGTCCCTAAACATATATAACATTTCGCACATATTTCCACTCAAGGTACCAATTATTTCATATCCAAGAATGTACCATATCTCACTTTACTTTCCCCTAGGACCCAACGCCTAGCCTACAGCTTGGAACAACCTTACTCACTCAACGTTGGTCACGATCTAGAGAATACATGTGCTATGCATCCAGGAGGTATTGTCTGATACCTTTCATCATTTTATGCTTCATGAAAATTGTGAATGTCCACATGCTCAATCAATTAAGAAAATCAGCTTTGTGCTTAGTGCAAAAGCATTCTTTCAATGATTTTGACTATCACTCGTATGCGGTGTTGCATGAACCTAGCACCGAGAAACCCTCCTGCTACTAGGTCCTTAATTTTTTAATTATCGACCAACCTAAATGGTATGCATAAAAACCAGCAAGCTTTTCATCATTTCATTCAGCATTTAAACACCTCTTATACACTCTACCCCCTTACCCGTTTAGGTTGTGCATTATTGATCGGTTTAGGGTTCATTTCCATGTTTTTATTGTATAAAAAGCAATAAAAACTCACTAAAACATAAATGTAGGGCTGAACTAAGGCTAAACCTCATGCTTCAAACCCCCCATACATCCACAAACATGGTTCTTATTTTTCCTTAATTTTCGGCAACTCAAAATCCATTTTTTCCCTCTTTTTTATCCATTTTTCCTATTTTTCTTGTATTTTTTGTAATATTAAATAACTGAAAATTCAAAATGAGTTGTGGGTTGTGGCCCTTAGGTTCATTTGCAACAAAAACACAAATTTAGTTGGTGTGTCTTACTATATTTTCCATTTATATATCAAAAACACCCAATTTTTTTCTATTTCGTGTGTTTTACGGGTTTTACACCATTAATTTCAGTTCACAACACTTATGATTTTCTAATTTTCTGAGCATAAACTGATCAAACTCATAGCAAGCAACATTATAATGCATAATCATCCCATGGGAACAAATATTCATGAAGAAAATTGCATAAAACATCAATTTCCTTTGTAAAAATGAAATTACCGTTCTTTGCGGGTTGCAGGTTTTTATTTGCCATGTCTCGGGATTGATTTCTAGTAGCCATTAATGCTCATGATAGTCCACAATCAGCAATCTTCATTCCTCTTGAACCACGGAGCAATCCGGTCTTCATTGGACAAGCATTCGTCATCCATTCTTCTTCTTCTTCTTCTTCTTCACCACATGAATCTGCCCTTAGAGGAGAGAGAGAGGGAGGAGAGAGAAAGACTGAAATGAGAGATCTTCATAGAGACCGCCATTGGAGGAGCGAAGCATGGCGATATAACCAGCAGGCAGAGGGGAATGAGGGGCAATGATCATTTGTAGGGGTTGTATGCAACCTCCATCTTCCAAGATCAACATAGAGGGCGCAAATTTTGGCGCCCTCTGATCACATTTTTTTTCCTCCTCCTCTCACCACGATTTCATGCTAAGTCAAAAATGTGGCATAAAATGCCCCCTAGGCCCCAAAGGTCACCACTCCTTTGGCCAAACTCATCTCCACCTTTTCAAATCTTGCCCACTTTGTGGCCATTTCCACGTTCAGACTCCGAATTGAGCTCTGAAAAATCCTGGGCATCCGGCTCGGCATCCTGCATTGGCCGGTAACTCTTGTCAACCCGCATGACAGTTTGAAAAATTATGAAAAATCAACAAGTGTCGCTCGGGTGCCTTTAAAGCACTTTGACGCTTAAAATCGTCCTAGATCGAGCCGCCGCCTTCGACGTTGAATATTTTTCCCTTGATATTCGTAATTTTTAGCTATTTTTAAGCACTTCTCAGCATCAAAATTCTGCTCTCATTCGAAAGTTAGTTAGTCAATTAATAAGTTAGTAAGATTACTAACTAAAGACTAACTAAGGTAAAAACTAACTAATATTAATTATTAATAATTTTTATTTAATTTAAAATATTTTATTTAGAAAAATCAAGAGTCATAAATTCGATATTTTTCTCGGATTGGCAAGGATCGTAGCCACCCTTTCACGTAAATTACAACGTGAACGAGACTTATGAGTTATATTAATCACTAGGTTAATTTGTATAGTTTGGATGGTCCAAAAATATTAGATTTTGGGCAAAACTAGTATATTTTAGATATTATCCTTTGAAAAAAATATATGGAGATTTTTAGAACTGGATGTCATTTAAAAGAAAAGACAATAGATATTTTAGTTAGTTTGGAGGTTTTATAAAAAGAAAAAAATAAAGAGAGGATTTGCGAAATCGCACGCGCCGCGATCGTAGTACACAGGCAGTGGACAACACTTTGAACAAAGAAAAAGAAGGAGTGAACTAAGAGCTTTCTATCTAGGTGTCTTGGAGTTTTACCCCCCTTTCGGAGCCAATGGAACCATCAGATTTATGATCTGAGCATTTGATCACTGATCTTTCCAAGTTCCCCCTCCACAAAGAGCTCCACTTCTCAACCACAAGCCCTCTTATCTAATTCACTATAAATATAAGGCATGGGAGAGGCATAAGGAGCATAAGGAGACCCTGAAAGGCTGTAAGAGAGAGGGAGAGAGAGAGTATACCCCTCCAAGATATTGTGAGCGAGAGCTTGAGAGAGAGAGAGAGAAGAGTCACCCCGAGAGGCTGCAAGGAAGAGAATTACCTCAATTTCCTCTATCTTGATCCTTGACTTAACCATCTTCTCTTACGTTCTCCCATCTTGAATCTATTCCACCTTCTTAATCTCTTGAGTCTACCTGCGGACGATGGCCTCTAAGCGAAGAATGTCGCGTGTCGATGACAATCCTGCAACCAGCCAACAACAAGGCTTCGGGCAAAGGCATCACTATCAATCCAACTGCAGTTCCGGTCGTAAGTAATGTATTTTCAAATTGATAGATGCTTGCTTTGATTCTCGTATGAGATACGTTAGACCCCATACTATTGCACGAGTATAGGTCATGGGAAAGGATACATTTCATCTCACCTACTCAAAAGATGGAGTTTGTAAAGTGTATATATCAAGGGAAGATAATTACACCTAGTTACATATAACTTATTTGCTAGTAGAGCAATTACAAGGAAGAATTAGTCAAGCGTTATGAATGGCATAGTCGTAAAAAAGAACGACATTAAAAGATTGGGCATACAAGTGCTAGATTAAAGTATAGTCAAGGGTTATAAATAGCATAATTATTAAAAGAATATGACATTGAGAATCATGAATAGAAAGTACTAGTTTAAAGTATAAATACTTCAAAAATACTTAGCTTAAGAGCCCAAATATTAAGAAGAAGTAGATTCTAGCTCATGGCAAGGCCTGTTGGAGTCTAATTACTTGAGATCATCTCACACTTATCTTATCAAGTATTTACACGTTATGTCTATAACATGTTTGATATATGAGGATAATTTTCTAGTTGTCTCATTACTTGACTAAGAGCTAGTACAAGAAATTAATCATAAGGGTTAAAACTAAGATGTCTTGAGTTCCGTCCGATAACGATGACTTTTTCCAATCCAAATCTAGGGTTGGGTTATCAAGCAAGGTAAGTGGCCTATAGAACTTACATCATGAATAGTGTTTGAACCCTTAACATATGCCCTAGCCAAAGGAAGGAAGTGTTAAGAAACATTTTTGCATAGTATTGCTCTTAGATCCCAAGGGGGAGAGCAAATATGCAATGGGTAATATTATACCATCTACTCTTGCATTGTTTTGGAAAGACTGCAATTGGTTTTGTTAGTTGATCGAACAATATCCTACATGCTTTTACATTCAACTGGTTGTTAGTTGTTGTTTGGATGATTATTCCAAGTGCTTGTGATTTATGGTAAATGCATGGCAAGGGTTTATGATGACAAGTCGCCATGGGAATAAAGGAATGTTTTCTTGGAAAATGATATTAGGGCTAAATGCCTTGTTTGTGCTTGATTCTTAAAGTATTTAATTAAGGAAGGATATATTGTACGGGTGGATCACCTCCATGATCACACCGCGTATTAACCTAAGAGGGCACTGCTCGATTCATGGGCCGAAGGTCGAGTGGTGAAAAGGCCAACCACGAGAATGATGTTTCGCTCCTAGACAGCTTGGGGTGAGTTGGAGCTCTGGACACCCCTTGCTAGGTCTAGAATGGAGTTTAAGACCTCCGTGGCCCCCAACGTTTGGGCATGTTGGGAGATCCTATTCTAGATAAAGGATTGAGTTTGTGGTGCCATGTGAATTGGACCAGTTACTTCTGTAGGGCAGAAGGGATACTTCTGTTGAACAAAAGCAATACATAATTTCTCATGTATGGGCGGGAGACAAAGATTAACTTGAAGATAAGTTAAGGAACTTGTTTGAACTTGTTTGTCAATAGATTACTTTGCTCTGTTTTTGTTCTCTGCTATAAGTTATGCGAATGAACTTGTTCTTTAAAAGGCTTAATTAATGAAGCTAACTTTAAGTGTCACACATAAAAGTGGTAGGACCTAATTAGAAAACTAAAGCTATTAAGGGAAGCGGGTGAGTGGAACCCCCGACGGGTCCGTCCTACGGCAGGGTGGTCCCAGAGAACTGGGAGGCTTCTCACAAGTTTTTTTTATCGTCATTCAACCTTTAGGTATTGATAGGTTAGAACCTGATTCATGCCGTTTTAGGGGACCGGAATGGGACTATGCCCTATGGGCAGAGAGGTTGAGCAGCACATCCCTCTCATTTCCCATTCTCTTTGAACCAAGTGCGGCATGGGTCTGCTTTGGATTGGGTATCTCTGCGTAAAGTAGGATGTCCAAAACCCGATGCTAGAATGCTAACAGGAGACCTTGACAACTAGGAACCTGAATTCCAGGTCGATCCTAGTGGGTTCGGTCGTGAACATTCCATTGAGAGGTGGATTTGGGAAACCCTAGGCGACAAAACTCGGAACATTCCCTGGGAGTGCCGGGCAGCGATGCTTAGATTTGTTTCTCGGTAGACCGCTAAAAGAGTGCTTGGAAAGTCGATGGGTGGGCACCTCACACCCGACTACATGCAATTCAAGGCAAAAACTAGACGTTCATGCAAACATGCAGAGGCAACAAGATAAAAAATGCACTAATAAATTATTTTGAAAAGGTTTGAGCCTTGGATTGACATGTGACAAAAAGAAAAGGTGGGCAAGTTGACAACGGGAATAATATGGACAACATGAATGATATGTCCAGCATGAAAAACAGGCGTTCCACGGAAAAATTGTAAAACGGGCACTTGAAAACATGATCAAAAATCAATAACAAAAAGTGTGTTTGCCAAAACAAAGTGTAGAAAGAAAAAGTGGCCGGTTTGATAACTAGATAGGGTGAGCAAAGCAAAACATAGATTTGATGAGAAATGAGAGCATTCACATAGAAAAATGGTAAAAATACACACAAAAAGTGGAACAAAAATTGATTCGAGATCTACCAGTCTAAACAAAGGGCAACAAAAATTAAAAATATCAAGGGAAAGGTGTTTAGGGTGACTAGGTCAAAACATGGTTCCCGTGGAAGAAAGACATGTGAGCATGGAACAATATAAAAAATACATAGGAAAACTTAATAAAAATTTGATAATACATAATTATTGTATTGGAACGAAGGGAAGAAAAAAGGAAAAAGGTCTAAGATTACAAATAGCTAAATGCTATCTAAGTAGGATACCATTCTGATGAGAAGAGAGCGTGTTCACATGAAAAAATAGCAAAAATCGTGTGAGAAAATACCCACAAGCATGCCAAAATAAATAACGGTCAATTCATGAGTCAAAATGATAGACTATAAAAAGAAAAATTATCTAAGATCAGGGAAAGATCAGGGCTATCATGTCAAACTACAAGTCTGGGGCATGAAAGGGAAGTTCGCATGGAAACACGTCCAATTCACGTAAAATTCCTTAAAAATCAATAGGTGAGAAAATGTTGGAGGCATGTCAAGTTCAAAGGGATGAACAACACTATAAGATTAGATTTCAATTTCAATGAGGATAAGGTGCGTTCACATGAAAAAATGGCAAAACGAGTAAAAAGTACTTAAGTGGCAAGGAAAGACCCCAAGGATGGGGTAGAACAAGGCGGTTGGTGGGAAAGGGACCTCAACAAGACATAGATAAAGCATGATATCATTTAAAGACTAGATAGTGGTGTGTTCAAGAATATATGTAGACAATATGTGCAGGGGCACATTGTTGTGCCGCTACATGCAGACATAGTGTGAAAAACCTTTGAGTGCATCATCATCCAACTTTCTTATTGATCTAAAGAGTCAATGTCATCTTAGTCATTAGTGCTAGTGTCCACAGTATGGTTAGTTCAAAAATACAGGATTTTTGGACAAGTTTAGTCTATTTTTGATATTTTGGATATTATTTCTTGTAAATATCCTAAAAAGGTATAGAAATCTTTTAGAATAGAGTGACATGCAAAAAACAAATGGCTTTTTCAATTAGTTTAAGATATCTCATGTAAAAAGAAGGGCTTTCAAAATGGTGCAATGTGCGACCACAGTTTACAGGCAGCAAACATCACTCCAAACTGAGAGAAGAAGGAGCAATCTGGGAGAGTTCTAATCAGGTGTCCTAGGGTTTTACCCCCCTTTTGGAGCCAATGTAATCATAATATTGAGCATTAAAAAAGAAGCTACTGTTTGGTGCCCATTTTTTGTCTATCAGCAAGGAGCTCCAAGAGATCTAATGGTTGGATATTGCTTCTAAGTAGTCAAGACAAGGATTTTGTTTATCTTCTTGGGTTCTATCAAATCATAGTCCTTTGATTCATTGTGCTTTGTCTTTATTTTTTGTACCTCTTGAAGGATGGATTTTAGGCCCCGGAACATGCCTAAAAATAGGAGAAAAATATGGAAATGCGGGGGAAAATGCTCAACCACGAAGGCGGCAGCTCGAGCGAGCACGATTTTAAGCGTCAAGTACTTGACGGGCGCCCGTACGACACTCCGAGAATTTTCATAATTTTTCCGTGCGCCCATGCCAGTCAGTGAAGCTGCAGGCCTGTCCGGAATGTTGAGACGAGCTCACAGAAATTTTCAGAACGCAGTTCGGAGTTCGCACGCGAGAGTTGGCCCGAAACCGGCCGGGGTGCCCAAGAGGGGGCCCAAAATTGAAATTTCAAAAGGTGCAAGTGGGGGGGGGTGACCTTTGGCACCCCCCACAAAAAAAAATCGTGGATATGGAGGGGGGGCGGCGGCTGAAAACAGCTGCCGAAAAAAACGCGACCCCCCCCCCCCCCCCCAATCGATTTGCTGGCTTGCAAAGAAGCCATACTAATGAACCTCCAGGCCTGATCAAGACGTTGTGCCGATCAATTCGCCGGTCTCCGCTCCCGCAATGGTGGACTGGTTGGAGAGAGAGAAAATCAGTCTTTCTCTCTCCTCCCTCTCTCTCCTCTTAGCCCCCGTTCGTGCTTGAAGGGATAGGATGGAGATGGACGGCCGGATGGATGCCGATTCTTGACGGGATGGAAGAGCAATGCAAAATCATTGTAGATTGCTGATTCCAAGCAGAATTCATGGCTGGAAATCAATCGTGGGACGTGCCAAATTTAATGAAAAAACCCGCAAGACACGGTAATAATTGTTTTTACAAAGAAAATGGTCTTTTGATGCAAATTTGGTCGATTAAAATGTGTTCATATGGATTGAGTTTTGAGTATGTCGTGCTTTGAGTTGGTTTCTAGCTGTTCATCATTTAAAAATCTGGAAAACTTGTGTGGGATAGCAGAAAATAGGGAACCGAGACACGAGAAACCATAAAAATGAAGGAAAACAAGGGTTTTGGGCATATAAATGGGGAAAACCGTCGATACACATCAACTAATCTTTCAATTTTGTTGCAAATGAACTAAGGGCCACAGCCCACAAACTGGTTTTCATTTTCAGCAATTTAAAAAAAAATACAAGAAAATGAAGAAAATGGGGAAAAATGATAAAAAAACCATGAAAAATAGGGGAAAAATACATTTGGGGCTACGAAAAATATAGAAAAATAGGATTTATGTTTGTTGATGTATAGCAAGGCTGGGGCATGAAGTTATGCTTCAGTTCAGCCTTGTTTATATGTTTTAGTGCGTGTTTCCTTCCTTTCTCCACATAAAATGACAAGGAAACCCTAAAAGAAATGAATGCAATGATGCACTATCAACGGGGGAGGGTAGAGTTGTGGAAAAAAATGGTTAAATGCCGTTGAGCATGAGGGATAATTTGCTGATTTTATATGCATCGCATCTAGGACGGAATAATAATGATAAAAATTAAAACCTAGTAGCACGAAGATCACTTCGGTGCTAGGTGTTGCAACGAAGCACAAAGCGGTTAGAAAGAAAAGCATGAAAGAGATGATTTGCACTTACACGCTGCTGGTTTTTTAAAATGTTTGAGCACTAGGCATCCACCTCTTTGCATGATCATTTAGAGGAAATTAAAAGTATCAGAGTTAGCTCCTGGATATGCATAGCAATTGTCTTCAGTAGGCCCTTGACCCATCGTTGAGAGGCAGTGAGGTACCCATGTTGTAGGCTAGTCGTGGGGTCTAGGGGAGAGAGAAGTAAGGACAATGGTACATTCCTGGATACGTTTATTTGGTACCTTGAGCGACGTTTGTGCGAAATGTCTAAATGTTGAGCGACGCATCGAGGGGCCAATCCCCAAGGTGTAGGAGAGTCGCAGAGGGTTGACGGCATTCAGCCGTAGGAGGAACCCCATGTGTATGTGATTCGAGCCTTTTGGCTATGTGAAAGGGACTCCCTCTGAGGAGCAATATTGGGTTAGGATCAGTTGGACTACAACGTATTACAAACGCAATGTTTAGGAAGGCAGAGATTTTGATAGACGCTCCTGGCCGCGAGGCCAAGGGGTTGTCTTGTGCATAGTGACGAGGTCCGGCTAGTGCATGAGCCAGTGCCGGCCCGTTTTTAGGTCCATCAGTGGTGCGTCTGCCGGGAGCTGCTTAAAAGTGGCGGTTATCGAATCCTGGTTTTCTAGGGACCAACTAGCAGTTTATGCCAAAGGATACTGAGATCGATCCGTTATTTATTGATAAGCATCGTCTAGCAGAAATCCAAAAGCAGGAAAGAGACGAGAGAGCTAGGCAACATGCTGAAATCTTTAGGAGATATTCCCCTAAGCGTAGCGGTGCTGAACCCTTACGAGGGAGTGGATCTAGTGGTCTTAGGACCCCAAGCAGTAAGTTAGGAGAAGGTGGAAGCTCTAGTGCTCCCCTTCCTGCCATAAGCCAATCCACGTCAATTGCGGGAGGTGTAACCCCACCGTTCTCTATTCCTAGTGCAAATCCAATCCACGTCATGGCGCAGCCTATTGCAATTCCAGCAGGAACGACGGATTTGCCGGCTCTAGGTTACCCGCTACCCATTTTTAATGGGCTAGTTGAGGAAGATGCAGAACTCCACATTAGGGAGTTTCAAAAGTTGATGTTTAACTGTCGCATTCAAGAAGAAGGACATTTAATGATGTTCTTCAACATGACTCTCAAAGGAAGAGCCGCTATATGGTATCATGGTTTAGAAGCTGGAACCATATTGAACATTGATGCATTTTATGGAGCTTTTCGAAGGGAGTTTGCCCCTGAAAGGGGTGGGCAATATTGGTTGCGTGTACTCAACGTGACCCGCCAAGATCCACACGAGGATATTCGTGCTTATGCGAAGAAGATAAAAGAGGTTTTCCGTAAGTTGGACACCTCTATTCCTATCCCCGCAGCTGCCCAATTGCAATATTTCCTACATGGGTTGGACTTTAATATCCAATTGCAGTTGAGTAGTGTCCCCTTGGGGGATATAGATACTGCCATTACACGAGCACAAGAGGTGGAATCCCGGCTACAAGCAGCCTATGCTTCTAGAGGCAATTCGAACATGGGTCTAGTATTGGGAAACAATATGGCAATAGCCAATGGCAGTAGTGGCCAAGGGATAGCTATGGCTAACCCTAATGGGAGAGGGAACATGATGCAGAATGTGCCTTTATTACCAGCTCCCCCTAGCATGTCGATGCCTACGGGCAGTCAAATGGCTCCAAATGGTGGAGGCCAGGCGGTCAATTCTAACACCATGCCTGCAGCTCAACAGCCTGTGCCTAATCGAATTGTTAGGCCGATTGAACGACATGGAAATGACCAAGGCTATGAGTCGAGTTCTTCCAATGTTCTTGGCGAGGTTAAGGACATGATGAAGCATTATACCGACATGATTACGGAGCAGTATCGACAAATAGCTGTTGATGTCAACTTCCTTAAAAAACAACAAAATTTAATAGGAAGTAGATACCCAGAGGAGGGTGCACCGTCGAGGTTTAGTTGCAAATGGTGTGGCGGGCAGCACTATCCAAGAAATTGCCCAAATGTTAAGTGCGACATTTGCGGAAAATCTGGCCATTTAGCAGCTACTTGCTGGAGTAAGATCAGTTCCCTCCAGCGAGGAAGTCGGCAACCAGGGCCTGTCAATCATCGTGCTCAAGGAAATGATTCCCAGCCAGAAAATGGGCCTAAACAAATACTTCAACGACCAAAGACTACAGTGGAAGAGCTACCAAGTGGTAGTGGGGTTAGTTTGATTGAGGCTGTACGCGTTAATGATGCTGAAACCTCTAATCTACGAGCTGTCCTTACAAGAGGTAAAAAGGGTAGAGAAGCCGACATGGATAAGCCTGTCGACGGAAACCCTAAACAAGGTGACAAAGGAACGCAAGTTTTCGATCCTGCCCTAGAAGGGGGACCTTTGAAGCCCGTAGAGAGTAAAGCCGATAAGGAAGCACCAAAGAAGAAGGTGAAAGTTAAGAAAGAGGCAATAAAGCCAGTTCAGCGACCTAAAGAGCGGATGGTTTGGCGTGAAAAGCGAGCTCTATCGAACTATCATGAATTCGATTTGGCGAGCTCTCTTTGCGAAGTCAAGCCGGATGTGAACCTCTTACAACTTATTAAGCTTTCCCCAGGAGTACGCAAGGAATTTAGAAAGATCCTACGTACCGGGTATATCGTAGAACCTTTGGGTATTGCGCGAGTTGGTGATGACTGGTTCGAGCATGCTGAGAAGCATTGCCCAAGGGTTGCAGCCTATGTCGATGGGATATTAGTAGATTATGCCATTGTCGACACAGGATCATCTGTTAACATTATGAGTTCTGAACTGATGGAAAGGTTAGGTCTTGCGATTCAGAAAGATACCTCCACAATTCTCAGAATGGCAGATGACAGTTTGAGACAGCCGGAAGGCTGCATTACTAAGGTCCACGTCACTGTTGCAAATGTAGAATGCATGTTGGATTTTAGGGTGATTCGTTTTGCAGGGCGGCCAAGTTACCAAGTATTACTTGGACGACCTTGGATCTTGCAAGCGGATTGCCAAGTGGATATACCTGCCGGTCGATTAATATTCGGCAGAGGTGCCCAGCGTGTGGTGGTTGATGCTTATCCTGAGTCCCCGCAGAGTGAGAGAGCTCCTCTATCTTCTACAGAATTGGAGACATTAGAAGATTCATCTGTTAGTGAGGCATCATCGAGTGATGAGTCCAAAGAGGGATCCACCACGGAGGACATCTATCAGATCACTTTGAACGAGCCGATAGAGGCCCAAGATCGTATAAGAGATGCAGATGTTATCGAGCTAGACCTTGGTACGCTTGATGATTCGCGGCCAATCAAATTAGGCTCTATGCTCAGCTCAGCAAAAAGGGAGGACTATGTGGCCTTGATCCAGGAATTCCGTGATATCTTTGCCTGGAGTTATGATGAGTTGAGAGGCATCCCTCCCAGTCTTGCTGTTCATACAATTCCGTTGAAAGAGGGCAGTCGTCCTGTACGGCAGAAAGTAAGGCGTATGCCTTTCGAATTGAGGGACGGGCTGTTTGAGGAGTTACAGAAGCTTCGAAAAGCGGGTTTGATTTTTCCTGTGCAACACACGGAATGGTGTTCACCAGTTGTGATTAGAAAGAAGAAGAATAATCAGATCCGTTTATGTGTAGACTTTAGGGAGCTAAATAAGCAGACAGTTAAGGACTACTACCCATTACCATTTATTGACCAGATTTTGGATCAATTAGCGGGTAGGGAGATATATTCGTTTATGGATTGCTTTGCAGGATACAACCAAATGGCAATTGCAGAAGAGGACAAGTTGAAAACAACTTTTATCACTGTATTTGGCACTTTTGCTTACCACGTGATGGCCTTTGGTTTATGCAATGCGCCTGGTTCGTGGCAACGAACAGCCGATAAGACATTCGGTGACATATCCCCTGACGAGTTGAGGGTGTTTATTGATGACTTAGGGGCCGCCACCGTGAGAGAAAGGCAGTTGATCATTCTGAGAAAATGCTTTGAGCGCTGTAGACAATTTTGCATCGCCCTAAACCCACGGAAGTGTGCTTTTGGAGTACCTTATGGGCTGTTGCTGGGTCATGTGGTTAGTTCGGTAGGAATTGCGACAGACCCCGAAAAGGTCAAAGTTATAATTGCCATGGGTCCACCACGCACTCCGAAAGAAGTTCATAGCTTTCTGTCTTCGGTTGGTTACTACCGTAGATTCATTAACGCCTTAGCAGAAAGAACGTTGCCACTTACAAATTTATTGTCCTTTAGCTGTTCGTTTGTATGGGGTGACCCTTGTAAGGTAGCATTCGAGGATGTGAAACAAGAGCTAGCAAGAGCGCCCGTTTTAAAAGCGCCTAAAAGAGGTGAGGTGTTCTATATATTTTCAGCAGCCACCATGTATAGTATCAGCTGCTGTTTAGCCCAAATTTGGGAAGAGAAGTGGTACCACCCGATTGCTTTTGCTAGTCGGAAGCTGGGGGTATCCGAAATCAATTACACCTACATGGAGAAGCTGTGTCTAGCGATGGTCTTTGGGACCAAGAAGTTCAGGCATTACATTCTCTATGAAAAAGTCGTGCTTTATACGAAGGCGGAGGGACTTCGACTATTGATGAATAAGTTACAGCCGCCTGATCGTTTAGCGAAGTGGTTGATCACTTTGCAGGATTTTGATTATGAAATCAAGAGTAAGCCACCAAGGTTGCAAGGCATCGTGGAATGTCTAGTGGACTTTGGGGAGCCGAAAGAATCTGTGGCTGAAGGTAGTGACATGGAGATGATATTTAAAATAGATACGGCATCTATTCCCTCCTGGTATGCTGCAATAACGCATTATTTATCAACGGGAGAGGCGGGATCCGAACTATCTAAGGCTGAGAAAAGGAAAATTAAGCAGCAAGCGTTAAAGTTTGCCTTGATCGCAGGTACATTATATCGGCAAGGGGTTGATGATATCTATCGCCGATGTGTGACGCCTGAGGAGGTGCCATTCATTTTGGAAGAGTGCCATGATTCTGCTTGCGGTGGCCATTTTGCTGGACGGCTTACAGCACAAAAGGCTTTAAGAGCAGGTTATTGGTGGCCTGCCATCTTCCAGGATGCGTTTGCGTATGTTAAGCGATGCGATATTTGCCAACGACATGATAGTCGAGAGAATAGGAAACGACCACTCACCCCTATTATGGCGATACTTCCATTTGAGAAGTGGGGAATAGACGTTGTGGGTCCTATTACTCCGTCATCGACTACGCAAAAGAGGTACATCATTGTAGCAACTGACTACTTCACAAAGTGGTCAGAAGCACGTGCAACAAGGAAAGATGATGCTAAAGAAACTGCTAGTTTCCTTTTAGAGCAGATAATATGCCGGTTTGGTCCGCCGAAAGAATTAGTGTCGGACCGCGGAACCCATTTCCTGAATAAGGTGATCAAAGGTTTGACAGAGTTGTGGAACATCAAGCATAACAAGACAACCCCATATAATCCGCAAGCCAATGGTCAGGTTGAAAGCACCAACAAGCAGCTTGTAGGCATCCTGTCCAAAATTGTGTCGGAAAAGAAACGGGATTGGGATAAAAAGTTATACGTGGCAGTATGGGCTTATAATACGACTTTCAAACGAGCCACTGGCCATACCCCGTTCAAGTTAGTATATGGGGAGGAGTGTGTCTTGCCTCTAGAAATTGAGCTGCCGACTATTCGGTTTGCCATCAATCATTCTTTGAGCGATGAAGACGCTCTTTTTGAGCGCTTGACGACATTGGCCCATTTAGACGAGCTTAAGTTGCAGAGCTTATTGCACCAAGAAGTGGCGAAGCGCCGAATGAAGAAGCTACACGACCTCAAAGCCAAGAAATACACCTTCAAGAAAGGACAGCTTGTTCTGTATTATGACGCACGATGTGAATTATTCCCAGGCAAGCTAGAACCCAAATGGGATGGGCCCTATAAGATCGTTAGAATAGGAAAGAATAAATCCACAGTTTTGTTAGCTGACCTTGAGGGGATAGAATTTAAAAATAAGGTTAATCTTAATAAGATTAAACCTTATTACTTCTGATTGTACTAATGCTATGACTGCCTTGCAGGTCTAGGCAAGATTGATCAAACATCTGCAAGGAAATCGTGATAGAGGTTGATGGGTCGTCTGATCCCTTATTTAGAACACCCATATTTGGAACAGAGGTATCATCAGGGAAAGCTCATTTGGTGGAGCAAAGGATACAAGGTGATTGAGCAAGAAGGCGGGACATTCATTTGGGAAATCAAGGTCTTCTGCCATCATTGCCTACAACTTTTGACGAGCATCCCTGTTGAATTCAATGATGATGGAGGGATGGAGCCTACAGTCCACCCGTGGAATATGCTGAATTTCGATTACCATAATTACGAGTAGAGTTCAGGATGGCAGGATATGTAAACCCTTTATGGACGTACACCTTGTACTTTGATGGGGCGTCCAGGGGTGCATGCAAAAAAGGAAGTGTAGGAGTTGTCATCCGCGACCCCCGACGACACATTGTCATGAAGTTAGCTGCTTATCTCGGGGCGAATTTTACTAATAATATGGCAGAATACAAAGCCCTGATCATGGGTTTGAATATTGCAAAAAAGGGTGGTATCCGCCAGTTGTTGATAAAAGGGGACTCTCAGTTGGTTTTAAATCAACTCAATGGGACGTACATGGTGCGGAACCCGATCCTTTGTATGTACCATCACACTGCTATAGCCCTGCTAGACGAATTCGAGAGAGTGTCTTTTCAGCTGATTCCACGGAATTGGAATCAGTTTGCCGATTCATTGGCTAATCTTGCGTATGAAGAGGACCTCTTCTTTAATTGTGGCCCTTGTCCCGATATATCTATTGATGGTGATACAGGACCTGGTCGTTTGTGGGGTATGCTTTCTGAACATGCCCTCTTTGGCAGACGATGGTTGATTTGGGTGATGCAGAGGGTAAGCGAGACTCATCTACCTTTATTATCTCGGACCCATAGACTGATTCGACGACATGTGATGCGAACACCTCTTGCGATATACGCAGGAGGGATAGGTCATAATTTAATGCACCTCGGTTAGGGCTACAAGCCCTGTTTCCCTGGGAATAGTATGCTTTGATGTCTATCATGGTTGTTTCCAGGTGGATGTTCTGCATAGTATTGTTTGATTTCATTAGGCCAAGAGGGCCGATTTAGTTTTGTAGTAAAGTCATGTCTGATTTCATTAGGCCAAGAGGGCCATTTCCCTGTCTAGTGCGGGTGCGTTTAATTGGGTTTTTGTTTTAGTGTTGTGCTGGACAGGTTTCGTGGTTCGTGGAATTTGGTGGAGCCTGGAGGAGCCTTTGCTGCGATGGAAGCTTCTTGTGGCCACTCCAGGTGATATTTCTCCTTTACGAGTACCTTTCTTTCCTGTTATATGTGTATTTGTACTTGTTGAGGGGATACTTTTTGTTGGGGACCGGCAACCAAGGCATGAAGTCCCAGGTTTAGGCTAAGTATGTTTGAGGGAGGTCGGAGTAGTCATTGCCTCCTGTAAAGACATTGTTAGACATTGAAAGACCTATTTTAGAAGGAAGCCCTAGTGGCTCTGTTCTGCTAGCCTGCTAGGCAGCCGTTCTAGGAGTTCTTGTTAGTAGTGAGGCAGTTAGAGAAGCCTGCTAGAAGATAATAATAATGATGTCAAGAAATCCTGAATATCCTAAAAGATGAATATAAATGCGAAGGTGTGTAAAAAGGGGTTCTAACCCCTATCAAAGAAGAGGAGAAAAGAAATGAAAATATATAAGCAGTTGATCATTGCCTTGCGAAGGCCTGGTAGGTTCCTGGGGACGAGTCAGACCCGGGGCCGATACCTTGTCTTCCTAGGGGTGGCTTCTTGCTGGAAAAATAATATCAAAACCAGGAAGGTTGGAGCGAAAATAAAAGTGAGCGTTAGAAAAGGATTAAGTGTTGCCTTGCGAGGGCCTGGTAGGTTCTTGGGTGCCGAGACAGGTCCTGAGACCGATGCCCTGTTCTCCTTGGGTCACTACGCTCAGCTCCCTCCTTTTTACATGCCCAAGTATGTTCATCCCATAAAAACCCTAAAAGAAGAAATGGACTGAAAGAAAATATCCTTTTCTCAGGCTATAGGAGTCCTCGCCTTGTAGGAGCTCCTAGTTGTGTTGTCTTTAGTTGGTCAGTAGTTCAGACTACTACTTAGGGCAACCTCTTTGATAGTTTTTTTTGTTTGGCTGTGTTGGAGCAGCTGGTTAGTGACTCGCTTCGGATCTTCTATTAAATGATGCTAGGCCTATTCCTTGTGGATGTCATGCCTTGGTTCTGTCTAGGGGTAGGGGGAGCATTGTGCTGAGTTTTATGATGATAATTGTTTTGTATCAGTTTGATGCTTCTTTGGTTGTTTATGCGCAGATATGTTCGTGGGTTCGACGGACTGAGTCGTCCTATCCCGTGGTCGCCAATGAAGGATGGATTTTAGGCCCCGGAACATGCCTAAAAATAGGAGAAAAATATGGAAATGCGGGGGAAAATGCTCAACCACGAAGGCGGCAGCTCGAGCGAGCACGATTTTAAGCGTCAAGTACTTGACGGGCGCCCGTACGACACTCCGAGAATTTTCATAATTTTTCCGTGCGCCCATGCCAGTCAGTGAAGCTGCAGGCCTGTCCGGAATGTTGAGACGAGCTCACAGAAATTTTCAGAACGCAGTTCGGAGTTCGCACGCGAGAGTTGGCCCGAAACCGGCCGGGGTGCCCAAGAGGGGGCCCAAAATTGAAATTTCAAAAGGTGCAAGTGGGGGGGGTGACCTTTGGCACCCCCCACAAAAAAAAATCGTGGATATGGAGGGGGGGCGGCGGCTGAAAACAGCTGCCGAAAAAACGCGACCCCCCCCCCCCCCACCAATCGATTTGCTGGCTTGCAAAGAAGCCATACTAATGAACCTCCAGGCCTGATCAAGACGTTGTGCCGATCAATTCGCTGGTCTCCGCTCCCGCAATGGTGGACTGGTTGGAGAGAGAGAAAATCAGTCTTTCTCTCTCCTCCCTCTCTCTCCTCTTAGCCCCCGTTCGTGCTTGAAGGGATAGGATGGAGATGGACGGCCGGATGGATGCCGATTCTTGACGGGATGGAAGAGCAATGCAAAATCATTGTAGATTGCTGATTCCAAGCAGAATTCATGGCTGGAAATCAATCGTGGGACGTGCCAAATTTAATGAAAAAACCCGCAAGACACGGTAATAATTGTTTTTACAAAGAAAATGGTCTTTTGATGCAAATTTGGTCGATTAAAATGTGTTCATATGGATTGAGTTTTGAGTATGTCGTGCTTTGAGTTGGTTTCTAGCTGTTCATCATTTAAAAATCTGGAAAACATGTGTGGGATAGCAGAAAATAGGGAACCGAGACACGAGAAACCATAAAAATGAAGGAAAACAAGGGTTTTGGGCATATAAATGGGGAAAACCGTCGATACACATCAACTAATCTTTCAATTTTGTTGCAAATGAACTAAGGGCCACAGCCCACAAACTGGTTTTCATTTTCAGCAATTTAAAAAAAAAATACAAGAAAATGAAGAAAATGGGGAAAAATGATAAAAAAACCATGAAAAATAGGGGAAAAATACATTTGGGGCTACGAAAAATATAGAAAAATAGGATTTATGTTTGTTGATGTATAGCAAGGCTGGGGCATGAAGTTATGCTTCAGTTCAGCCTTGTTTATATGTTTTAGTGCGTGTTTCCTTCCTTTCTCCACATAAAATGACAAGGAAACCCTAAAAGAAATGAATGCAATGATGCACTATCAACGGGGGAGGGTAGAGTTGTGGAAAAAAATGGTTAAATGCCGTTGAGCATGAGGGATAATTTGCTGATTTTATATGCATCGCATCTAGGACGGAATAATAATGATAAAAATTAAAACCTAGTAGCACGAAGATCACTTCGGTGCTAGGTGTTGCAACGAAGCACAAAGCGGTTAGAAAGAAAAGCATGAAAGAGATGATTTGCACTTACACGCTGCTGGTTTTTTAAAATGTTTGAGCACTAGGCATCCACCTCTTTGTATGATCATTTAGAGGAAATTAAAAGTATCAGAGTTAGCTCCTGGATATGCATAGCAATTGTCTTCAGTAGGCCCTTGACCCATCGTTGAGAGGCAGTGAGGTACCCATGTTGTAGGCTAGTCGTGGGGTCTAGGGGAGAGAGAAGTAAGGACAATGGTACATTCCTGGATACGTTTATTTGGTACCTTGAGCGACGTTTGTGCGAAATGTCTAAATGTTGAGCGACGCATCGAGGGGCCAATCCCCAAGGTGTAGGAGAGTCGCAGAGGGTTGACGGCATTCAGCCGTAGGAGGAACCCCATGTGTATGTGATTCGAGCCTTTTGGCTATGTGAAAGGGACTCCCTCTGAGGAGCAATATTGGGTTAGGATCAGTTGGACTACAACGTATTACAAACGCAATGTTTAGGAAGGCAGAGATTTTGATAGACGCTCCTGGCCGCGAGGCCGAGGGGTTGTCTTGTGCATAGTGACGAGGTCCGGCTAGTGCATGAGCCAGTGCCGGCCCGTTTTTAGGTCCATCACCTCTTGTCTATTCCTTTTCTTCTCTTCTATCTCCTATTCTCTACTTCCTTCTCTCTCTGATCCCCAATGGATACGAACTTTTGATTAAAACCCCTCTGATAGTGTTCCCATACTTAAAGCCTTAATAGACTAGTTTGTCGAATCAGCGGGCAGGGGCCTAGCACTTGACCATGACCCAAATCCTTAAGATATGATATATATATATATACATATATAAACAAGAGGTAGGGTTAAAAACACTTAGCATATTTAGTTGGTCAAGGTGTGGACCATCGTTGATGCACTAGGGATTAGAGTTGTCCACACCATATGAGATATCATGACTTGCCACATCACGTGTCTAGCATGGCAAAGGACCATGCAATAGTACCCAGGGAGGTAGTGTCATTAATGGAGAGACCATTAAGTTGTTAGTATCGAAGAATATAGCACTAAGCTCAACAAACACACATGTGAGAATGATAGATCAGTCTCTTGCCCCGTGACTTACATCGCTTAGAGAGGAAGGAATAAGGAACTTTATCTTATACCTAGTTGATAAATCAACAAGAAGAATGGCACAGAGGGAGCATGCAAATGTGCACAATTGATGGTGCATCAGTGCATCCCAACCCATCTGGTATAGGTGCAAGAAGGCAAGTCGAGAAGCCTTGCGGTGGTGCAGTGCATAAAATAGAGTGATATGTCCTGTGATAATAGCAAAGGCCCATCCCATGTGTGCATAGGGAAATGTAAATGTATCCATGGAAGAAGTGTTGTAACATCCCTCTATCCTCACTCTTAGAGTTGGTTGAAGGGAAAATTAGTCATACTTAGCCCCCCCTCTATCTCATGCTCTATTGATGAATACAAGAGGGCAACCTAGACTTACATTACCATCTGGCTAGGGTGAAAGATCGCATCACTCAAGGGACTGTTGATGAAAAGTAACTTCATCTTGTTGATGATATCAAATAGTCTGATGAAGAGGCATACCCAGTGAGATAGCCAAGATACCAAGAACTTGAATTGCATGTGGCACAGGTCATCTACCTGTGGGGGTTAGACATAATTGTCTAAGCATAGGACATTGAACCAAGGGAGGTGGATCTTGGGGATTTCTATTGAGGATTCACCTGTTTTGGACTACGAGGTATTCCACCTTTTTCACAGCCAGCTTCCCGTTCAAGGGTGTTTGCCATCTTTTCTTGGAATGAGGCTTGTAATGACAGTGAATTTCTTCATTTTCTCCCATAAAATTTTTTATTATGCTTTATTTTTTAAAAAAAATTTACCTTACTCTCAAGGATGTTTTCATATTTTCTTGATGAGTAGATCGACATGATAGGGATCGAAGTTATTTTCTCTCATGATCTATTTTCTTTTCTTTTTCTTTTTGTAAGTAAATGGTAAAACACCATAGATTGGAATCAATCTCATCACATCAGTTGGACTAAATAGGAGGGTGACCAAATAGAGGCAAGAGGTGGAGGTGAGGGGCTAAAAGAAGAATGACACCTCGTTAGGATAAAATTGACAATTATCAATAGTAGCATGAGTAGTAGTAAGGAGCAATGCCCAAAAGGGAGAGGGATTATCAACTGTGATTGTTAGGATTCCCAATGAGGGTAATACTTTTTCACATGGTAACCATTTTTTAGGAAGGGATCATCAGAGGCATCAAAAACTTGCAATTGGATAGAGCTGCTAGGGTTGACTGTGAGCACCTTGTAGGGGCCCATCCAGTGTTGTTGGAGCTTTCCTAGAGACTTACCAAAGTGCAAATCATATGTGAGAACTACGTCACCTTCCTTCAATTCTTTGTGCTTGACGAAGCTATTATGGTAAGCTTTTTGTCGAGCCTGTGTGGCTTCAATACACTATAAAGCCATCTGTCACATTTTGTCCAAACATTCCAATTGTAGGAAGTGATGCCGTAGGGACTCATGATCTCCCAAGCACTTAGTGATAGCCACTCACAAAGAGGGTAGTTCTAACTCAACAAGGAAAAGGGCTTTTATACCATCACTAGTTGAAAGGTGTCTGTCTTGTAGCAACCTTATAAGAGGTTCTATGTGCTCAGAGGCCCCCTATAAGTCAATCGTCCCAACCATAGCAATGTGGAGCAATCATCCTTCTCAGGATTGAGCAAAGAATGTGATTGGTAACTTTGATTTGGCTGTTGGCTCTCAGATAGTAGGGTGTGGACTTGCAATGTTGTATCTTACAAAGCTCTATCAGCTCCTCCATAATCTTATTCAGGAAGTGAATGCCTTTGTCATTAACCAACTCTACGTGAGTGATAATATTCTCATACAGAATCAGGGCTACGTTGTTGCCATCATATCATTTGAGAACTTTGGATTCACACCAGTTCATCACATTGTCAGTACATATAAGGATGTACTGAGATGGCTCCTTTTGTTTCAAGAGTTTAACTTTGAAGTGTTTACCAAGCCTAGTTGCTCTGATGTTTTGACTGACAATTTGTCATGGATCCCTTAGACTAAATAAGAGAAGCAAGATGATCCAGACCTCCTTGATGCTTTCCCATTTTTGGACAAAATGGTAAACCCGTGGTATGCAGGTATTGTCAACCTCTTGGCCACATCGCTTTGTACAAGAGAGGCAAAGAGAAAGTGTTGGAGATATGTGTTGCGGGAGATGAGATCAGGATCATGCTAAAAGCATACCATAATGAGCCATGTGGTAGACACTTTGCATGAGAAGTGATAATCAGAAAGGACTTGCTCATAGGTTATTGGTGGCCTACACTGCATAAAGATGCCTATGACTACTACAAACATTGTGATGTTTGTCAATGGATGGGAAAGTCTACCAAATCCAATGCTATGCCACTACAGCCACCAGTACAACCCATCCTTCCCATGAAGCCATTCAAGAAGTGGGGTATTGATTTCATGGGCTTTATTAACCCTCCAACGGACATATATCACCTTTGTATTGCTACCTTGATTTGGCTCCGAGACTCAGAGATAGCCTTGTCATGACATCATTATTCCCACCATAGCCATGCTTCTCTTGTAAGTCTCAATCAAGTGATCATTACTTGATTCACTAGATTGGTTCCAGGAGTGGAGAAATAATTCTTCATCTGCTTGATCCAAGTTTCAATACTTATTTCTACCCTCATTCTTTCACCATTAAATTTGTGGGGCTTGACATGTTTGAGTAGAAATTTCCTCTCTTTCTCCTATGAGAGGTCAAGGGGGGTAGCTGGGACAATTGCTGAGGGTGTTCCAATTGAAGGAACCTAAAAGAATATTGATACATTTTACCTCAATACATATGTAAATAATTTGTTTATCCTCAAGATCATCACTTCCATAAGCAAGCACTCCTTTATACAACTCAATAATTTTATTTATTTTCTAACCTAACACCTTATTGCGATCATGGTAGAAACTATTCAAAAAGAGAGTTATATATTCACATATTGGTTGTACAAGGGTAGCTTAATTTCTGCATCAAAAAGAAGTTTTATATGTCCTCTAGGAAGTTGTGCTATATAGACTAGATATACAATACTTAATCATGGAATTCTTGGATAGAGATTGTGAAATCGGTAGGGGGTTCAATTAGAGTATTGAGCCTTAAATATACACTACGTAAGTTGGGAAGATCCATAACATCATAATTGTTGGTTTGAGTTCTAGGAGTTACAATAACTCGACTTGGTTGGACAAATACAATAAACTTATAGCAAACCCATTGATTAAGGGTCATTGTCTCACCGTCTTTGTACATTATGGAGTTTATGTGACTTTTGTGGAATATATAAAGTTGATCCAGTTGAATTCTTTCTATGCAAAGTAGCTTCTATAAATCATACTCAATCCCATCTATTGAATTAGTATAGATGGAGAAATATTTAGATGTCATCTCCCAGCCTCAATATTGAGTGAAACAATTTGGATTAAATTGAAAGTTTTGAGGGACAAATATGTGCACCATTATGCAATATATTTCTTCCTTAGAGTAAGGTTGCATTGAGATTTAGCTCTATAGATTTGTGAAAATAGGTCATGAATTTTTTATGAGTGGTCCTGCACCAATCAAGAAGTATGAGGGCATATTTTATGTATCATGTTAGTGGCTATTTTGGTTAATATCTTACACTATTTGTAATGGATGTTTAAATGCCTTCTCGTTGGTAAACTTAATTGTCTCTATGGTTTTTTTCCCTTGGGGCTGGTTATTCATGATGTATAAATTAGAGAAGAATCCAATAGATCTAGAATTTTGGCACAACATTTTTTTAACATGAGCTCATATATTTGCATTTGATTTATATAGTGAGAGTATAAAAGATTCTTAAATAGGGCTGCTTATACCAAAACTTAAAAACAAAATTTATACATGATTTTAGACTTGATGGAACCTAAGATTAGTACATATCATTGCCATGAAATTGTTGTGTAGAAATTTGAAAATAAGTAGGAGGTTCATTCATAGTGTTGAGTCCTAAATATTCCTAAGGTAAATCAAGGAGCTCTTGTATTTCATAATTGTGGGCACAAGCTTGAATTGCTATGACTATATGGTTGGGTTGTATGACCCTAATAATGTGGTGATAAGCATATTGGGTCAAGGTCATTCATTTTCCCTCTCTTTATACTATAGGGTTTGCTTGACTTGAGTAGAATATGAAAAAATAAATTAACTATAGATGCTTAGCCCATTGTATTCTCCATAAGTCATATTTTGTACCGCTTACTAAATCAGCATAGATGGAGTAATAAATATGCATCATGCTCTAGCCAAAATAGTTGGACTAGCCCTAGATATCAACACATTGAAAATTGGCAAGAGTGAAAATGTTTAATGCTCAGTCCACCTATCCTCTATAAGCCACGTTTTGTATTGGTTATTAAATTGGCATAGATGGAATGATAAACACGCATTACACTCTAGCCAAATAGTTGGATTAGCTTTGGACATCAATAGATTGAAAATGGCCAAGAGTGAAAATGTTTTCCATAGTGTAAAATATTTCCTCTCTCAGAGTGAAATTGCACTAAGTTCCTAATCAACTTCATTTAACCCTTATGTGGTTCTAGATATATAGATGATAATTATTTTAGTACTTGACAAGAATTTAGCCTTGCATTTTTTTACTTTATTATATCCCTTGATCCTATGTAAGCATAAAGAATCATTCTCACGATAATGCACATCCCATCTTTCTAGGATCAAATCTAGGGACAAAAACCTATTGGCAATAAATAGACTTTTAGTAGTTCCATTCAGCTACTTATCTTGATTTTTTTAAAAATATTGTTTTCTCAAAATTTTCCATCAAATGTACCATAGTTATTACTCTAATACCATGTGTAATGTACTAGCTTCTTAATTGCAAAAGGTAATGCTTAGTAGTCATCCATGGTCTATGTGGGAGCTTTCACTCAACCGCCAAGACCCACGGACCGCTTATTGTTTCAAGCATTCCAAGCCAAGCACTAATGGCTACCTCTCACATAATTGACATGCCATCCATATCTACGGGTATAGTGAGCTTACCTCTGTGTCGTTCGAGTTACCTCCTCTCCTGCGCACTCCGGTAGCTCCACAATCCAAATGCAAGCAAGAGAGGAGAAGATGGAGAGCTTCTCCTCCTCGGTCCCTCACCCTCACACACTCACTCCCTCACACTCTCACACTCCCTCTCTCAAGCACAAGCTCAAGCAAGCAAGAAGAAGAAGAAGAAGAAGAAGAAGAGGAGAGCTACTTTTGGCCACACACAAGAATGAGCTTCTCATTCACTTTTCAACTTTATATACAAAACCCTAAATCCCTTTTGGGCGGTCATCCCCTTTTCCCCTTTTTTACATGGCCGGCCGTAGCCTAGGCCCTTTTTCCCATTGTCCTTCTATCTTCCTAGCTTCCTTTCCACCGCCCGTCCACATTTACAATTTGCACGGGTGAGAGCTCGGCGCTCCTTGAATTAAACCATGATGCACTTGCACTCTTTTACAAAAGTTTTGACTTGCGCTTTTCCTTGTGCGCCTTTCTCCCTTATTTAGGACTCTTCTCCTTGTGCGTCTTTGTCTTTCGTTTCTCTTTGCCTTGGCCTTTGTCTTTGTCTTTTGCTTTAGCTTTTCCGGATTTTCCACCTTCGTTCGTTTGAGGGTTAACATTACCCCCCTCCTAGACGAGTGCCAGTCCCATGGCACTCACCGTCGTAGGTAGCAGGCTATAGCATGCACCAAAGACATGGGTGACAAGGACGCTTGTGGTTTCCATGGAGGAGTGTTGGTGGTGGTGTGGAAGAAGGTCTTGGGGGCCTGTTAGTGGCCAAGGTGGCTGGTGGAAGGTTGTTGGAGTTTGTGGTAGGGCTATTCTGTGTGGGGATTGCATTGATGGCCAGCACAAGTGTTGGTTTGTTGGGGATTCTGCACATGACGATTCTTTGCGGGCTTGTCGAATGGTAAGGGATAAGCATTCAGAGTTAGGTGTTGATGAAGAGCGAACGACACTTTCGTTGGAGTCTTCAACACCTGCAATTGAAAACCTCTCACGTGGTCTCTTCCTAAGGGTAGTGCTAGTCTTCTCTATTGTGCACAAGACATAGTGTAATTAGTTTGGGAGACAGGACGAACTCTAAGCAAGCTGAGAGTATTGTCCTGCACTTGAGGATCCAAACTGTGTATATACTTCACTACAGGTATTATGTGAGTGCTTGTGCATACTTAGATATTACTTAGTTAGAAGACTGTCGGCCTGGTTCCTTGTATAGCAATGGGTCAGTGAAGCAAGGGGCTAAGTTGATGGAAAATTTTGTCAATGAAGATGGGGAGTACACTTGAAGATTGCTTGAGACATCATTATGGTCTTGTCAAGGCCATGTAGCATAATTGAGCTCCTTGATGTCAAGCTCTTGGTAGCTAGTGACTACTTGTTGTGCTTGAAAAGTATGGTGTACTTTTCCATTGTCTTCCATGCCTTGCTTACCACTGTTGATTGTCATGGCATTGAGATGGAGTGCAAAAGAAATGGCAAGTGGTTCAGGGTGACACGTCTAACCATTGGCGAGGCGAGCTCCTTAGGTATGTCCTGCCCTTGACGTGCCTTGAACAATTGTGGGGGATGTACAAAGGGCTAGGGAGTTAGGGACGAAGCCAGCCGACCAAGGTCACTGGACGTACCTAATTTGAGGACTCCTAGGTGTGGTGCTGTGATCGTGCGCGTTTTTTTTTTCTTTTCTTTTCCTTTCTTTTCTTTTCTTTCTTCCTTTTTTTGTTTTTGTTTTGTTTTTTTTGTGAGAAAAGTGAATACAATCAATGCCATACATTGAGGCTGTTAGCCTTTCATTTGGATTGAGAAATGTTGGGATTCAAAGGCTATGAAGAATGGATATTACAGAGATGATTGTGTCACCAGCCTTGATGCTAGAGGAACTATTGTGGAGATGAAGAGATACACTAGAGATTCGCAATCCTCTTTGTAACATGTGAGAGATCGAACAATTGAGGTAGCACTTCGAGTGAGCTGTGCATGGACAAGGGCAGAGCATCTTGCGAATTGAATCCTGAATGATGAAGAGACGTTCGCCCTTGTTGATAGCGTGGCTCTTGCCCAAACATAGAGTTTGGCCAAGAAGGAGGAGGTAATCGATGATTATGCTTTGGCCATGCTCAGTTGCAATATGTGCTTTTTCTACAGAGGTGTCCTTGGGTTCTCATCTAGTGGCGCTTCCGTCATGGCTTTTGTTTCTTGGTATTCATGTCACTTCCTCCGTAATGGTTCTTTGTGGGGTTGGTGGTCTTGTGGTGACTTGGATATTAAATGCTTCTAGACATTGACCTGTGTCATTATGCATCAACTTGTCACTTTGTGAGAGTACATGCTTGCTTGCGTTAAGTACATCGGGCCAATGCAATCATGTTAAGACATAATTTTTCAGAATGCTATGATGTCTATTGGGATGCCTATTTCATTGCTTGTTAAGGTCACATACATTAACGAGAGGTAACGGGAATGTGTACAAGTGGGGATCTTGCCCCTTTACTCATCAAAAAACAAAATGTTCTGGCATACTGACTTGTCGAGCTACTTGTACATCATAGGGGTTTAGTCGATAGGTACGAGGCAGGGTGAGTCTGATTGGCTAGGCGACTGAGGTGGTGCTAGTGTGGGACTCCCGTGGAGGCTGGGCAGGGAACATGTCGGCCGAGACATGAATGGTGTAGTCCCGGGGTGCTACCTTTTCTAGAATGTCTTTAAACAATTCATTAAATTCTACCCTATCCCTAGCCGCCTTGTCACTTCGTGAGCACCTGGTGCCCGAGTGTGTGTTGGGGGTCTGTGCAACTGGCGTTGCCACATTTTGTGTGCCTCCTAGAGCGTCCGCTCCCCTAGCCTATGGATTCTTCGGCCTTCGTCTGGGGAGGTGTCTCTTAGGGCCGCGTTTCTTGGCGTACCTTTTAAGAGTGGGCACGTAGCGCACCGGCAGAGGGGCATGTGCTGCATGTTCCTGTCGGCTGCGAAGAGCGTCCTTGCAAGCTAGCTGCCCTTGGTTCTCCATGCTTTCCCTGTAGGGGGACCTGTAAGATGCAAATCAAGGATTAGGATTTGTTACATGATAAGACCATTCATATGTAAGGGATTACAGTGCGGGTTATCAAGCGCATAGGACAAGAAGGGAAGGGGTAGGGCATGCAGTGCTTGTTGTAGCGAGGTGGCCCTTGTGATGCATACTTAGCCTCCTGCCATTAGTAGATCTTGGCTCATGCCTTGGAAGGATAGATTGTGAAGGGAAGAAGATGTATAGAAAAAGGGGCTGCACCCTGTCTACGCCATCAGAGTTGTTGGTCAAGGCTTCCTATAGCGGTAATGTGGGTTGCATGCCCTTCACTTGGAGGTGGGGATGGTCACACGGCTTTTAAATGTATGATGAGAGGAGGACTTGAGGAGCTTATCATGTCAGACCCAACTCTTCTCCCTGCGCTTAACTATCATTGCTTGTGTGTGTTGATATTGTTTATATACGGTGACACAAAAATCAATGTTTATTTATATACATATTTATGAATCCATGTCACTTTACGAGGATAAGAACCAATTGTAGAACTCGGGATTGTACTGGAGTGTGGGACATGCATCTAATATTCGTGGCAGCTTACTTAATACTGATAGATATTTTGCCACATCGAGTAGCATGGAACCTTGTTCGATTCTACTGGCTATATGTAACTCCTCCTCAGTGAGAACCTTATCAAACAAAGCATTCTCTTGGCTAGTTCCAGCTAAGTCCATACCTGGAATGGCAGTCAGCACTCGAAGGGAAGTTGGTGCCACATAGGTTGGGTCTCTTTGAGACCGCCATTTGGCCAATCGCTCCTCTGAGACTGTCATGATCTGAGCCCCTAGTTCGGCCATTACAACACGGCTTTCACACCAATGCTGCTCAATCTAACTTTGGCCTGCTGACAGTTGCTTTAGTTGCTCTATGTCTACGAGATTCGGTCGGCAGAGCACTTCATTGAACGTGACGGTTAAGCGCAGTTCGTTTGCCTCCTCGTCAGAGATGAGTCACATGCGTTCATGCAGGAGCCTGTCGTAGTGCTCGTTAAGATGTTCTTGGTATTTCCAAGATAGAGGAAAGGGCAAGTAATCTCCAAGCTACTCCTTGGGGATTGTGCCCATGTCCGCAAGGACGTAGACATGTGCGACCACTGTGAGCTTAGCATCCAACTCAGTTAAGCATTCTGTGACACTTCTATGTTCAACGAGGGCTTGCTCGGTTGCTATCTCATGCAAAGTTCTAAGAGTTTCCTTAGGCTTTAGCATGGTTGGGGGCTCAGGCCTAGATGAGCAAGGTTGGTCAACGCTAGGATTTCTTATGCTCTTGGGGTTCTCACGTTTCTCCTGAGTTTTTGCTGCTAGTTTGTCATGGTTCTTCTCGGATGTGACTGGTATAGATTTGTCACCCTGTTGTGATGATGTTGTATCCACTCTTGATTGGTCAATGCGAGTTCTATTGTCAGTGGATAGAGTGTTGCAAGCAACTGTTGATGGCAACGGTTGCTTTGGTTTTTCAGAGCATACGGATGTGTCTAAGTGTTCACCGCTATTAGGAGAGGCATTAATGGGTTCATTGGTGGTTCGACTCGATGCTTTATTCATCGGCTCTCTGGCGCTCTTCGTCTCAATGTTCTTGGGGTCCACAACCACTTGCAATTGCTGTTGTTTTCATTGTTTTCTCCTTTGTTTCCTGGTCCGTGAAGGTGCATCTCTCGTCGATTCAGGATTCTGGACTAGGCCAACCGGTGATGTGCTTGGTTGGGCCTCGGCATTCTCTTTTTCTAGTGTGTCCTTACGGGACATGGCCGTGGCCTGCTGAATAGTCTCGCTAGGTTGTGAGGATACAACTGCCTCCATTTTTGGAGAGTCTAGCTCTTCCCTTCTATTCAACCCCTCTAGCCTAGGCTTTAGGCTCTTTGGAAGTGCTGGAGTTGTCAATGAGGTTAGTTGTGACACCTCCTCCACAAGTAAACCACTAAGGACACGTTTCGCAAGGGGTGCAAGGATTTTGCACTTCCCTATGAGTGCTTGTGGGTGTCCCCCATAAGGGCTAAGAGTTGCACTAGTCGGTGTGAGCTCTGGTTGGCCTAGTAGGGCCCATGATTCATAGGTCAAGATGTTAAAATCTGCTCCTTCATCAATCAGAGCATCGATAGTATGCTCTCTTTTCACGGTGAGTTTGACCCTAAGATAAGCAGGTGGTACTATGTATTCATCTTCTGGGTCCTAGCTTGTAAATTTAAGCCGTCTGACAGATGCCCTTGAGTCCCCACTTGCATGACCAGACGTGGATTCTCCACCAATGTCTTGGGTTGTCTGTGTAGTGTTGCTCAAGGTACATCTCTCGTCAAGAGTGTCATGTCTAGTCATCTTGGCATTTGCATCTTGCTGATGTTGCATTTCGCTTTGACTAGACATGGTATGAACACAATGTCTTTGTGTTCTCATGGTGTGGCCTTTTTGCCCTTGATGGCTAGATTGGCCCATTGATATTCTAGGGTCTCTGTTTCTCTCTGTTTGGGTATGGGCTTTTGATTGCTCTTTTGCACATGAGAATCCATGCTCGTGTAGAGCCATTACTACACTAGGGTCCAATTTGGAGGACCTGTCACGACGCGCGTTTTCTCTCCCACCTACTTGGGGGAGGTGCGGAGGGGGCAGAGCCCCCTCTGTGGGGTCCGGGGGGGCAGTCCCCCCCAGCCCGCAAGGCCGTTACGATAAAAGCCATGCGCAATTTGGAGAATTGTTTATAGCCAAATTTTGAACTACGTGCTTTAAATTTTAGCCCGGTGATGGATCTGTGATGTGCTTTTAGCTCTACCTAGCCTTTGGGGTCAATCTCGGGGTTTAGATGTGTCAAAATTTGTGTTCTAGACACGTGTCTGATTTTGACAGTTTTTTGTCCGATTCTCAGATGTCCGATTTTCAGGAGTCCGATTATCAGAATTGGACATTTGATTCTGGGTGGTCCAATCGGACCAGTGGTCCGATTTTGGGAGTCGGATAAAAAAAGTGGTCCGATTTTCGGAGTGGTCCGATTCTGGGAATCGTATTGGACAGGGTGGTTCGATTCTAGACTGCCTGGTCCGATTCTGGGAATCGGATCGGACAGGGTGGTCCGATTGCCTCGATCGGACAAGTGTCCGCAATCGAACAGAATGGTCCGAGTGGTCCGATTTTCAAAATCGGACGGGTTGGTCCGAGTGGTCCGATTGGATAGTTGTCTGAGCGTTTGATTATGGACAGTTCCGATTCTGGACAGGTCCGATTCTGGGACTCGGACGAGCTGGTCCGACTACACGGCCGACGGCCCGCAAGTTGCATGCGATGCCTCTAGACTGACGTCTACTACACCGAATCGTCCTGCGCCTTCCAAATAGGTGCAAGACACTACAAGGGAATGCCAGACATGCCTAGAACCACTGTGGTGCTCGAATCAAACGGCACTTCAAGGATCTGTGCCCCTATTTCCCTGTTTTAGTGTGTTATACAGCAATAGAGAACCCTACTATTTGTTTCTTTTTCTTTGGTTTTTTTTTTCCTATCCTAAATGCATCCAAATCACAAAGTAAATACCTACACTACTCCATCTCATAACATAAATCTCAAAAAATCAAAAAACCTACTTTCCAAGGAGATCGAATACCATCTTCAACCCCCTTCCTTCCTACCTATCTCAAGCACCGGTTCGGGGAAAGCCCTTACTTCGATGCTCGATTCGAAGCGCGCAAGCGCTCAAGGCTTGAATCCGTTGGTCCCGACAACGGAACCAAAATGTGGGAGCTTTCACTCAACTGCCAAGACCCACGGACCGCTTATTGTTTCAAGCGTTCCAAGCCGAGCACTAATGGCTACCTCTCACATAACCGATGCGCCATCCATATCTGTGGGTGTAGTGAGCTTACCTCCATGCCATTCGAGTTACCTCCTCTCCCACGCACTCTGGTAGCTCCACGATCCAAGTGCAAGCTTCAAGCAAGCTCGATCCTCAAGCTCCATGCTCCAAGATCCATTGCCGCGAGCAAGAGAAGAGAAGAGAAGAGAAGAGAAGAGAAGAAGAGAGGAGAAGATGGAGAGCTTCTCCTCCTCGGTCCCTCACCCTCACACACTCACTCCCTCACACTCTCACACTCCCTCTCTCAAGCACAAGCTCAAGCAAGCAAGAAAAAGAAGAAGAAGAAGAAGAAGAAGAGGAGAGCTACTTTTGGCCACACACAAGAATGAGCTTCTCATTCACTTTTCAACTTTATATACAAAACCCTAAATCCCTTTTGGGCAGTCATCCCCTTTTTCCCTTTTTTACATGGCCGGCCGTAGCCTAGGCCCTTTTTCCCATTGTCCTTCTATCTTCCTAGCTTCCTTTCCACCGCCCGTCTACATTTACAATTTGCACAAGTGAGAGCCCGGCGCTCCTTGAATTAAACCATGATGCGCTTGCGCTCTTTTACAAAAGTTTTGACTTGCACTTTTCCTTGTGCGTATTTCTCCCTTATTTAGGACTCTTCTCCTTGTGCGTCTTTGTCTTCCATTTCTCTTTGCCTTGGTCTTTGTCTTTGTCTTCTACTTTAGCTTTTTCGGATTTTCCACCTTTGTTCGTTTGAGGGTTAACAGTCTATTCTAGTTATCATCAATCATACTCCATATGAATAATTAGACTTTGGTCTTACTAGGTAGCCTTGGGTCTACCTCATTGCAAAGAACTTGGCATTGATCCATGAGGATCAACCTAAAGGTTCCTAAAATACTTAACAGTATCAAATAGCATTCTAGCACTCAATCTAGGCGATTACACTTGCAACCCTTTAAGATTGAGAGCAAGTCAATCACCGCACTTGGTTCATAGTGATGAGAGATGAGGGGGAGCTGAGCTCTATCCCTCTCTCCATAAGGCAAAATCTCATATGTGTTCCCCTAAAGTGATGTGTGATAGGATCTAAGATTGAATCCTATGGAAAGTCTGCCTCTAGCTCTTGTCCTAACATTTCATTTAAGATTGAGAGCAAGTCAATCGCCACACTTGGTTCATATAGTGATGAGAGATGAGGGGGAGCTGAGCTCTATCCCTCTCTCCATAAGGCAAAATCTCATCTGCGTTCCCCTAAAATGATGTGTGACTAGGATCTAAGATTGAATCCTATGGAAAGTTTGCCTCTAGCTCTTGTCCTAACATTTCATTACGGGTCCCTCTATCATTTTCTATCAAGAAAAGACATCATTTAAGCATGATTTTTATGTAGTTTTATAAATAAGCATGCTAACTCACTGTTCAACATATATACATAGATTTTTTAATTATCCTTTAATATTGGATTTATTTCACGTCTTCATTAGGTGCAACATGAAAGCAATGAAGGTAATCATTTCAAAACATCTACTTTATTAGTTAATAATCTTTACATTGGATTCATGTTCATAGAGAAATATACCAAAAAATTGTCATCTTTCTTAGAGTGATAAACCAACCCATAAATCATGCCATTAAAAAAACCATTGATGTGATGGGTAAAGTAGCTATATGATAGGTTGCTTGTTTTGCTACATGTGAAGCAATACGGTTAAGGAGATTTCTATGGCAATTGGGAGTACAAGATGAAGATCCAACAATGCTAAGATGTGACAATTAGAGTTGTATTGCCATTGCCAAAAATCTAGTTTTTTATACATACACCAAATACATTGAGATCTAATATCACTAGGTGTATGACTTGATCAAGGGTTGGAGAATAGAGCTTTTCTACTACTATTCAATAGAGAAGAATGGAGTAGATATCTTTACCAAAGCTCTTATGAAGGATCTCCTTCAAGTTCATATTCAAAGACTTAGAATTGGGTTGAGGATGTAGTTCACCTATACCGATGGACATTAAGGGGGGTGTTAGATATGCACAATGCTCCACATCTGTAAGCTGCCACAAATGACCCATAATGCTCTATGTTGTAAGGTCCCCATAATGAGGAGAATCCATATGTGAGCTGGGACATTGGTAGGGTCCTAGTATCTTAGATGAGGTCTATGTGATTGGATGGAAAAAAGGTGACCTTTGTGGATCTAACATTTGGGTTAGATAGAGTCATTATGTTGGTAGTAACTTGAGGCACAATGCATTGAGCTACGAGATATAGGACTTATTAGGGAAGGATCCGTATTTTGGGGTCCAGAGGCCATAGAAGCAGCCCATGGCTAGGGGGCTTTAGGCGGTCCCCTCTGATGGGGGTCCAGGGCAAGCATCCCTAGCCCAATAATAAAGAGAATATTCTTTGGTTGACTTGGAAACATTCATAAATGGTCAGACATGCTAATCAAAATATTCTCACGCTATAAAAGGAATACCCCTACCAAGCTATCATTAATCTATATTTCACCTAATCAAAGTTCTTCCAACTATTCTTAAGCTCTTCGCCTATCATTTGTATAGATCACTATGTAAGCTTCAAAGGGAAGCACATGGGTGGACAAAGCCATCTTTGTATCAACGTGTTTGGAATTAGATAAGTTATTGCTCTTCTCATATTTACTGTGTATTCTCTACTCCTTGCTTAGATTCTGTCTGTTATGCCATGTAATTTTTACATTTTAGTGATTGCAATGGTGCAATGAGATGTGCGGATGTTTATATGGTATCTCAATAGTAAATTGTGGTTGAAATGCAATCAGTGGTGTAGGCCAATGGTGTAGATTTATATTTATAGTTAATGTAATGTATATATGAGCAATTGACTATGGTTGGATCGCTTATTGTTGACAAACATTTTTGTCATGAAAATGCATCTATTGTGTACACTAGTTGAGAATCTAATATTCTCCTCAAATTCTTGATTCATAATAGGTATCATAGGTTTTGAGGGTATATCTAGTGTATTCAATTTTGTGCCATATTTTGAAAGTCACATCAAATTTTTCTCAAATGGAAATTTGTGGATTGCATTGTGGCATGTGAAATGGAAAGGCCTAGAATGAATAAAGTACCTCATTGGGAAATGGGTGGACAAAGTAAATCACAAAAGTGTTATAGCATCTATTTGAGCATGTTGATCACCACTTGGAAGATGATAAATGGATATGGCATTTAAATTGTCAATTCTAATGTTTGCAATGGCACAATGAGTGTATAAGGATGTTAATATATATTTTTTCTGTCACTTTCTCCTTCCCCTTACTAGAACTACTTTCTTCTTTTTGGGCTATAATGTTTATCACTTACTGCATGATAGAGTGATCCTTACTGTGCATGGACTCTTCTATTGATACTCTAATAGCCCTTTCATACTCTTTTTGTGATTGCCCCATTCTAGCTTCTAGTTTTCTCCATTCCTTCCTTGACCTCTTTTTAGTAGCATGAAGGATCAATCACTTTTCTTCTGTGTTTCCTTCATTAGAGTCCTCCAAGAATGAGCTCACTTCTTCCTCTTCTTTGTGCTTCTTTTTCTTCTCACCAGTGTCATTGCTTTGGGTGGGGTTTCCTCCTTCTTCTCATTGGCTCTTTTCTCTTTTTGTGGTATCCTCAAATGGATCCTTGGATATGTGGCTGGCTCTATACGTGGTGGCCAAATCTAGAGGGGCACTCCCACTCCAATAGCAATGATGCAAGTAAGTGAGCTACCATAATTATTGATTATGTGCTTGTGAGGTGCCTCCTCCAACAAACCTGGAGGAGTCCTCTTAGTAGTAGACTGAAATTCATATCCATGCACAAATTGCGACCCTCCCAATATCGGTAGGATTAGTTACTAGGTTTGACATCGTTTTAGGGGCTAGAACTGAGATTTTACCTTATGGGTAGGGGGATCAAGTTGCACTCTCCCTCGTCTCTCACTCTCTTTGAACCAAGTGTGGTGTTAACCTCACTCCTGCCTTTGATTGATTACAAAGTGGTCTTTCTTAAGTGGGCGTTAGATTGCTATTAGGGGTGACTTGTCCACACTTCCCCTATGAAGTAAAACCAAGATTCCCATGTTCAACTAAGTCCAAGGTTCCCATGGGTTATACTATATGCAACATGCTCCTCTATACTCACATATATGAGATCAATATCACCTACGAAGGCTCACTCTCTGATGAAATGGTAATAAACCTCAATGTGTTTCATGTGTGCATGAAACAATAGGTTTCTAGCCAACTAATGCTCCTCATGTTGTCACAATAGATGATAACTCTCTTCCCTGTCTATATCTCCAAATCATCAAAAAGTAGCTTTCACATCCAAGCTACCTCACATGCTACTATATAGGAACACCCTTGTACTCTCCCTTTGAACTCTATCTAATGTTGGAAAGTTACCCAACTTATCGGGTCCACCCAGCCATAGGCATTTGGTCATCCGGATTTGAAGCCTCCCACTTTCCTTGATGGCATTTACTTAGTTTTCTAATTAGCAAAGCATACTACCACACTATTTGGACATATCAAGTCAGCTTTCTTTTATTATTATGTTAAACTAGGTTCATTTTAACTTAATTTAGCGCATAACAAAGAAATCAAAAATTGGCTACTTTATTTCACTATCACTCCGTAGAATGGTACGAAACCGTCTTTCGGTAGAAAGACACCGTCTAGAGCCTAGGATAGGAACTTCCGATCCCTCGGGGTCGGGCTATATGTGATCACACTCCATCCATAGTCAATAAGGAATTTACTAGCTCAGATGCCCTTTAAGCTTCCCTGAGCCTTGAAATCGTCCTATATAATAGGGGCACTCATCACTCATCCCTTTGCCCTCTCAGGTGCTCAAGTGATCAAATATCAAAAACACCTATCTCCCTTAGGAGCATAGGACCCCCACCCATAGGTGAGTTTTTCCAAAAACACCTACCTCCCTTAGGAGCATAGGACCCCCATCCACAAGTGAGTTTTTCCACACTTCATAGAGTGTTTAGGGAGCATTAGATTGGGGACCCCAATGTCCTGAACCACCACAATCCACAACTTGTCCAGTTGTGCAAGCCCGGAAGCATAAGAGACATAACTTATCATTCACATATCCAAAAGCAATCATAACCATAAAACATTTTAAGCACAATTGTCAATGTATGCGATGCATAGAATATATCCCCTTCATCAATTTTCATGTTCCTTCCTAAATTTTTTTTGATAATACTAACATGCTTTTACAAGTTTAAGTAAGCTCTAACTAATCGTGATCCTTTTTTAATGTACTAACTTGATTATCTCCATTCGGCCATCCATTGTGATTACGGTTTATGGCCGCAACCTCGGTTTGTTATGGAATACCCCATTCTTCGAGTTGAATGGATTCGGGGTTAACTTCCGCTTGCGTTTCAACGACTACTTCCTCATATTGGGAGCTCTTTAAGCATGATGTTGCTCAGCATCTCGGTGTCTTTTGGGAGCCATGGAAGAAGCTTGATGGATTTGGGCAGCGCTTCTGCGTAGGTGTGTGGGGGGGGGGAGAGAGAGAGAGAGAGAGAGAGAGAGAGAGAGAGAGAGAGAGAGAGAGAGAGAGAGAGAGAGAGAGAGAGAGAGAGAGAGAGAGAGAGAGAGAGAGAGAGAGAGAGAGAGAGAGAGAGAGAGAGAGACTTGTCTGATTGTAGTCGTGTCAACAATATAGAGACTTTTGCATGGCATTGTGTGTGTCACCTAATGCTCTACCCCTATTTATATAGTAATGGCGAGGGGGATAAAGAGAGGGCGCTTGCTTTTTTAGTGTTTTCGATTACATTATCGATGATAAAGAGAGAATGCTTTCTTTTAGCATTTTTTATGATGTCATTGATGACGTCGAGAGGGCTCCATTTTTGTAGCACAAAGATATAAAATTTATGAATATATGGGCAAGAACCACGTGTCTCGTCATCGAGGGCGAGCATCACTCCAAGGCTCACGACTAAGGCAGTGACCAAGGCATAGACCTTAGCATCTTGGCCTTGGCATACTTGAGAATGGGCTATGAAGGATTCATTGACGCTGTTGACTGCGTGTGAGAAGCTCCCACTACCTTGTAGAAAAATCTTCCGGGAGGTCACCCATCCCAACAGTGTCTCCACCCAAGTGCACTTAACTGCCAACTGACTATCCACTAGGCTAGTTCTTTTTGTTATTCTATGATGGGACCTAAAACGGGCCGGCATTGGCTCATGCACTAGCCGGACCTCTATCATGGGCTCAACAACCCCACGGCCTCGCGGCCAGGAGCATGGATGACACATACATCATCTTCCTAAACATCTCGCATTTGTATCACGTCTCGTAGTCCAACTCGAACCCAATTAACACTCCTCAGAGGGAGTCCCTAGCACATTGCCAAATAGCACGGAGTACAAACATAGGAGGTCCTCCCACGGCTGACTGTCGCTACCTCACTGCGACTCTCCTACACCTTGGGGATTGGCCCCTCGATGCATTGCTAAACATATATAACACAACATCGCACACATTTTCACTCAACGTACCAATTGATCGTATCCAGGAATGTACCATACCTCATTCTCTTTTCCCCTAGACCCAACGCCTAGCCTACAGCTTGGATAACCTTACTCACTCAACGTTGGTCGTATTTCTCTAGAAAGCAATTGCCATGCATCTAGGAGGTACTATCTAATACCTTTTATCATTTCATGCTTCATGCAATTTGTGAATGTCCACGTGCTCAAAAAATTAAGAAAATCAGCATTTGTGTACATGTGGAAAAAATTTATTTCAATGATTTTGACTATCGCTCGTATGCGGCGTTGCATGAACCTAGCACCGAGAAGACCCCATACTATTAGGTTCTTAATTTTTAATTATCAACCAACCTAAATGGTATGCATAAAAACCAGTAAGCTTTTCATCATTTCATTCAGTATTGAAACACCTTTTATACACTCTACCCCCTCACTCGTTTAGGTTGTGCATGGTGCATAGGTTTAGGGTTCATTTTTCACATTTCTATTGTATGAAGAGCCATAAAAACTCACTAAAACATAGAGGTAGGGATGAATTGAGGCTAAACCTCATACTTCAGACTCCCCATACATCCACAAACATGAATCTTATTTTTCCTTAATTTTCGGCACTCAAAATCTATTTTTTCCCTATTTTCTTGTATTTTCCCTATTTTTCTTGTATTTTTTGCAATATTAAATGACTAAAAATACAAAATGAGTTGTGGCCTGTGGCCCTTAGATTCATTTGCAGCAAAACCATAGATTTATTTGGTGTGTCTTATTATATTTTCCATTGATATATCAAAAACACCCAATTTTCTCATATTTCGTGTATTTTACGGGTTTTACACTACTAATTTCATCCACAACACTTATGATTTTCTGATTTTAAACAGTTGGAAGACATTGCAATTAACATTATAATGCATAATCATCCCATAGGAACAAGTATTCATGAAGCAAATTGCATAAAACATCAATTTCCTTTGTAAATATGAAATTACATCATTAATGCTCATGACAGTCCATAATCAGAAATCTTCATTCCTCTTGAACCACGGAGCAATCCGGTCTTCATTGGACAAGCATCCGTCATCCATTCTTCTTCTTCTTCACCACCACATGAATCTGCCTTTAGGGGAGAGAGAGGGAGGAGAGAGAAAGACTGAAATCAGAATTCTTCATAGAGACCACCATTTCTCAGGCAAGAGGCAGCGATATGGTCAGCAAGGAGAAGGTAGACAAGGCCAATGATCATTTGCATAGGTTGTTTGCAGCCTGGAAGTTGCCTCTCCACCCTCCATGGCGTGATTTTCGGCGCGTGTTGTTGGCGCCCTCTTCTCCTCTCTCTCCACAATTTTTTGCATCTCTCTTTTGCATGAAAGTTTCATGCCACATTAAAAGTTGGGCTCCCAAGGGTCACTTGCCCATTTTGGCCAAATTTTGTCCACCTCTTCGCATCTTGAGCGGTTTCTTGGCCATTTCCCCGTTCGGACTCCGAATTGAGCTCTAAAAAATCCTGGGCGTCTGGCTTGCCATCCCACATTGGTCAGTAAATCTTGTCAACCCATAGGAGAGTCTGAAAAACTATGAAAAATCAACAAGTGTCACTCAGGCGCCTCTAAAGCACTTTGGTGCTTAAAATCGTCCTAGATCGAGCCGCTGCCTTCGACGTTGAATATTTTTCCCTTGATATTCGTAATTTTTAGCTATTTTTAAGCATATCTCAGCACCAAATTTCCGCTCTCATTGGTGACCACGGGATAGGGCGACTCAGCCCGTCGAACCCCCACAGTAGATCTGCACAAAATAACCAAAGGAAGCATCAAGCTGATACAAAGTAGATACGGATTAAACACACAGCACAATGCTCACCCTACCCCCTGACAAAACCAAGGCATGACATCCACAAGGAGTAGGCCTAGCATAATCTGAGAAAAGTCCGAAGCTAGTCACGAACCGACTGCTCCAACATGGCCAAACTAAAAAGAACTATCAAAGAGGTTGCCCTAAGTGGTGGTCTGAACTACCTACCTAACTAAGGACAACACAACTAGGAGTTCCTACTAGGCGATGACTCCTATAGCTTGATCAAGAAGTACTTTCTTTCAGCACATTTCTTCTTTTAGGATTTTTATTTCTTATTTTATAGACATACTCGAGCATGTAAAAAGAAGGGAGCTGAGCATAGTGACCCAAGGAGAACAGGGCATCGGCCTCAGGACCTATCTCGATACCCAAGAACCTACCAAGCCCGCACAAGGCGACACTTAATCCTTTTTTTACGCTCACTTTTATTTTCGCTCCAACCGTCCTTGTTTCTTCTTTTTCAGCAAGAAGCCATCCCTAGGAAGACAAGGTATTGGCCCTGGGTCTGACTCGTCCCCAGGATTCTACCAGGCCTTCGCAATGCAATGATCGTCTGCGTATACATTTTCATTTCTTTTCTTCTCTATTTTTAGAGGGGTTAGAACCCCTTTTTACACACCTTTGTATCTATATTTATTATCTTGTCAGATATTCAAGGTTTTTTTTCCCTCATATAATCTTTATTAGTTTCTTCTTTGGCAGGCTTCTCTAACTGCCGCACAACTAACAGGAACTCCTAGAATGGCCGCCTAGCAGGCTAGCAGAACAGGGTCACTAGGACTCCCTTCTAAAACATGTCTTTCAATGCTCGACAATATCCTTACAGGAGGCAACAACTACTCAAACCTCCCTCAAACATACGAAACTAAAACCTCGGGAGTTCATGCCTTGGATGTCGATCCCCAATAAGAAATGAAAAACCCCTTTACAAGTACACAACCACATATAGCATAACAACCACAGTACTCATAAAGGAAAGATATCACTTGGATAGGGCCACAAGAAGCTTCCACGCAACAAAAGGCTCCTTCCAAGCTCTTCTTCCGAACCTGTCTAGCACAGAACTCAAACAAGAAACCATTAACCGCACCTGCACTAAATAGACAACTGGCCCTCTTGGCCTAATGAAATAAAGCACTTCACTACAAAACTTAATCTGCCTGCTTGGCCTAATGAGATAGAACCCTAAAACCTCGCAAACTGGCCCTCTTGGCCTAACGAGATCAAACAAAATAGCACCTACACATCCCTTCCTAGAATAGCACATATATACAATAATAGGCTCCCTTCCAAGGAGAAAAAACAGGCTCGTAGCCCTAAACTAAATGCATGAGGTTATGACCCATCCCTCCTGCATATATAGCAAGAGGCGTACGCATAATATGTTGTCTAATCAACCTATGGGTCCCAGATAATAACGTTAGATTGGTCTCGGCTACTCTTTGCATCACCCATATCAACCATCATCTGCCATATATTGCATGTTCTCATAACATACCCCACAAGCGACCGGGTCCTGTTTCATCATTGATCACAATATCCAAACTAGGACCACAATTAAAGAAGAGGTCTTCTTCATAAGCAAGATTTACTAATGAATCCGCAAACTGATTCCAGTAATGTGGAATCAGCTAAAGAGACACTCTCTCAAACTCTTCAAGTAGGGTCATAGCAGTCCGATGATACATACAAAGAATGGGATTCCACACTGTGTATGTCCCATCTAGCTGATTCAGGATCAACTAGGAATCCTCTTATACTAACAATCGACGAATACCACCTTGTTTGGCAATATACAGTCCCATAATCAAGGCTTTATACTCCACCATATTGTTAGTGAATCCTACCCCGAGATAAGCAGCTAACTTCATCGTCACTCTACATCGGGAATCTCGGATTACTATTCCAACACTTCCTTTTTTATTAGGGCCCCTGGACGCTCCGTCAAAATATAATGTATACGTCCACAATGGGTTTACACAGTAGCCATCACAAACTCCTCTTTTCATAATTATGATAATCAAAGTTTAGCATGTTGAGAGGATGAACTGACGGCTCCATCCCACCTTCTTCATTGAACTCAACAGGGATACTCGTCAACATTCGTAAGTAGTGATGGCAGAAAACTTTAATCTCCTACACAAAGTTTCCATCTTCTTGCTCAATCACTTTATATCCTTTGCTCCACCAGATGAGTTTCCCCGGATGGTATCTTTGCTCCAGATATGGGTGCTCCAAATAAGGGATTAACTGACCCATCAACCAGCTTTAAGCTCTTCCGCAGGTCTCAGATCATTCCTAGCATGGACCTGCAATGCATTTTCTTTGTATTAGCATACTTAGAAGTAATAAGGTTTAATCTTATTAAGATTAACCTTATTCTTAAACTCTACTCCCTGTAAATAAGCTAATAGGGCTGTAGACCTGTTCTTCCCTAACCTAACAATCTTGTAGGGGCCATCCCATTTAGGTTCCAATTTTCCTGGAAACAACTCCCTATGCGCATCATAATACAAAACCAGTTGCCCCTTCTTAAAGGTATACTTCTTTGCTTTTAGGTCATGCAACTGTTTCATGCAACGTTTAGCCACCTCTTGGTATAATAGGCTTTGCAACTTAAGTACATCTAGGTGTGCTAAAGTCGTAAATTGCTCTAATAGGGCGTCTTCACTACCCAAAGAATGGTTTATTGCGAATCTAATGGTTGGCAACTCAATTTCTAAGGGTAAAACGCACTCTTCACCATAAACTAGTTTGAACGGCGTGTGGCCGGTGGCGCGCTTGAACGTGGTATTATATGCCCATACTGCCACATATAGCTTCTTATCCCAGTCGCGTTTCTTTTCAGATACGACTTTCGATAGGATACCCACAAGCTGCTTGTTGGTAATTTCAACCTGCCCATTTGCCTGCGAATTATAAGGAGTCATTTTATTGTGCTTGATTTGCCAAGCCTCAGTTAAGCTTTTGATCACCTTATTCAGGAAATGGGTTCCACGGTCCGACATCATTTCTTTCGGTGGACCAAAACGGCATATTATCTGCTCTAAAAGGAAACTAGCAGTTTCTTTAGCATCATCTTTCCTTGTTGCATGTGCTTCTGACCACTTTGTGAAGTAGTCAGTTGTTACAATAATATATCTCTTTTGCGCAGTCGATGATGGAGTAATAGGACCCACAAAGTCTATTCCCCACTTCTCAAATGGAAGTATCGCCATAATAGGGGTAAATGGTCTTTTCCTATTCTCTTGACTATCATGTCGTTGAAAAATATCGCATCTCTTAACATACGCGAACGCATCCTAGAAGATGGCAGGCCACCAGTAACTTGTTCTTACAGCCTTTTGTGCTATAAGCCGTCCAGCAAAATGACCTCCGCAAGCGGAATCATGGCACTCTTCCAAAATGAATGGCACCTCGTCAGGCATCACACATCGGCAATAGATGTCATCAACCCCTTGCCGATATAATGTACCTGTGATCAAGGCAAACTTTAACGCCTACTGCTTAATTTTCCTTCTCTCAGCTTTAGATAGTTCGGATTCAGCCTCTCCTGTCGATAAATAATGTGTTATTGTAGCATACCAGGAGGGAATAGACGTCATATCTATCTTAAATAACAACTCCATGTCACTACCTTCAGCCATAGATTCTTTCGGCTCCCCAAAGTCCACAAGACATTCCACGATGCCTTGCAACCTTAGTGGCTTACTCCTGATTTCATAATCAAACTCCTGCAAAGTGATTAACCACTTCACTAGACGATCAGGTGGATGCAGCTTATTCATCAATAATCGAAGCCCCTCCGCCTTCGTATAAAGCACAACTTTCTCATAGAGAATATAATGCCTGAATTTCTTAGTCCCAAAGACCATCGCCAGACACAACTTCTCCATGTAGGTATAATTGATCTCTGAAATGCCCAATTTTCGACTAGCAAAGGCTATCGGATGATACCACTTTTCCTCCCAGATTTGGGCTAAATAGTAGCTGATACTATGCATGGTGGCTACTGAAAATATATAGAACACCTCACCTCTTTTAGGTGCTTTTAAAACGGGAGCTTTTACTAGCTCCTGTTTCACATCCTGGAAAGCTACCTTATAGGGGTCACCCCATTCAAATGAACAGCTAAAGGATAATAGATTTGTAAGTGGCAACGTTCTTTCTACCAAGGTGTTTATGAATCTACGGTAATAATCAACAGAAGACAGAAAGCTATGAACTTCTTTCGGAGTGCGTGGTGGACCCATGGCAACTATGACTTTGATCTTCTCGGGATCGGTCGCAATTCCTACCGAACTGACCACATGGCCCAGCAATAGCCCATAAGGTACACCAAAAACGCACTTCCGTGGGTTTAGAGCGATACAAAATTGTCTGGAGCGCTCAAAGAATTTTCTTAAAATGATCAACTGCCTTTCTCTCACGGTGGCGGTCCCTAAGTCATCAATAAACACCTTCAACTCTTCAGGGGATATGTCACCGAATGTCTTATTTGTTGTTCGTTGCCACGAACCAGACACATTGCATAAACCAAAGGCCATCACATGGTACGCAAAAGTACCAAAGACAGTAATAAAAGTTGTTTTCAACTTGTCCTCTTCTGCAATTGCCATCTGGTTATATCTTGCAAAGCAATCCATAAACGAATATATCTCCCTATCCGCTAATTGATCCTAAATCTGGTCAATGAATGGCAACGGGTAGTAATCCTTAACCGTTTACTTATTCAACTCTCTAAAATCTACACACAATCGGATTTGATTATTTTTCTTCTTCCTGATAACAACTGGTAAATACCATTCCGTGTGTTGCACAGGAAAAATCAAACCCGCTTTCCGAAGCTTCTGTAACTCCTCAAACAGCCCGTCCCTCAGTTCAAAAGGCATACGCATTACTTTCTGTCGTACAGGGCGACTGCCCTCTTTCAACGGAATTGTATGGATGGCAAGTCTAGGAGGAATGCCTCTAAGTTCATCGTAACTCCAGGTAAAGATATCGTGAAATTCTTGAATCAAGGACACATAGTCCTCCCTTTCTTGGACACTGAGCATGCACCCTAATTTGATTGGTCGCGACTCATCAAGCGCACCAAGGTTTAACTCGATAACATCTGCATCTCTTATACGAACTTGGGCCTCTATCGGCTCGTTCAGAGTGATCTGATAGATGTCTTCCGTGGTGGATTCCTCTTTGGACTCATCACTCGATGATGTCTCACTGGCGGATAAATCCTCTAATGTCTCCAATTCTGTGGAAGATAGAGGAGCTCTCTCACTCTGCGGGGACTTAGGATAGGCATCAATCACCACGCGCTGAGCACCTCTGTCGAATATCAGCCGATCGGTAGGTATATCCACTTGGCAATCCGCTTGCAAGATCCAAGGTCGTCCAAGTAATACTTGGTAACTTGGACGCTCTGCAAAACGAATCACCCTAAAGTCCAACATGCATTCTACATTTGCAACAGTGACATGGACCTTAGTAATGCAACCTTCCGGCTGTCTCAAACTATCATCTGCCATTCTGAGAATTGTGGAGGTATCTTTCTGGATCGCAAGGCCCAACCTTTCCATCAGTTCAGAACTCATAATGTTAACAGATGATCCCGTGTCGACAATGGCATAATCTACTAATATCCCAACATAGGCTGCAACCCTTGGGCAATGCTTCTCAGCATGCTCGAACCAGTCATCACCAACTCGCACAATACCCAAAGGTTCTACGATATACCCGATACGCAGGATCGTTCTAAATTCCTTGCGTACTCCTGGAGAAAGCTTAATAAGCTGTAAAAGGTTCACATCCGGCTTGACTTCACAAAGAGAGCTCACCAAATCGAATTCACGATAGTTCGGCAGAGTTCGCTTTTCACGCCAAACCATCCGCTCTTTAGGTTGCTGAACCAGCTTTTATTGCCTCTTTTTTAACTTTCACCTTCTTCCTCGGTGGTTCCTTATCCTTCTTAACATCGGCTTTACTCTCCACGGGCTTTAGAGGTCCCCCTTTCATGGCAGGATCCAGAACTTGCCTTCCTTGTTGAGATATCGAGCTCCACTCGTGATACGCCAGGGTGACCGTTGTGTATTTATGTCACCGACTTGTCAGTTGCAGACGCGGTTGGTACACCGCCCATGAATAATAGCTACATGATAGCTATCCTTATCTACTCTAGTTCGTGGCTCAGTTAGTATGCCACCTTAGTTAGTTGAGTTTGGTTTGAGACCCATATAGAGGGTTCTTCTATTTCTTTGTACAAGAGTTCTTTTGGCTTACACAACTAAGAAGAGGAAAACTGTTTTTAGCCTCTACCCTTGTGTGTCTTCCCCCATTGTGCAAGCAAGAAAGCTTCAAGCAAGACTCCTTCTTTCTCTCCCACAATCTTGACATGGTATCAGAGCCTTGTTCGTGGTAAGGAGCTCAAGAAAGCAAGCCAAGCTCGCGGTGTTCTGGTAAGAGGAGCAGTGTTGCTTTCATTTTCTGTTTTGGGAGCAGATCTCTGCAGGTAGCACAGCCGGAAATTGCAAGAGTGCATTGTCTCAGGTTGAGACGCCCTTCGCGGTGAAGCAAGAGGGCAGTATATGCTGCGGGCACGAGCTTTAGCTCTTGGCGACCCTATTTTTTTGATTTGAGGCCATTTCGGGGCCTGTTTTGGAGGCGGAAGTTTTCTACACGCACTCAGGAAAAAGCCTTGTTTTATGCTGTGCAACCACTGTTCTACAGGTCGGTGAAAAGTTACTGTAGAAATTGCATCGTATGCTTGTGCGCAGAGACATTGGGAGTTACAGAATCATCCCTGTTGCCTGTTGATGCAAAATCGTCACTAGGAAGTGACTGTGTGGTCAAATACCACTTTCGCCAGTTTTGCAGATTTTCCCTTGTGAGGGTGAAGCTGTGTTTTTTGCAGTGGCAGAATTTTTTGCAGTGTTCTGTAATGGCATCTGATTCTCTTTCACAGATTGTCACTGAAAAGCTTGACAAGAACAACTTCCAAGCATGGAAGTTTAGAATGACGAATTTCCTTATGGGAAAAGGATATTGGGAATTTGTTGCAGGAAATGAAGAAGAACCAGTACTTCTTGATGTTCCCAATCAACAGCAAATGCAGGCATTTAAAGCATGGCATGAGAGAGCCAGGAAAGTTATGTATTGGCTGTCTATCAACATTTCAGACTCTATGATTATGCATATTCAGGATGCAAGTACGCCAAAGGAGGCATGGGATACTTTGTCAAAAATGTATAGCACAAATACGCAAGCCAGGAAAATGCAGCTCAAGCAAGAGTTGCACAATGTGCAAAGAGAAAATATGAGCATCAACGACTACCACATGAAGGTGAAGAAGATTGCAGATGCACTTGCTTCCATTGGGTCACCAGTGGAAGATGATGATTTAGTTTCTGTGACCTTGAATGGTTTAGGAAAGGATTATGCACAGTTTCGGACATCCATTTCAGTTCGTGAAAGATTTCCTGATTTTGAGGAGTTGATTGCTCTTCTAATTTCTGAGGAACTGAGAAATGGTGGTGCATCTTCTTCAGGAGGAACTTCAAAAGAAGCTGTCTTCTACTCAAATGCTGGAAGAGGTAGAGGCAGAGGTAGAGAAGGCCGATTTGGAGGCCGTGGCAGAAATCAGAATATGCAGCAAACTCAAGAAAACCAGTCCTATGGAGGAGGACGTGGTAACTCTAGAGGCAGGGGGAGCCAAAGAGGTCGTGGTGGATGGCAAAGAGGCCAAAATGTAAACAGTAATGTTGAATGCTACTACTGTGGTAAAATGGGTCATATGGCTAAAGACTGCTATAAAAAGCAGAATGACATCATGAATGGAAAACTGCAACAAGGGAATTATGCATCTTCTAGTAGATAGGGTGATGACAGAAATGAGCACTTGTTTATGGTGCAGCACATGAACAATTCTGTGACAAGTGCAGAAGAAAGCAATGATGTATGGTATGTTGACTCAGGTGCATCAAACCACATGACAGGTCATGCAGAATGGATGGAGGATGCAAGGAAAATGGAAATACCAGGATTTGTGGAGACTGGTGATGATACTGCACATCCTATTGTGCAGATTGGATTAATTCCCTTGTCTATGCAGGATGGGAAAAAGAAATACCTGTCCAATGTATTTCATGTCCCGAATATCACCAAGAATCTGGTTTCTGTTGGTCAAATGGTTGAACAGGGCTTGCAGGTCAGATTTAATCCTCATGGATGCTTTGTTGAGGATATGAAAAATAAAGGTCGCTTGATATCAAAAGGAAAGAAGAAGGGCAGAATGTTTACATTGGATGCAGACATGTCTGAATTGAGTGCAGCAATGTTTGCACATGGGACCGGTGTAGTTGCAGATATTGATATCTGGCATAAACGCATTGGTCATGTTAATGTACAGCGACTTAAATCAATGCAGGCCCAAAATATTGTTGCAGGTTTGCCGAAATTCAAGGTTGCAAAAATGCATAAGGTATGTGAAGCCTGTCAATTTGGAAAACAGGCAAGGAAACCATTTCCTAGACATGTTCAAGAGAGTAAGAAGCCATTGGAATTAATCCACTCTGATGTGTGGACAACTAAAGCTGCATCTCTTGGAGGCTATCATTATTTTGTCAGTTTTATTGATGACTATAGCAGAAAAGTTTGGGTGTATTTTATGAAAAAGAAAAGTGAAGTTTTTGGGCATTTCAAAACCCTTAAAGCTATGGCTGAAAAAGAAACATGCCTGCAAATAAAATGCCTAAGGTCAGATGGAGGGGGAGAGTACCTCTCAAATGAGTTTGCAAAGTTCTTGCAGGAGCATGGCATAAAGCAGCAATATTCATGCAGTTATACCCCACAACAAAATGGAATTGCAGAAAGGAAAAATAGGCATATTGGAGAGGTATCTCGTGCCATGCTCAATGAAAAAGACTTGCCTGATTTTTATTGGGCTGAAGCAGTTGCTACAGCAGTCTACATAATGAACAAGACTCCCACTGCAGCAATACATGGAAAACCAGATATTTCTCATTTGAAAATTTTTGGTTGCATTGCCTATGTACATGTGCCAGATGAGTTGAGATCCAAGTTGGATCCAAAAGCTGAGAAGTGCATCTTTATTGGTTACTCTCTGCAGCAAAAAGGGTATAGATGCTATAACCCTTCTACTCGTAAGTTTACAGTGAGCAAAGATGTTGTTTTTTATGAGATGAGTAGCTGGTATAAACCAGTAAATGTGATTGATGATGTAGATGCACAAAATGGTAATACTGCACAGAATTCACAGCAGCAGTCACAAAATATTAGTGGACCTGGAGCGTCCTCTAGCAGTGGTTCTCATTCTTCGCCATGGATAGGCAGATTGAGATCAGGAGAATCTTCTCAAAGCAATGCAGATAGTGGTATGTAGGTATCACAAAAAGGAAAAGAGAAGGTTGATCAGCCCATGTTTGATGTGAATGCAGGTCACTCTTATGTGGATGGTGAATCCAGTGGCTCAGAACAGAGCATTGATGATGAGTTGGGTATCCCTTCTATTGTTACACCTGGAGTAAGGAAGACCAGGGATGTTTTGAGAGCACCTGGGAGTGAACCTACTTTGCGTAGGTCTACGAGAGCTAGGTATCCTGTGGATAGGCTGAAATATGATGGATTTACAGCCATTCACTATGCATATATGGTCAAAGTGATACAGGAACCAGAACCTACTTCTTTTGAGCAAGCCATTGGAAAAGAAAAATGGGAGAAAGCCATGGATGAAGAAATGGATGCCTTGGAAGCAAATGCTACATGGGAATTGGTACCTTTGCCTAAAGGTAAGAATGCAATTGGCTATAAGTGGGTTTATAAGGTGAAGCACAATGCAGATGGTTCTGTGAACAGATACAAGGCAAGATTAGTAGTCAAGGGGTATGCACAAACATATGGCATTGACTATGAAGAAACATTCAGTTCGGTTGCAAGGATGGCAACCGTAAGAGCAGTCATTGCTATGGCTGCATCAAAGGGATGGTCTTTACATCAGATGGATGTAAAGAATGCCTTCTTGCATGGTTATTTATAAGAAGAGGTCTATATGGAGTAGCCACCAGGTTATGTGCATGCTGTTCATCCTGAGTTTGTTTGCAGGTTGAAGAAAGCCTTGTATGGCTTGAAGCAAGCACCTAGAGCATGGTCTGACAAGATAGGACAGTATCTTGTCACTATTGGCTTTCAGATTTCCAAGGCATATTTCTCACTTTATGTGAGAAAAACAGAGAAAGGTATTATGCTACTTGTCATTTATGTTGATGATTTGATTATGACAGGTGACAGTGATGAAGATATCCTTCATGTGAAAATGCTATCGAAGCAGAAGTTTGAGATGAAGGATTTGGGAGAGCTGCGTTATTTCTTGGGCATTGAGGTGATTAGATCACCAAGTGGGATACAGCTCTTGCAGAGGCAGTATGGATTGGACTTGTTGTCCAAATATGGGATGACAGGCTGTAAGCCTATTTCAGTTCCTTTGGAGCAGAATGTGAAGCTGAGCACAGATGCAGGTGAGCTTCTAGAAGACCCTACTATGTACAGACGCATAGTAGGAAGTTTGATTTATATGACTATTACCACGCCAGATTTGAGCTATGCTGTTGGATTGGTAAGTCAGTTTATGCAGGCTCCAAGGAAACCACATTTGGATGTGGCTAGACGCATACTCAGGTATGTGAAGTCCACATTGCAGTATGGACTATTTTATGAGATTGGGGTTCAGATACGGTTGCATGGATACACTGATGCTGATTGGGCTGGTAGTATTTCTGATAGACGATCTACCAGTGGATATGTGTTCTCTTTTGGGAGTGCTGCAGTCACTTGGAGCAGCAAGAAACAGCCTACAGTTGCCTTGTCGAGCACAGAGGCTGAGTACAGGGGTGCAGCAATGGCTGCATGTGAGGTAGCTTGGTTGCATAAGCTACTTTATGATATGCATCAGTCTACAGATAAACCACTTGTCATTTATTGTGACAACATGAGTAGTATATGCTTGGCAAATAACCCAGTCTATCATGCTAGAACAAAGCACATTGAGGTGCATTATCACTATGTGCGAGAGAGGGTTTTACTAGGTCTTATTGATCTAGTTTATGTCAGCACAGAGGATCAGGTAGCTGACATATTCACGAAGGCATTGGGCGCAGAGAAGCTGCGAAAGTTTAGAGACCTACTTGGTGTGCAGGAATTGGGATTGAGCTTGAGGGGGAGTGTTGAGATATCGAGCTCCACTCGTGATACGCCAGGGTGACCGTTGTGTATTTATGTCACCGACTTGTCAGTTGCAGACGCGGTTGGTACACCGCCCATGAATAATAGCTACATGATAGCTATCCTTATCTACTCTAGTTCGTGGCTCAGTTAGTATGCCACCTTAGTTAGTTGAGTTTGGTTTGAGACCCATATAGAGGATTCTTCTATTTCTTTATACAAGAGTTCTTTTGGCTTACACAACTAAGAAGAGGAAAACTGTTTTTAGCCTCTACCCTTGTGTGTCTTCCCCCATTGTGCAAGCAAGAAAGCTTCAAGCGAGACTCCTTCTTTCTCTCCCACAATCTTGACATTCCTTTGTCGCCCTATTTAGGGTTTCCATCGACAGGCTTATCCTTGTCGGCCTCTCTACCCTTTTGACCTCTTGTAAGAACAGCTCACAGATTAGAAGTTTCAGCATCATTAACGTGCCCAGTCTCAATCAAACTAACCCCACTACCACTAGGCAGCTCCTCCACTGTAGTCTTTGGTCGTTGGAGTATTTGTTTAGGCTTCTCGCTGGGAATCATTTCCTTGCGCATGATGATTAACAGGCCCTGGTTGCCGACTACCTCGCTGGAGAGAACTAATCTTACTCCAACAAGTGACTGCTAAATGGCTGGATTTTCCACAGATGTCGCACTTGACATTTGGGCAGTTTCATGGATAATGTTGCCCACCACACCATTTGCAACTAAACCTCGAAGGTGCACCCTCATCTGGGTATCTACTTTCTATCAAATTTTGTTGTTTTTTAAGAAAGTTGACATCAACGGCTATTTGTCGATACTGCTCCGTAATCATGTTGGTATAATGCTTCATCATGTCCTTAACCTCGCCAAGAACATTGGAAGCGCTCGACTCGTAGCCTTGATCATTACCCTATCGTTCCATCAGTCTAACAATTCGATTAGGCAGCACTGGTTGTTGAACCACATGCATGGTATTAGAATTAACTGCCTGGCCTCCACCATTTGGAGCCATTTGACTGCCCGTAGGCATCGACATGCTAGGGGGAGCTGGTAATAAAGGCACATTCTGCATCATGTTCCCTCCCCCATTAGGATTAGCCATCGCTATCCCTTGGCTACTACTGCCATTGGCCATCGCCATATTATTTCCCAATGTTAGACCCATATTCGAATTGCCTCGAGAGGCATAGGCTGCTTGTAGTCGGGATTCCACTTCTTGTGCTCATGTAATGGCAGTATCTATATCCCCCAAAGGGACACTACTCAACTGCAACTGGATATTAAAGTCCAAGCCATGCAGAAAATATTGCAATTGGGCAGCTGTAGGGATAGGAATAGAGGTGTCCAACTTACAGAAAACCTCTTTTAGTTTCTTCTCATAAGCACGAATATCCTCGTGTGGTTCTTGGAGGGTTACATTCAGTACACGCAACCAATATTACCCACCCCTTTCAGGGGCAAACTCCCTTCGAAAAGCTCCATAAAATGAATCAATATTCAATATGGTTCCGGCTTCTAAACCATGATACCATATGGCAGCTCTTCCTTTGAGAGTCATGTTGACGAACATCATTAAATGTCCTTCTTCTTGGATGCGACAGTTAAACATCAGCTTTTGAAACTCCCTGATGTGGAGTTCCGCATCTTCCTTAACTAGCCCATTAAAAATGGGTAGCGGGTAACCTAGAGCCGACAAATCTGTCATTCCTGCAGGAATTGCAATGGGCTGCGCCATGACGGAAATTGGATTTGCACTAAGAATAGGGGACGGTGAGGTTACACCTCCTACACTTGATGTAGACTGCCTTATGGAAGGAAAGGGAGCACTAGAGCTTCCACCTTCTCCTAACTTACTGCTTGTGGCACCAAGACCACTGGATCCACTCCCTCGTAAGGGTTCATCACCGCTACGCTTAGGGGAATACCTCCTAAGAATTTCAGCACGTCACCTAGCTCTTTCGTCTCTCTCTTGCTTCTCGATCTCTGCTAGACGATGCTTATCGATGAATAACGGGTCAATCTCAATATCCTTTGGCATAAACTGCTAACTGGTCCCTAGACAACCAGGATTCGAGGACCGCCACTTCTAAGCGGCTCCTAACAGACACACCACTGATGGGACCTAAAACGGGCCAGCACTGGCTCATGCACTAGCCGGACCTCTATCATGCGCTCAACAACCCCACGGCCTCGTGGCCAGGAGCGTGGATGACACATACATCATCTTCCTAAACATCTTGCATTTGTATCACGTCTCGTAGTCCAACTCGAACCCAATTAACACTCCTCAGAGGGAGTTCCTAGCACATTGCCAAATAGCACGAAGTACAAACATAGGAGGTCCTCCCACAGCTGACTGCCGCTGCCTCACTGTGACTCTCCTACACCTTGGGGATTAGCCCTTCGATGCGTCGCTAAACATATATAACACAACATCGCACACATTTCCACTCAACGTACCAATTGATCGTATCCAGGAATGTACCATACCTCACTCTCTTTTCCCCTAGACCCAACGCCTAGCCTACAACTTGGATAACCTTACTCACTCAATGTTGGTCGTAACACAACATCGCACACATTTCCACTCAACGTACCAATTGATCGTATCCAGGAATGTACCATACCTCACTCTCTTTTCTCCTAGACCCAACGCCTAGCCTACAGCTTGGATAACCTTACTCACTCAATGTTGGTCGTATTTCTCTAGAAAGCAATTGCCATGCATCCAGGAGGTACTATCTGATATCTTTTATCATTTCATGCTTCATGCAATTTGTGAATGTCCACGTGCTCAAAAATTTAAGAAAATCAACATTTGTGCACATGTGGAAAAAATTTCTTTCAATGATTTTGACTATCACTCGTATGCGGCGTTGCATGAACCTAGCACCGAGAAGACCCCATACTACTAGGTTCTTAATTTTTAATTATCGACCAACCTAAATGGTATGCATAAAAACCAGCAAGCTTTTCATCATTTCATTCAGCATTTAAACACCTTTTATACACTCTACCCCCTCACCCGTTTAGGTTGTGCATGGTGCATAGGTTTAGGGTTTATTTTTCACATTTTTAGTGTATGAAAAGCCATAAAAACTCACTAAAATATAGAGATAGGGCTAAACTGAGGCTAAACCTCATAATTCAGACCCCCCATACATCCACAAACATGAATCTTATTTTTCCTTAATTTTCGACACTCAAAATCTATTTTTCCCTTATTTTTCTTGTATTTTTCGTAATATTAAATGACTAAAAATACAGAATGAGTTGTGGCCTGTGGCCCTTAGGTTCATTTGCAGCAAAACCATAGATTTATTTGGTGTGTCTTATTATATTTTCCATTGATATATCAAAAACACCCAATTTTCCCATATTTCATGTATTTTACGGGTTTTACACTACTAATTTCATCCACAACACTTATGATTTTCTGATTTTAAACAGTTGGAAGACATTGCAAACAACATTATAATGCATAATCATCCCATGGGAACAAGTATTCATGAAGCAAATTGCATAAAACATCAATTTCCTTTGTAAAAATGAAATTACCGTTCTTTGCGGGTTGCGGGTTTTTATTTGCCATATCTCGGGACTGATTTCCAGCCACCATTAATGCTCATGACAGTCCATAATCAGCAATCTTCATTCCTCTTGAACCATGGAGCAATCCGGTCTTCATTGGACAAGCATCCGTCATCCATTCTTCTTCTTCTTCTTCACCACATGAATCTACCTTTAGGGGAGAGAGAGGGAGGAGAGAGAAATACTAAAATCAGAATTCTTCATAGAGACCACCGTTTCTCGAGCGAGAGGCGGCGATATGGTCAGCAGGGAGAAGGTAGACAAGGCCAATGATCATTTGCATAGGTTGTTTGCAGCCTGGAAGTTGCCTCTCCATCCTCCATGGCGTGATTTTCGGCGCGTGTTGTTGGCGCCCTCTTCTCCTCTCTCTCCACGATTTTTTGCATCTCTCTTTTGCATGAAAGTTTCATGCCACATTAAAAGTTGGGCTCCCAAGGGTCACTTGCCCATTTTGGCCAAATTTTGTCCACCTCTTCGCATCTTGAGCGGTTTCTTGGCCATTTCCCCGTCTGGACTCCAAATTGAGCTCTGAAAAATCCTAGGCATCCGGCTTGGCATCCCACATTGGCCACTAACTCTTGTCAACCCACCGACAGTCTGAAAAATTATGAAAAATCAACAAGTGTAGCTCGGGCACCTCTAAAGCACTTTGGCACTTAAAATCGTCCTAGATCGAGCCACCGCCTTCGACGTTGAATATTTTTCCCTTGATATTCGTAATTTTTAGCTATTTTTAAGCATATCTCGACACCAAAATTTTGCTCTCATTCTATACTATAAACATAGTTTTAATAAGCTAGTTTTGGGAGGGTTTCCCAATTCTTTCTTCCATGAACTAGTATATAATACCTCGTTAACAATAACAATTATCTTCATAATTAGAGCCAATTTCATAATTAGAGCTAGTTTTTAAAAATGTGCAATATAAATCTCTCTTTTTTTTGGAATGTATATGCACATTGTTTATTAGAATAAATTAAGTAATGGGGATATTACAATGCTTGGTCTCCATGTGGTTAAGCTTCACTTTTGGATTCTTTGGAGCTACCCTTTGTGGTGTTGGCTAGAGATTCTATAACATGCTCTAGCTATATAGCATTAAGTCTTGCTTAACCGTGTTTCCTATCAATATGTCTTCTAGGTGCCACTTAGTTATCTTGGTTAGGTTGGTTGAGGTTTTGTTGTAGGTGAAAAGGTGATGAAAGAGATGTGTTATCACCCTTAGCTCTTCTTTTGGTATAGCTTTTAGGAGGACTCCCTCATTGGTTACTACTTTCATTGTAGTTCCATCAATTTTAACCACTAAACTCTCATCCCACCTTTGAGAAACTTGGAGAGTCTTCTATGTTTTAACATACTTTCCTGATCCTCTTCTAATGTGCAGCAATGTCTCTTGCACTAGCTTCAGAAATAACTCAAAGCTAGTCACTCATTCATCATATTTCTTATTAGTTTTTATGTTTTATCTAAACCTAATAGATCTAGTGCCGGTCATAGTTCTCGATCAATCCAGAGGAAGTTAAAAAGTAGATGTGTTTGGAAGTGGATTTGATGTATCGTGGTTGGGGGCCATAATTTCCCTAGCAATTTGGTACTTCTCAACCAAATTCTCTAGGTTGATGAGAATTGAAACATGGCATGGCCTACTTCCCAAATGCCTCCCACCAATTTTAGCTCTTATCTCCAATGGGTAGACAAAACCCGTCAATCTTTGTTTGGTAGGTCTCTAATTAGCATGGGTTGTGATGTGGTTCAGAGGATTGGTACTTATGTGATTACTATCTATACAAAAAAATGATTTTATTATGAGCCACTTTTAAAAAATTAACCTGTATGGCTTTATCTTTCTTACTGGATGGACCATAACAAGGACCATGCTCCCAAGAACGAAATCAGAACAAAGTCTATGCTGAGAATAATCTCCCCCTCATGAAACAAAAAGGAAAAGAAGCCAAATTTTGAATCATTGTCCTCTCCTTCATCACTATCCACGAGTGAATCTCCTATCCATAATCATAATATCATTGTGTTTTACATTGCCCTTAGCCACCATATGTTAAGGTGTTTTAGAGCTTTCCAATGTTATAGTGGCCTTCTTATATGAAAATAACATTTAATGGAACATAACAAGGACCAATATGATGTTGTTGATGTAAATATATTAGGGTGTCAAAATTTTAGTATCTTTTGGCTTCATCATTCTCCCCATGCATAATTGTGAAGCCATCATCGGCAAGCACAAAGAAGAACTAAACACACCTAAGGAACATGTCACGTCTTGGAGCGTAGATGACAAACCAAGGCGTAGGAGACCAACCCCTTCCCATGCTTTGCCACGAGCTTGCACACTTTGAAATATCAAAGGACCACCATATTCTTCATGACAATGAGGATACTTCAGCCAATAGTGTGTTAAGAAGGATGTGCATTGAAACATGCCCTATCAATACCTTCTAATGTATACGTAATAAACATATTAATTATTGTGAATATTTGAAATGAAGGGAATATTCCAAACAAGGGAAATGGATAGCTTGTTATTGCCTGCTCATAGGACGAGGATGATGGTAATAGAACGCCGCCATAGGCCTACTAATGGAACGACCATGATTCGAGATGGTGAAGGATAGAATTGATCTATTAGGATCGATAGCCTGCTACAAGATGATAAATGCCATGATTGATAGCTTGCTGGTGAAACATCCATGGTTCAAGAGACTCATATTGATGGCCGTTGAGGGACTACAAGACATATACTCCAAATGATAATCATCAAGATCAGCATTCCATGCTGCATGCGTGAAGAATATGAAACAAGATGCCTCTCACTTTTGATAATATTGATAGAAGACTATAATATTGATAACTTTCAAGAGCACACCCCCTTGTTACCCACATGTACCCCTTAAATAGTTAATTAATCATATCCTTTTGTTTTACATTGCCCTTAGCCACCATCTCTTTAGGTGTTTTAGAGCTGTCCAAAGTTATAGTAGTGACCTTCTTGTATGAAGACAACATTTTATTAAACATAATGAAGCTATATTGGTGTATGATGCTATTGATGTAGATGTATTAAGGTGTAAATTTTTTTGTATCTTCTGGCTTCATCACCAGAATTGAAGAATTGAATGTGCACAACTTGAATTATTGAGCCTTACCCATCATTCATCTTTATTTCATAATTAATGGTTACTTGGTCGTGGTCTTTGAAAATCTTTTGAAGACCTAAACTTTAAAGTCCTATTTGGAGTTGATTTCTTGGTCTAGTCTTGGCAATTCAATCTTGTCCTCCTCCCCCCTGCAAATTTGTATCAAGCTTCCAAACTTGGGAGAGTAGGTCATAGTGTGTGTTGGTATTTTTTATTGTATAATCATTTTATTATTATCTATAGAAAAGATTGATTATTTTATTTATGTATCGTAGACAAAGATTCATGAATCCACCAATCATAGAAATCTGGCTTGTCCTTGCAATCATCCACATCGCATGGCCCACATCGTGATAAGTGTGGCAACTCTCTCCTTCTTGGTCAAACTCTACACCTGGCACTCACACCAGCTATCACCTCAATTGCACCAACATCGCACGTTTCAAAGAGGGTTGCAAAATCTCAAGTGTATCTCCCCATCTCAACAAATGTTTCTCTAACAACAAGGCTAGGGCACAATCATCACTGTAATATCCATTTCTTGAGCCTTCCAATGTCGACATTACCCAATCCGTTGAAAGGCTGATAGCCTCAACATATTGCAATGGTTGTACTCAGGCAAGTCCAAAAAAAAAACAAAAGAAAAGAAAAGAAAAAGAAAAAGAAAAAGAAAAGAAAAGACAAGAAACGAAAAGCTAAGAAGCACCCACAATCACCGCGCAGCACATAGGGGTCCTCAAATTAGGTACGTCCAATGACCTTGGTCGGCTGGCTCCGTCCCTAGTTCCCTAGCCTTCTAGCATCACCCACAATTGTTCAGGGCACATCAAGAGCAGGATATACCTAGGGAGCTTGTCTAGCCTATGGTTAGACCTATCACCCTAACCCATTTGCACGATTCCTTTTTTGCACTCTGCCTTAATACCGTTGCAATCAATCATGGTAAGTAACACACAAACAGCCATGGAAAGTACACCGTACTCGTCAAGCAATACAAGTAGCTACCAGCTCTACTAAAAGTTTGGTATCAATGTGTTCAATTATGTTACATTGTGCTGTCACAATGCAAAGGATGTCTCATACATGTTCATGTATACTTCTCCTCAACATGGACAACTTTGCTTCATCACATGTTGTTATGAGGAATCAGACCCGCGGTCTTCTAAATACGTTATATCTAAGTATGCACGAGCACTCACATAATATCTGTACCAAAATATATACACAGTTTGGGTCCTCAAGTGCAGGACATTACTCTCAGCTTGCTTGGAGTTTGACCTGTCTCCCAAACTAATTGAACTATGTCTTGTGCATGATAAAGAAAACTAGCACTACCCTGAGGGAGAGACCACATATGAGAGGTTTTCAATTGCAGGTATTGAAGACTCCAACGAAAGTGTTGTTCGCTCTTCATTGACACTCACCTCTAAATTCTTATCCTTTATCATCCTGCAAGCCCACCAAGAATCGTCATGAGCAGAATCCCCAAAAAACCAATACTTGTGCCAGCCATTAGTGCAATCCCCAACAAAGAACAGCCCTATCACCAACTCCAACAACCCTACCACCAGCCATCCAGGCCAACAACGTGCCCCCAACAACCTTCCTCCACACCACCACCAACACGCCTCCACAGCAACCACAGATGTCCCACATCTTTGGTGCATGCCAAAGCCTGCTACCTACGACTGTGAGTGCCATGGGACTGGCACTCGTCTAGGAGGGGGGTAATGTTAACCCTCAAATGAACAAGGTGGAAAAGCTGGAAAATCTAAAGCAAAAGACAAAGCCAAGGCAAAAGTGAAACAGAAGACGAAGGCATGCCAAGAAAAATCTGGAAACACAATATGTGTAGAAAAGTCTTAAATCAAGGAAAAAGGTGCACGAGAAAAAGTGTGAGTCTATACTTTTGTAAAAAAGCGCAAGGCGCACCATGATTTATTTTAAGAGTGCTGGGCTCTCACCATGCAATTTATAAATGTAGACGGGTGGTGGAAAGGAAGTTAGGAAGATAGGAGAAAAAAAAAGGGGATAAGGGGATGACCGCCCAAAAGGGATTTAGGGTTTTGTATATAAAGTTGAAAAGTGAATTAGAAGCTCATTCTTGTGTGTAGCCAAAAGGAGCTCCCTTCTTCTTCTTCTTCTTCTTCTTCTTGCTTGCTTGAGCTTGTGCTTGAGAGAGGGAGTGTGAGAGTGTGAGGGAGTGAGTGTGTGAGGGTGAGGGACCGGGGAGGAGAAGCTCTCCATCTTCTCCTCTCTTCTTCTCTTCTCTTCGCTTCTCTTCTCTTCTCTTCTCTTGCTCGCAGCAATGGAAGTTGGAGCGTGGAGCTTGAGGATGGAGCTTGCTTGAAGCTTGCACTTGGATCATGGAGCTACCGAAGTGCACGGAAGAGGAGGTAACTCGATTGGCATGGAGGTAAGCTCACTACACTCATAGATATGGATGGCGCATCGGCTATGTGAGAGGTAGCCATTAGTGCTCGACTTGGAACGCTTGAAGCAATAAGTGGTCCATGGGTCTTGGCGGTTGAGCGAAAGCTCCCACAAAGTTCTTTTGTGAAGATGTTTTGGGTTGTAGGTAGTTATAGCTAAGGCCTTGGAATCTTGAGTGGAAGAAGTAGAAAGAGTATCTCTCATGACTTGCTCTTACTTGATTCTGTTAATTAGCAATTGAAGATTGAGTTTATCAATGGAGGTTTGAGTAGTAATAAAATCTCTCCAAGATAGAGGCAAGGAGGAGAGGAGGAACATGGCTTGTAATTCTTTTGAGATGACTAAACCAGATATTATGGTTTCATTTAGTAGGGATTGCCACTATTCTAAGAACTTAGTGGTAGTCTGATCTTCATGCATAGTGGCAATAGATAGTTTTCTAAATATGGTCATTTGATAAACAATGTCTGTGTGTTCATAGGTATTGTTGAAGAAATCCCAAATACCTTTTATAGTAGGTATTGTTCTTACTAGTTGTACTTGTCAACCTCCACAATGGACAAGTATTTCCATTCTCGCAACTGCATCTCTTTGCATCCAATCTTCCTTGTTTGCTTCTTCTTTTTCAGTGTACTCTTCCTTGCCATTGATAATATTCCATAGATTCACTTGAGATAGGTAAAGTTCCATCCTTAGCTTCCACACTTGATAGTTTCTACCATTGATTTTGTCAATCTTAATGTGTCGGTTGTAGGAGGTAGTGGCATTGATGAGAGCCATTTGAAGAATGAGAGTAAAAGAGGACTAGTAGTTTGTGATTTTTAGGAGAATGTGATAAGCTAGAGAACTGGGACCTGGTGGTCTGATACAATATAGTGAAAACCAGGAATTAGAGGATTTGTATTTGAAAGGACACTGTGCACAATAAGAGGAAGAGAAAGAGACAATCTAGAAAATGGAGTAAACTGCAGTTGATCATTTCATTGCCAGTAGCTGTATATATACATGGTACATTAAATGAGGTAGATGAGCTTCTTCTCTAAACATTTGAGATATTTACAAAGTGGATATCTATGGGATCCTTTTGTCCACATATTTTCTTTTCCTTATCTTATCCAAACTTTAATCCTTACAATCTAACCATAACAAGATCATACTTAAGTTATTCAATGGGAGCGATAAGCCAATTCATGTAAAATCCATGCAAGTCACATTAGGATGTAGTGAGGAGAGTCTTGAGATATGTGAAAAGATTATTATCTATGGCTTGTTCTATGAGAAAGGGATCAAACCTACATTGTTTGGATACATAGATGCAAACTAGGCATGAAGTGTTATGGATAGGAGATTCACTAGCGGTTATGCTTTTTCATTTGGTCTAGCCATGATGAGTTGGAGTAGCAAAAAGCAACCCACAGTTGCTTTGTCAAGCATGAAAGAAAAGTATAGAGGTATAGCATTAGTAGCATATGAGCAGATATGGTTGAGATTACTTCTACATGATACGGGCATTGAGATAGATGACATAGTTATTATATATTATGATAATATTAGAAGTATCATGTTGACAAAGAACCTTGTCTACCATGCAAGGACAAAGCATATTAAAGTGCACTATCATTTCATTAGAGAGAAAGTCATGGATGGAAAGAGAATTGGTACACATCAAAACCAATGACCAAGTTGCAAATATCTTTACCAAAGCAATAGGTAAAGGTAAGTTTGAATACTTTAGATGTGAACTTGGGGTATTGTATCTACAAGCTCAATTTGAGCTCAAGGGAGAGTATTAATAAATATTACATAGGTTAAGTCTATATCCTATGTACACACTAAATAAAAGTGAGGCTATGTGTAAAGAGACTTAAGGATTAAAAGGTGTCTATCACTTTAGTGAGATGACTTTTGTGTAAATTGTTGAATGGAAGAAAGAGAATAATGAAGATGATGAAGAAGAAGATTGCTTGAGCCTCCATATCATGTGCCATCTCCCTTTTGTTGCACATCCATATCGATTCTTTTTACTTAGAACCAATGCTTTGGAAGTCACTCCCATCATTTTTTTGTTGAGAGCTCTCGAATCAATGCCTAGAATTAACAACATTTTATTGCACTTAGGGTAGCAAGATCCTATTGGTTGTGTGATGTGCCATTCCCTAACCCTGAGTTATTGTGCTTGCATATATCACATGTATGCTAAGTGCTTTTGTCAAGTATGATGAATCATATGATGAGTGGTGATAGGGGTTAATGTGGTTCTAGCCCAACACCCAAATGGTGAGATGTAGAGCCAAGTAGACATCTCCTTAGGGCTCCTCCCCTTGTAGATTCTTGAGCACAAGATGAATCTCTCTTGTATGTGATTCTCCCTTAGCTCACCCAAATCCTTCATTTCAAAATTTTTCATCAAAATCCCTTGACATTAGCAATCCCACTATCACTATCAATTGTAATAATCAAGTCATACACATAAATGACTATGATGACCAAACCTACATCATTCTTTCTCACATAAAGTGAGTGACTTGTATCAAGAACATAAAAGCCAATGCTAACAAGTTACTCTCCTATCTTGTTAAACCATGCTCTAGGTGCTTGCTTCAACCCAGAGAGTGCCTTCATTAACCTAAAACATATGTGGGATGCTTTAAATCCTTGTGACCTGATGGTTGCTTTATATACACCTCTTCTTATAGATTTCCATTCAAGAAGACATCCTTCATTGTGATGGTGCCAACAAACAAAGTTACCCATTCAATATGATAAAATGGAACTCACACCACTAATTTCTTGCCAATATTTTGAAAAATGGGATATGTACTATAGACTTTATGGGGCCCATTAGTCTAACCACACAATACTCCAGGCTCAATACATCATCATAGCCATGAATTACATGACCGATTGGGCTAAGGCCAAGGAAACTTGTAAGAATGATGATGAACCATTACACAATTTCTCTGGGAGTAAGTCATCTCATGTTTTAGTTTCCCCATCAAACTCATCCTTCAACAAGGGACACCCTACCTTAATAAAGTGTTTGAGCACCTACTATATCTACATTCCTAGTCATCCATAGGAAGTCTAGTAGCCCTTATTATCCCCAAGTGAATGGCTAGGCAAAAGCCACAAACAAAGTCCTTGTTATTGTATTAACCAAAATTATTGCAACATTGTGTTTAGATTGGGATCATAAGCTCATGGTAGCACTAAGGGCCTATCAACAAAGAGCTTACAAGTCTATAATGGGACAAACCCCATTCCAACTTATGTATAGTACAAATGCCATTATGCCTATAGAGTTCTTTATCCCAACCATGTGCATTGCTAACCAAGAATGCTAAGAAGGCACTAGAGCTTGGCAACATTGTCTAGAAGAGCTCAAATATCTGTATAATCAACATGACAAAGAATGTTGAGCTAGAAATGCTAGATGACCAACCCATTGACCAACTTAATGGCAGTAGAATCAAGAAGTACTATCCACCTAGACACCCTTTCCATGAACCATCCATGAAAATTGATGATAGTCCCTTGTTGTTGTTGCAAATAGAACAAGCTTTCTATAAAATAGTTTGAGTAGTAGTAGCAACTCATTCCATTCCTACACCACACTCTTGATCAAATCCAACCAGCCCCATCATAGATGTTTGCAATGTTACCATTAGCAATTGGAAATCAAAGATAATTTCCTTATTCCAGTAGCTTATCTTCATGTCTACCCTCACAAGTAAGTTACTCTTAGTTGATGCACTCATTGAGGATGGATGAGAATATAAGACACTTCTTTATTGCTATTGGAAAAACTTAGGTAGATTGTAGCTACATCCCATGGATCCAAATTTGAATCCATGCGGAGGATGACTTTACTTTTTGGAAAAATGTAAATTGACAAGCAACATTGAGATTAAGAGCATCCCACTCCTCTTCTATGTTCTCCTAAACTCTAAGGAGAGTGGCACTAAGATTCTTTCGGGATGAACGTTTAATTTCTTTCCTAACTGCAATGTTAACCATGTTGGTAAGTACATCCATCTATAGTTAGCAGGTGCACATGTAATCAAAACCTTTAGTTCTAAAGAGGTATGATGTGAGCCTACTCAAATCACCCCTACATCTCAGCCCTGACTAAATACCTAAAACATCAATGCTCTTGACCCAACACTTAAGTGAGCATTCTTGAAAGAAGTCACCTGTCAATGCCACCATTCACTTGAAGTGGTAGCCCAAAATCTCCTCCCACAAGTCTTCACAATGCATGCTAGGAAGATAGAGTGAAAATACGCTCATCAACAACACCAGCTGTGTAGTAATCTGTGCCTAATCACTCAATGGGTTCCAAAAAACCTTCTTGAAGTGCACGAGTATTATAAAGGTTTTTGCACACTCAAGCTACCAAAATTATCCTTGGCTACACGTAAAGCTACTCACTATACATGAACCACCATAACAACTCCAATGACATCTCATGAATTAAACAAAACAACCACTAATACTATGTCTACGAATTAGGCCTTCATTGAGCCTTCATGCAACACCTCTACTTAGGAAAAGGTTCATTGGTGCCTTCTACCTTGTTGACCACTTCTTCTCCACCTATTACTTCCCCAATCAACACACCCTCTCAACCCTCAACATTGGACACCACTAATTACTAGCATAACCTTGTCTATTGCCAACTTACTCCCACAAGAGGATGTTCTTTTTGACATGTACCAAGTTCCTTCAGATAGAGTGATAAATATTGACCCTCTCCATTGATCTAAAGAAACCCCATCAATACTGATCTATCTATAAAATGGCCAAAGACTTATGCACCCAAGCAAGAAAGCCCCCATCAATATGCTTTTTGCAACTCGATTGCACATTTGTTGCAATACAACTACTTGCTTTTTTAAAATATGGTAGAACATTAATTATGAATGTACTACTGTAGGAAACAAGATTCTCACCATGTTCAGACAACTTAAAATTGTCAATATCCTCAAATATGATTGCATGTTCTATGAGATCACAACTTTACATGCCATCATCAAGGCCTAAATTTTGACACTTGCCCAAGCAGTTACTTCATCATCCATCGATTGACAACCTATTGACTAAAGAAAAGCTTCATGTTGGGGGTTGGTTTAATGGCCCATTACTTCTCGATAACATTATATCTTATCTATGTGAGCTATTGATTCAACCAAATGCTCTAATGTTAGGTGCCCGCCCATCGACTGTCCAGGCACGCTTTTAGCAGTCTATCGAGAAACGAATCTAAGCGTCGCTGCCCGGCACTCCCATGGAATGTTCTGAGTTTTGTCACCTAGGGTTTCTCGAATCCGCCTCGCAACGAAACGTTCACAACTGAACCCACTAGGATTGACATGAAGGTCTCCTAACAGCGTTCTAGCATCGGATCCTGCACATCCTACTTTATGCAGAGATACCCAAGCCAAAGCAGAACCATGCCGCACTTGGTTCAAAGAGAATGGAAAACAAGAGGGATGCACCACTTAACCTCTCTGCCCATAGGGCATAGTCCCATTTCGGTCCCCTAGAATGGCATGAATCGGGTTCTAACCTAACAATACCTAAAGGTCAAATGACAGTAAAAATCTTATGAGAATCCTCCCAATTCTCTGGGACCACCCTATAGGATGGACCCATCAGGGGTTCCACCCACCCACTTCCCTCAGTAGCTTTAGTTTTCTAATTAGGTCCTACCACATTTATGTGTGACATTTAAAGTCAGCTTCATTAATTAAGCCTTTTAGGAAATAAGGTTTGTTCGCATAACTTATAGCATAGACACAAAAACAGAGCAAAGCAATCTATTGGGAAACAAGTTTAAACAAGTTCCTTAACTTATCTTCAAGTTAATCTTTGTCTCTTGCCTATACATGAGAAATTATATATCTCTTCTGTCCAACAGAAGTATCTCTTCTGCCCTGCAAAAGTAACTGGTTCAAATCACACGGCACCACAAATTCAATCCTTTATCTAGAATAGGATCTCCCAACATGCCCAGATGTTGGGGGCCACGTAGGTCTTCAACTCCGTTCTAGACCTAGCAAGGTGTCCAGAGCTCCACCTAACTTGCAAGCTGTCTAGGAGCAAAACATCATTCTCGTGGTTGGCCTTTTCACCACTCGACCTCAGCCCATGAATCGAGCAATGCCCTCTTTGGGTTAATCCGCAGTGCGATCATGGAGGTGATCCATCCGTGCAATATATCCTTCCTCAATTAAATCCTTTAGGAATTCAGCACAACAAGGCATCTAGCCCTAATATCAATTTCTAGGAAAACATTCCTTTATCCCCATGGCAACTTGTCATCACAGACCCTTGCCATGTATTTTGCATAAATCACAAGCACTTGGAACAATCATCCAAACAATAAACTAACAACCAATTGAATGTAAAAGCATTTAGGATGTTGTTAGATCAACCAACAAAAAAAAAACACCAATTATATTCTTGCCAAACAATGCAAGAATAGTCGTGATAACATTTCCATCTCATATATGCTATTCCCCTTGGGATCAAAGAGCGATTCTATGTAAAATTTACTTAACACTTGTATGTATAATTTTTAATGTCATGATTATGCCATTCATAACCCATTGACCGATTCCTCCTTGTAGTTGCTCTATCAACGAACAAGCGCTATGCAACTAGGTGCAATTAACTTTTTTTAATACATGCACTTTGCAAGCTCGATCTTTTGAATAGGTTAAGAAGGCATGCCATCATCCGCAAGTAGACTCGATAGATTAAGAAGGCAGAATAGATTCGAGATGGGAGAGTGTAAGAGAAGATGGTTAAGTCAAGCATTGAAAGAGAGGGACTTGAGCTAACTCTCTTCCTTGTAGCCTCTCGGGGTGACTCTTCTCTCTCTCTCTCTCTCTCTCTCTCTCTCTCTCTCTCTCTCTCTCTCTCTCTCTCTCTCTCTCTCTCTCTCTCTCTCTCTCAATCTCTTGGAGAGATATCCTTCTCTCTACCTCTCTCTCACAGCCTCTCGGGGTCTCCTTATGCTCCCTTGTGCCTCCCCATGCCTCATATTTATAGTGAATTAGAGGAGAGAGGGCTTGTGGCTAAGAAGTAGAGCTCTTTGTGGAGGGGGAACTTGGAAAGATTAGTGATCTGATACTTAGATCATAAATTTGATGGTTCAATAGGCTCCGAAAGGGGGGTGAAACCCCAAGACACTTGATTAGAAAGCTCTTAGTTCACTCCTTCTTCTTTTCTCTATTCGAAGTGTTGTTTTCTATCTGTAAACTGCGATTGCGGCGCGCGCGATTTCGCAAATCCTGGCCTTTATTTTTCCTTTTGACATTCAGTTCTAAAAATATACTAGTTTTGTCCAAAATCTAATATTTTTGGACCATCCAAACTATACATATTAATACTAGTGATTAATATAGCTCATAAGTCTTGTTCACGTTGTAACTTTTGTGAAGGGTGGCTACGGTCCTTGTCAATCCGAGAAAAATATCGAATTTACGACTCTCAATATTTTTAACATATAATTTTAATTAAATAAAAATCCTTAATTATTAACATTAGTTAGTTATTTTTTTCTAATTGAAAAATTTAGTCTTTAGTTAGTAATCTTACTAACTTATTAATTGACTAACTACCTTTCAAACTAACTAAATAACTTTTATTGTGTGGAAATATTACATCTAACTTAACTTGAATATGATTTTCGCTTCCGACGGTGAGGCTTCCATCATGGCTCTTGTGAGATTGGTGGTCTTGCGGTGACTTGGGCGTTAAACACTTTCGTACAAAAGACTTGTATCGTCCTGCATCCACTATTTGACACTTCATGAGAGTATATGCAAGTCGCATGCATCAAGTATAATGAACAGATGCAACACAATAAGATATTACTTTATCAAAATCCTATGGTGTTGGCTGCGATGCATATTCTAGCGCTTGTTAAAGATGTGGCATATATTAGTAGTAGGTAAGGGAAGTTTATATAGGTGGGGAGCCTGCCCCTTTAACCATTTAAATACAAAAAGTTATGGCAGGATGGCCTTTGTTAAGCAGCTTATACAACATAGGGTAGGGGCTACTCTATCTGTACAAGGCGGGGTGAGTCCGAGTGGTCGGGTGACTCGAGTTGTGCCGGTGAGGGGCTCTTGTGAGGTTGCGTGGGGAAGATATCGACTCGGACCCGAATGGTGTAGTCCCTATTCGGAGTTGTTTGAAGAATGCTTTTAAACAATTCATCAAATTCTCGCTTGTCTTTAGCTGCCTTCTCTTCTTTCAAGCACCTGGTGCCTGAGCGTCTGGTGGGGACTTGCACGGCCGGTGTTGCCACACCCCGTGTGCTCCCTTGAGCTCCGTTCTCTTGGCTTGGGAAGTTTTCAGCCTGCTTCCTAGGCGGTGTCCTTTGGGGCCTCTTTTTGCCACGTATCTCTTTAGAGTAGGCACATAGCATTTTGGTGGGGGTGCTAGTGCCTTATTCTCCCTCCGATGGTGAAGAGCTTCCTTGCAGGCCACCTGCACTATGTGGTCCATGACTGCTACCGTAGGGGAACCTGCAAAATGTGGACCAAGGGTTAGGCCCTGAGGTAGGATAAAACCATTCACATGGAAGGGATTATACAGTGGGTTATCAAGCACATATGATGAGGAGGGGTGAGGTGAGGCATGCAGCGTTTGTTGTAGAGGGATGGCCCCAGTGATGATATTCATCTTGCTTCGACTATGGAGCGTATTCTAGCTATAGCAGATCTTGGCTTATGCGAAGTTGCGTGGATTGGTTGTCATGGAGTGGAGCACGGCTCATCCTCGGAAAGATAGACCGGAAAGGGAAAAGGTGTATAGAAGGGAACGGTGCCCCATCTACGCCATCAGAGATGTTGGTCAGGGCTTCCTATGGCAGTAATGAGGGTTGCATGCCCTCCACCTGGAGGCGGGAATGGTCACACGACTTCTAAATGTGTGGTGAGAAGAGGACCTGAGGAGCTCAGTCTATCAAACCCAACTCATTTCCATGCACTTGACTATCATTGTTTGTGTGTGTTGATATTATCTATACAGGGTCACAAAACTCATTGTTTATTTATGTACATATTTACAAATCTGTGTCACTTCGTGAGGATGAAAACCAATTGTAGAACTCAGGATTTTAATGGAGCGTGGCACACACATCCAATACTCGTGGCAGCTTACTCAATAATAATAGATATTTTGCAACATCAAGTAGCATGGTACCTTGTCCGAGTCTACTGGCAACATGTAACTCCTCCTCAGTGAGAACCTTATCAGCCAAAGAGTTCTCTTGGCTAGGTCCAGCCAAGTCCATACCCCGAACGGCAGTTAGTACTCGAAAGGAAATAGGCACCACATAGGTTGGGTCTCTTTGAGAACACCATTTAGCCAATCGCTCCTCTGAGGCTATCATAATCTGGGCTCCTAGTTCGGCCATTGCAACACGGTTTTCAGACCAACGTTTTTCAAATTGACTTTGACCCTTTGATTGCCGCTTTAGTTGCTCTATCTCTAAGAGATTTGGTTGGCAGAGCACATCATTGAATGTTACAGTTTGTTGAGTGTTGAAATTGTTAGATATGATCAATGCCCCACCCTCATCAGGTGCTACCAATGATCCATGGTGCTCAAAGTTGTAAGGCCCCCATTATGAGGAGAAGCCAAATGTGAGCCCGGACATTGGTTGAGTCCTGACTTGTATATCAGATGAGGTCTATGTGACCGAATGGCAAAAAGGTGACTGTTGTGGGTCTAATCTTTGGGTTAGACGGAGTGGTTAAGCTGGTAGCAACTCCCGATGGTAAAGGGAATATTCCGCGGAATATTCCCTGGCCGACTAGTGGAGGCTCATATGGTAGGTCGGTCAGCAGGCCGACCTAACGACCTTCGCAGGCTATAAAAGCTAAACCCCTTCGCAGCCATCATTCACTCATCTTTCACCCAGTCAGAGTTGTTGTTCCAGCTAGCCTTAAGCTCTTCACCTATCTTCTGTCTAGATCGCCATCTAAGCTTCATACAGTGGAAGCGCACGAGTGGACAGAGCCATCTTTGTATCAGTTGTTTGGAGTTAAAGAATTTTACTGATTCTCCTCTTATCTGTTGTGTAGTCTCTATCTCTTTCTCAGATTCTGTTCGCTGCACCGTGTAATATTTTACAGAAATGACTTGTTTTTTGGCTGATTTTTGTTGTTTTTGAGAGCTGAATGGTTGATTTTATGAGATGATTGATTGGTTTGGAAGTGGTTTGAGAGTGTTTTGGATGATAATGATGGTGTTTTGGAAGTTCATGATGTTTGTTGGTGGTTTTGTGATGTTCTGATAGGTTCTGATTGGTCCTGTATACCTTCTGTTTTGCTCTGTTTTGGTCTGTTTTGTTCTGATTGTCTTCTGTAAGGAGGGATGGAGTATTGATTGATGAAGATTGAGATATTGTGAAAGTTTATTGAATGGTTTGTGAGAGTTTGGAATGATTTGAGAGTGAGTTATGTGGTTTTGATAACCTTCTGTAACCTTCTATAGGTTTTCTGTAGAGCTTCTGCTTCTATTCTGTTCTGTTCTGTTCTGTACTGTAGCTGTTCTGGTACTGTTTTGTAGACTGTTCTGTATGCTTCTGTATGTGTTCTGTGGAATGTATGTGTGACTTTGGGAAAGTTTTCTAGCCTTGGAAAGAGGTGAATACAAGTGCAAAAGAGCTGAAAGAAGTGGAAGAAGTAGCTGCCAAAGACTCAAGTAAAGACTAGAGTGAAGTGACAGTAGTGAGCTATGAAAGGACACTGTAATGGCTCTGGTGACTCTTCATATCAGACATACCTCTTGGGAGGGGTATCCACGACCTAATAGGGATTACTGAGAGTGATTTTGAGAGATTGTAGTGAGGAGATGATGTATTATTGATGGAGAGAGAGAGAGAGTCAGAGATAGTCAATTCTACTGAAACAGAGTGATTGTATATGAGAGATTGAGAGAGAAGACTATGAAGATATTGAAGATGAATACTATGTAATGTATTTTCCATTCAAAGATGGTGTATTCCTTTGCTTTCTTTGTTCTATTGATGGATTTTGTGAAGATATTGAAGAATATGGTTGATTCTATCAAAACCGTGGGAGATCTACATGATGCTGCATGAAGATTTGTTGTGCCTGGTGTTCTTTTCTTCATTGTGATCATATGAAACATGATAAACAAGCTTGTTGATGTTACAAGATAGATTTTCTTGCAAGAGAATTCCCTTTTCCTTGGTGTTCCTCTAGGGGCTCCATGTTTTTGGTGCGCAGCCGGGGAATCTTGCCATCAACAAGCACTAGAAGAGGCTGAAAATGAAGGAAATGACATTGCCAAGAAGAGAATAATTCAATGGATGTTTGTAAAGTTCCTTCTTCCACTAAAGAGTTAGAATTTCTCATTAATAAAAGCCACTTTCCACAAGAAGTTCATCCCACAATGGCGGAAACACATCACCATCATGATGCATGCTCTATGTGGTGGACAGTTTCCTCTTCCTATTGAAGCAGCAGAAACTTGCATCTTGGTGGCAAATTGTTTGGGAACAAACTGAAGAGCAGAAACAGAGAGAATGACCATCCATGGAAGATTTGGCATTCATTGAAAAGTTTCCAGACAACATCAAGTGGGAGATTGTGAAGAAGCTTCAGGATTCTTGGTCTGTAGAGGTTCACATGGACAAGAAGGAAAAGAGTTGGAATTTGTTCGTGGATGCTCAACAGCAAGATACATGGGATGCTTGGTGTACTGATAATCTTCTGTTTGTTCAATTAGCAACCCACTGGAAGTTGGTAGACAGAGTGTTTTTCACAACATACACTATTGAAACCATCAGAAGCTGGCATTACTATGATGATGGCACCACCACAATGCTCAAACGTATGCATTTTGACACCTTCCGAACCGAATACCTTCCCCTGTGCAGTGGCATGAAAGCAAAATTCAGGGACGTTGAAAAGAAAGAATTAGAAGAAATGTTGGCAAGAGAATCCTCCAGAGACTGAAGCCTTCTGTTAACCCTCTGTGGAGCACTAACAACCTAGTGGAGCCAACCCCCTAATGCATGACGCAATAAAGAGGCAAGTGTTAGAACGAGTCCAGAGGTACGTGAGAAGAGAGAAAGCAAAAATCAAGGCTGAGAATGAGCCAGCAGCAGAAGCCGCCTTTGACGCCCTTGCAGAACTCTTTACAGAAGTCCCAATGGCACATCAAGCCCTTCCTCCTACTGGAGGTCCACTTCCAAGCCAGATCCGTCCTGGAAATATTGATGACAGGCCAGTGAATGTAGTCCCATTGCCAATTTTTAAGGGAGAGTACAATGAAGACCCCGATCTTCATGTAGCAGAGTTTATGGTAGCATGTGTGGCTAACAATGCCAGAACCCTTGAGCATTGGTTAGCAATATTCCCCGCCACTTTCAAGGGCGCGGCGTTTCAGTGGTATGAGAGACAAGCAGCAGGAACTTTTGGCACATGGGACGACCTGAAGTTGGCCTTCCTCACTAAATTCAAGCGTGAAGGTTTTGAAGAGCGGATGCGAGAGGAATTTATGAACCTAAGTCAGTCCTCTGGAGAAAGAGTGGAAGCTTATGTCTCACGAATGGAATCCATCCTGAAGAGATGGACTAACCATAATCTAGATGATGGCATTCAAAAAGGGGTGTTTCTCAGAGGATTACAACCAGAAGTCCGTAAGTTTGTGGAGCTACAAAGACCAGCCACCCTGCAAGCTGCAACAGAAGGTGCAAGACTGTACGATGAAGTGGAAGCTAGATTAGCGATGAATACAGGAAGAGGAGTCCTACCTCCTCTGATGCCAGGAATGATATACCCACCAAATGCAGTTCCAGGGACTGTTCCCTACCCTTACCAACAGATGTCCCCGGTATCACAGTACAGTGCATCAAATCCACCGTGGCCACAATCCATGCCTCAAATGATGGTTCAGCCACAACAGCAATGGTCCCAACCAATTTTCTCATTATCAAATCAGCAGCAACAGTGGAATCCTACCAACTGGAGCCAACAGCCAACAGTTCAAACAGGAGCTCTGAATCAGAACCAGAACAGAGACCCCTCTGTACCAGCCCAACCGGTTTATGCAGTGATTACAGAGACTCCTCAAAACCCTCCTGCCAGTACGTCAGGAGGAGAAAGCTTGAAGGATTACTTATCCAACTCAGTTGCAAACATCAAAAAGGAGTTGATGGATGTGATTACAGAGCAACTACAGACGTTGAAAGTGAATACCGCTAGCATATCCAACGTTGCAGGAGCGGGAAGAGATGTGATGCGGTCAAACACTTGGTGTGGTAAGTGTCATCAAGCAGGCCATTTAGCCACTGAATGCACACGAAAACCAACCATCCCTGGAGCCTTCTGTTCTTATTGTTTGCGGAAGAACCATACAGAGGACATTTGCTCTCTGAAGGAGATGCATGATAGGAGAAGGAAGGAAGAAGACACAAGATTTAACTTGTTGGAATCCAAAATGACAACACAAGATATTGGACCCAAGCCTAGAGAGTTTGGTCCTAATTTTGGACCCAGAAGATTTCCTTCCCAAAGTTACAGAGGAAGACAGTCTGGCGGTGGTCAGAGATCAGAAGTGGAATGTTACAGATGTGGAGAAAAGGGACATATCTCACCAAATTGTCCAAATCCCAGAAGGTCAGTGGATTACAAGCCCTTGTGCAGTCGATGCAAAGGAGAAGGCCACACTGCAAAAGACTGTCCAAGCCCAGCCCCAGTGAAACACAGTGCTACTGATAGTCCGGCCAAGGCCCAAGAGCCTACCTCCAATTTGGTGGAATTGGAAGTTGCTGCCATCACGCGTGCAAAGCAGCAGGAACCACTTATCCAGAAAGAAAATAACCCTCCTGTCTGAACAGTGAAGTTCAATCTTCCACCAGAAGAACAGAACAGAACAAAGCCTAACAGTGCCGTACAGAGCACTACAGTGCCACAGAGAGTTACAGAGACAGGACTAGAGGTCCAGGATACAGAAGAGGAGGAAGTGCCACAAGTGGTAGAAGAAGTTCCTGTAATTTCTCTATTGGAAGAAAGAGGGAAAATGAAAATGGGTGTTGCCCCATTCCCTAACCAGTTAGAGAAGCCAGTGGATCCTATTAAGGAATATGATCTAGTTAGAGATCTAGATACCTTTAGACCAAATCTCACATTCCGACAATTATTGATGTTGTCTCCTAGTTGCCGAAAAAGGTTCAAAAGTATACTGACAAGGAGACGTGGTTTAAGGATTGCTCCCTCAACAGTAACAAAGTCCAACAAGGCTTCAGAGCCTGTAAAAGAAGTGGATGTGGCTAATGCTTTCCTAGATCCAGGTACTCCAGAGACTGGCGTATGGATAGAAGGCTGCTTCATTGCAAATGCACTGATTGATGGTGGTTCATCAGTAAACATTATGATGGATGTTACAATGAAGGATTTAGGCCTACAAGGTGTGCAACCCACCCAATGGCTCATCAAACTGGCGGATCAGAGTAGAATCAAGCCTTTGGGCATTCTCCCATATGTGAAGACTACAGTGGCTGGAAAAGATTATTGGCTGACCTATCTGGTGGTGAAGCCAAACTCTATTGGTACATCCTATCCTCTGTTACTGGGCAGACCATGGCTTTTTGAAGCCCGAGCAAGGACGGATTGGTTCAAAGGAACCTTGACCTTGGGTAGAGGACCCAACAAAGTGGTGCTGAAACTGTATGGTTCTCAAAAAGGACATGGATCCACCTCCTTGGAATTATCTTCTAACTCCCCTAATGAGGCTATAGATGGAACATCAGCAGACGAAGATGCTATCAAACAGATCCTTCCCAAGAACACAGTGGCACATTCCTTAACAGTGGATACTGTAAGCCGACTTCTAAAAGATGCAAAGCCATTATCAATGGGTGAATACTTCCTGCCTGAACCAGGAATGACTTCGGAAATCACTTCTGACAGTGAGATAGAAGCTTGGATGTATTGCTCTCCATGTTACATGGCCATAGCAGAGCCAGAGACAGAGGCAAGAGAGGAAACATAGAATCTGTTCTTCTGTTACAGAGCTCCTACAGAGACAGAAGCAGAAACAGAGACAGAGACAGGAGAGGAAACAGAGAATCTGTTCTTCTGTTACAGAGCTCCTACAGAAGCAGAAGCAAAAGCAGAAGCAGAAGCAGAGACAGAGACAGAGACAGAAGAGGATGATTATGATATGGACGAAGAAGGTGATGAAAGTGAGCCAGAAGAATCTATCCCACCTAAAGAGGATACATTTGAGGAAGAAGTTCCAGAAGCATCAGAAGCCGACGAGCTCATGCTGTGGGACAGAATGGTGATGGTACCATTTGGTTTGGTAAATGGATCTTCTCATATGCAAAACCTTTATAAGAAATGGATTAAGAAGAACAAGCCGTCTTTTAGCAATGATTCATGCCGTCCTAACCCATCCTTGCCAAAGAAAGATGATGATGATGCACCGTGCCAACAAGCACCAATCCAACTAACCCAACAGGCATCAAAGGGTCCCTGTTATGTGACGTTCCTGGATGTATCATCAGAAGATGAGTCTTCAAGCCAAGAGGTAATTAATCTTGAAACCAAACCCGAAACAGCTCTAATCCCATTCCAACATCTTAAGGAGCAACCTAAGTCTCCACCAAAAGAAGAAGTTGGTTCTACTGGGACATCAGAAGAGGACACCACTCCCTTGAAGGAGGCGGATCTGTATCCAGAAGCGGTCAGCGGGACCTTCATCCGTGAAGTAGAAGGTGAAAGGCAGTTAACCTTTGTGGATGCAGAAGGCACTGAACGTCACTTGAAGGTGGGTAGCAGCCTCCTAGAAGAGGAGTTGTCAACCTTGTACAACTTGTTGAAAGAGAATTTGGACGTGTTTGCGTGGTCCTACAAAGACCTAAAGGGGATTGATCCCACAATATGTCAACATCATATTGACTTGGAGCCTGATGCCAAGCCAGTACGGCAACGACAGAGGCGAATGAACCCGAATGATTCCACATTGGTGAAAGCGGAGCTGCTGAAGCTTCTGGAAGCCGAGTTCATCTATCCAGTGGCAAATAGTGAATGGGTTTCACCCATCGTGGTTGTACCCAAGAAGAATGGCAAATTGCGAATATGTGTGGATTTCCGAAGGCTTAATTCTAAAACAAAGAAGGATCACTTTCCTATCCCTTTCACAGACCAACTGTTGGACATAGTGGCAGGACATGAGCTTTATTCTCTTCTGGATGGATTCAGCGGATACAACTAAGTCCAAATCGCAGAAGAAGACCAGTCCAAAACAACCTTCACCACAGAATGGGGGACCTACGCTTACCGAGTGATGCCATTTGGGCTCTGCAATGCCCCTGCTACTTTCCAACGAGTCATGATGGCCGCATTTCAAAATCATCTGCACGACTTCATTGAGGTATATTTGGATGACTTTTGTGTCTATAGTTTGATCTGTGAACACTGGGAACACCTGGAACAATGCTTTGACCGATGCCGAGAGTATGGGATTTTCCTCAACCCCGACAAATGCATCTTTGGGGTCTCTTCTGGAGTTCTGTTGGGCCACATTGTCTCTGCACAAGGGATATCAACAGACCCTGCAAAGATCGAAAAGATCGCAGCTCTGGCAGCACCCACCAACCTCAAACAGTTGAGGGGATTCCTAGGCCATGTGGGTTACTACAGAAGGTTTATAGCCCATTTTGCGACAAAGGCAACTTCCTTGCACAAGCTCCTGAGGAAAGATGCAGAGTTTACTTGGACAGAAGAATGTGACAAAGCCTTCCACACTCTGAAGCAGTGTTTGATTGAGGCACCCATTCTGCAACCTCCTGATTGGACGAAAGAGTTCCATGTACACACTGATGCATCAATTGAAGGTTTAGGTGATGTCCTCTGCCAAAAGGGCTCCTCGAAGTTGGATCAACCGATCTATTACGCAAGCCGGAAAGTCACTGATAGGGAATGGAACTATACAGTGACAGAGCTGGAGTGCTTGGCAATGGTGTTTGCCTTGGAAAAGTTTCGCCATTACCTTCTATCTACCCACTTTAAATTTTATGTGGATCATGAGGCCTTATCCTTCTTGATGAACAAAGCAAATGTGAAAGGACGAATGATGAGATGGCTCCTTTTATTCCAGGAGTTCGACTTTGAGGTGATTACTAAGCCTGGTCGTTCCCATGTTCTGGCTGATCATCTGTCGCGTATCCCACAAACTGCAGACGAGGAGCAAGATGATCCAGACCTCCCTGATGCTTCCCTATTCTTGTTAGAAACTGTAACTCCCTGGTATGCAGACATTGCCAATCTGCTGGCAACCCAACAGTATCCTCCTGGTATCTCTAGTCGGGAAAGGAAGAAGCTCATGCTGGAATCAGCCCCCTACACCCTGCTAGGCAGTGCACTATATAAGAAAGGCAAAGATGAAGTGCTCAGAAGATGTGTTGCAGGAGATTTGATTGGGATTGTTCTGAAGGCTTGCCATGACGAGCCATGTGGAGGTCACTTTGCAGGAGAAGCTACAGCCAGGAAGGCTCTGCTAGCAGGTTATTGGTGGCCTACCATTCACAAGGATGCCTATGATTACTGTAAAAGATGTGATGCTTATCAAAGAATGGGGAAACCCACGAAGACAAGTGCCATGCCACTGCAACCTATTCTTCCGTTGAAGCCTTTTGAGAAGTGGGGCATTGACTTCGTAGGTCCGATTGATCCTCCTACCAAAAGGAAACAGAACCGATACATCCTCGTATGTACGGATTATGTCACAAAGTGGTGTGAAGCTAAAGCCTTAAAGCGGGACGATGGTAACAGCGTGGCCCTGTTCATGTACGAGAATATCATCACCCGTTTTGGCAATTTCCTCAATAAAGTCATGGAGGAGTTGACAGAGTTATATAAGATCCGCCATCGCAAGTCCACTCCCTATTACCCCAGAGCCAACGGCCAAGTCGAAGTCACGAATCGCATCCTCTGCTCGATTCTGACAAGAACAATTGCCGCACATCGTCGTGATTGGGATGATCGACTTACAGAGACCCTCTGGGCATACAGAACCTCCCATAAAGCAGCAACAGGACAGACACCCTTCCAGCTGGTGTATGGTACAGAAGCTGTTTTTCCTTTTGAATTGGAACTACCCTCTTTGAGAGTGGCCATCAAAGAGCGTTTGGGGGATGATGATTCACTGCAACGTCGTCTCCTACACCTGGAATGTTTGGACGAAATTCGTAGGATGGCTCTACAGTGCATGGAAGCCACGCAAGCTCGACGTAAGGCTTACCATGACAGCTTCATCAAGCACAAGGAGTTCAAAGAAGGTAATTTGGTCCTAGCCTATGATTCACGATTTGGCAAGTTTCCTGGCAAGCTCCAACAGCGGTGGATGGGCCCCTATAAGGTACTTGCCGTTAACCCTAATGGCTCTGTCCAAGTACAGACCGTTGATGTCTCTGATGATCCCTTTCTGATCAATGGATATCGCCTGAAGAAGTACTTCCCTCCTTGGGGATCTTGACAATTATGGTCACTTGATCTTTTCCCTCATTGGCACGGCACTGTACTTCTTATAATGCTACTTCTGATAGCCGTTCTTCAGCCATTCCTGATGAAGTGGGCGCAACCCTCTACCCCCTCAAACCCCCCTTCCAGCCTTGATCTCTTATCCTCTATTTTCCACCAGCGACAGTGGCGAGGTGGGTTCTGACAAATGGTCTTTCTACCATTCCCTTGCTCAATTTGAAGAAAAAAAAAGAAGGAAAACAAAACAAAACATATCGGTCATGGGAGAAAATGACTTAGGTCTCTGGCATGCCGACCTATTCTTCGAGAAAAGGTGGAAACACCCTCGGGAATAGGGGAAAACAAGAAAAAAAAAAGAAAAAAAAACAAATCTGTTATGAGAGGAAAGGAAGCAATTCCCTGTCATAGCAGGCCTCGTTCCAAGAAAAGGTGGTCAACACCCTTGGACGGGAAGCTGGCTGTGGAAAAGGTGGTAACACCCAGCAGTCCAGAAAGTGGATTCATTAATTGATATTCACAGGATCCAATTCCGAAGCTACCTCCCTTGGTACGCTGTGTCATGGGTCTCTCTGCAAAGCGTCTAACTGTCCTCTAGCAGACGACATATTCCTGTCCAATAAAACGTTCGATTTGATGGCTACCTCCCTGGGTTCGCCTCTTCGACAACTGATGACGCGATCTTCATCGACAAACAATCGAGTGATGTGAGCTTTCATCCTAACCGGATGGGGACGTGAGTATGGGCTGCCCTCTTATATCTATCACCAGAGAGTGAGACAGAGGGTGGGGCGAGAGACCAGTCTTTTCCCTTCAAATCAAATGAGAGGTGAGTAGTGTGAATGAAGTGTTGCACACACGGGATGGGCCTCTCAATGCACAAAGCACAATTTTTTTCTGTGCACTACACTATAAGGCTCCCTGGCCTTCCTTCTTGCACCGTATGCCGGCACAGGGCAGGATGCATTGTTGCACCATCAAATGCGCACAAGGCATACAACCTTTGCACAAGTGACCCTGAGGATTACATCAACGGGTTTCAGGAAAAGGCTGCCCTCTTATATCTATCAACAGAGAGTGAGACAGAGGGTGGGATGAGTGTGACTGGAGTTTCTTCAATCAATTACCGAGAGGTGAGATTGAGGGACGTTACGACACTTGGAGTCAGGTATGTTCCCGTTTCCCTATGCACCCATGGGATGGGTCTTTGCCGTCATCACAAGACATGCCACCTTGTTCTGTACACTGCACTGTAAGGCTCCCTTGCCTTCCTCCTTGCACTTATGCCAGACGGGTTAGACGCGCTAATGCACCATCAACTGTGCACCCTGGCATACTCCTTCTGCACCATTCCCCCCTTGTCGATTTCTCAACCGAGTATGAGATATGGGTTTCAATCCTTTTTCCTCGAGTGATATTAGTCATGGGGTGAGTGACTGTTCTTTCATTTCATTTGTGTGACTGCGAGTTGAGTGTAATATTCCTCATCATCGACGAATTTCCTGCGATTCCTTCGACCAGCTACCTCCCTGGGTGCTACCGCGTGGTACCTGCCATGAATGACGTGCGCCGAGAAGATGTCTTGGTCCCTCCAGCGCCGACAACCACACTCGACGTGCCATCGATACTCAACCTTGATTCTTGACGAAACGGACCAAGTTTTCTAACCCTAGACCTTCTGTTTCTTCGTGATAGTCATGTTTTAAGTGTGGGGACATTAGTGGATGGTCTATGGCGTGGTCCTAGGTCCCTATTGCTCGGTTAACCCTATCTGTTAAGGTCTTAAGTGTGGGGACGCGTCCCTACGCGTCTACATTGCATACCCTTCTGCATATGCCTTAACCTGTTCATGCATGTATGCCATGACTTGCTTTTACCCTGCTGGGGTCCCTTCCCACCCACCCGGTTATGTTCCACCCACCCTTGGGGCTGTTCCCTTGCAGTTTTCCTTCATTCCCTGATTTTGAGGTCCTTCCATGTGAATGCACCCTACGTTCACCAAAGTCCAAATCCAACCTTACAACCCTGTTCCTCCCTTTGAACAGACCATTTTTCCTTTTTACCTACCCTTGTTCCGGTGCACGGTTTTTGAGTTATTAATTTTCGAAGCCTTTTGCGTAATTTAGCCGGTTTTCCATGTGAACGCGCCTTTCTTGCTTCAGAACCATGATCTGACATCATAGCCCTGCCAACCGCTTTTCCCTTGACATTTTTCCTTTTTATTCCGCATCATTCCGATACACGGTTTGTCCATTATTAATTTTCCGGGTTTTTACGACTTTTTCATGCGTATTTTTGACCTTTTTCCATGTGAACCTGCCCTGTTTGCATCGGAATTCCAATTTGATCTACCAGCTGTGTCCCTTGTGTCTTCCCCCACCTTTTTCCTTTTTCCTCCTCCCTCTTTCGACTTCCGGATTTTTACTTATTAATTTTTAAATGAGTTTTCGGGAGTATTTTTGGTGTTTTTCACATGTGAACCCCTCCTCCTTCCACCGGAACTGCGGTTTAACATGATAACCCTGTTTCTCCCCTTCTTGCGGACATTTTTCCTTCTTACTGCATGTCATTCCGGTGAACGGTTCGTCCGATATTAATTTTTGATTCCATTTTCGGGTTTTTTTTTGGGTTTTTCCATGTGCACGCATCTTATCTCCGTCAAAATTATGTTTTGAGGTGATAGGATTGTTGGGCACATCTTTTTGCATAGTTTTCCTTTTTTCTGCACCTCATTCCGATGCACGGATTTTTCGATATTAATTTTAAATTGCGTTTTTGGTTCATTTTTTGGGTTTTTTTTGCACGTGACCGCCCTTTACCCCTCCCGGAATCTCCGTCATATATTTTTCTTGTTTTCCCCCTGTCGTCCTGCCCACTTTTTGTTTTTATGCTATTTCGTTTTGACATCCGGATTGGGAGTTATTAATTTTTCTTTATTTTTACGTGTATTTGCGCACCCGTTTTGCTCATGCACGCACCTTTTTTCGAGTTTACGCGTCTCCACGCGCCCTGGTCGTGTCCGCATGACCCGTCTCGTCATCCTAGCGCCATTTCAATCCCGTCATGGCAAAATTTTTTACCCCGCCCCGCGCACGTGCGCGGGACGGGGATACGTGCCCTTTTGGCCCTGCCCACCCCAACCCTTTGACCCTACCCACCCTCCCCTACCCCTGCCCACCCCCTACCCTCTTGACCCCTACCCAACCCATGGCCCCCCATGGGCCCCCTCCCCTATTCCCCCGCCCATTGCCCCTGCCCACCACCCTTTCCCACCCCCCTTGTCCCTGCCCATCCCCTCCCACCCCTTTTCCACCCCCCCATGTCCCTTACCCCTACCCCTTCCCTTGGACCCCTACCCACCCCATGTCCCTTACCCCCCGCCCCCTTCCCTATCCCGACCCCTTTCCCCCCAACCGTCTCTCCTCACCCTCTCCCTTCCGTGCGTGTTCCTCCCTCTCCTCTTCTCCCTCCCCATCCTCCATTCCCTCCTCCTCCCTCTGCTTCTTCTTCCCCTCCATCTTCATTCTCTCCTCCCCTCCTTCTTTTCCCGCCTCATCTCCTCCTGATTCTCCAGCTCCGACATCACGTCCCCAAACCCCCTCCACACCTTCATCCGCCCCACACGTCGCCACTCCATCTGAACGTGCATCTTGGCCTTGCTCGCGCTCTTGCTCGAGCTTGGCCCCTTGTTCATCGACTGGCAGCCTCCTCTGCTCCTGCAGCGCCCATCGCTGTGGACCAGCCGCCGCCGGAAGCCGACGCCTGCTGCCTGGGACTCCTGCCGCTTGCCGTCCTCGTCCCCGCCGCCACCGCCTGTGGCCATGTGGCCTCTGATGCAGCCGACGCCGACGCCTGTGTCGCCCTTCTGGCACCCTGCTGGCCGCCGTTGGAGCCTTCCTCCACGCCTCTGCTCCTGCCACGGTCCGCTGTCCGCCGCCCATTGAGTTCCCCTCCTCCACGTGGCCTCCTCCACGTGCCCCCACAGCCACAACACACCATAACCCCCCTCTAAGCCCCCCATTACCCACCAAACCCTCCCTTACCCCTACCCAAGCACACACCCTCAACCCTTACCCTAGCCCCAAGTCCCACACATGCTCCCCTTTCTCCCACCACCAACACACAACACCACCCTTCCCCCCCTGTTAGCCCCCTATCCTACCTTGCAGCACCCCTCAACCGTCGACACCCTTCATACGCCCTTGTCACCCGTCGACACACGCAACAACTTGCCGTTCCATTGTCCGTCCACGATCACCCGCCACGGGTGTGTACGCACGTGATTGTTCGTGCTTGATCGTGTGATTGTGCGGAATCGTGTGCGGACGATCATTAGTTGGCAGCTGCCCCGCAGCCTGTTGCTGGGTATTTTTCCCAGCTTTTTAATTAACACACATGTAAATCCCTTTTCAATTTAACCAAAAAAAAAAAACTACAACACACAAAAACATTGCAAAATACAAAACAACTCATTAAAAACTCCTTTCAATTCTGAAAAAATCCAGAATAATCTCCAAACTTTCCTTTTATTTTTGCAATCCCTGGCCATATTTTTCTCAACCTGTAAATTTCAGAAAAAACTATTTTTTCCCATTTTAAAATTCTAAAATCTTTCAAACTACTCAAAAATATGATAATAATTCATTAAAATACTAAAAATTTCCCAATTAATTTCTAAAAATTTCCTACTCCTTTCCTTCCCATTTTTATTTATTTTTGGCATATTTTTCTTAGCTGTCATAATATTTTCTTTCATATCTAAATTCTTTCACACTAAATCACACATCCATAACATTTAAAACACAAAACAACCTTTTTCATCCAACACACCAACTAACCGTCTAGAACCAAAATCCAGATATTTTTGGATTGAGGAGAGCGCATTCTTTGCATTTTCATACACCCACTACCAGGTATTTCCCTTTTATTCATTTAAACGAAAACAAAATCACACAAAACACATGTTCCCCCAAAACCCACGGTTAATATAAAAATACAACACAACCATGAAAAAAAAAGAGAAAAAAAACACACAAACAATACCACCATGGCACACGCATTCGCGCTAAACACACACATACTTTTTAATTAAAATAAACCCGCCGTTCACTTAGCACGTGCTACGTGCGCTACAGAGGCACTTTAATTTTTAATTAAAATAAACCAGCCATCACATGAGCACGCGCTGGCAAAAAAGCGCTCCACATCACCTTAAATTATAATCAATGAACTTGCATTTAGAGACCCAGTCGGGTATCGAAGTCCGGGATTCGAATAAAAGCACCGTTTTAACCTAATAATTTGTAATTAAATTTATAATAAGAAACCGCCGTTTTCTTGCTAAGGTTTATCACCTAATAAAAATTCACCCATTCTTAATAATTTATTAAAATGAACCCTTCATTAAATTAATTCCCCCTCACTACACTTAATTTCCCTTTTTAATGAACCGTTTCGTGGGATGGGTATGCACAGTCATTAGCGTTATTTTCCATGGTCCAGTCTTGGTTTATCACTGATGTAGTCTTGATATGTGTCGGATGTGGTATTGTTTTGGTTTCCTGTCTTTGTTACGGTTACGGGTACGGTATGCAGTTTTTTCTTTTCTTGCCTGATACGGGGTTCCGGGTGTTTGTCTGATGCATCGCATGAAGCTTTCGGTCGCATTTGTCTCAAGGTCATGTTGAATTTTTTCTAGGATGTGGTTTGCTTGGGGTTAGTTGGTCGAGTCCCGTTTTATTGTTTTGGTTGTTCTCTTATCCTTGGTTTTTTGTCTGTTGCTTTGCAGGCATTCTCCTTAATTGACTGTGTTTGTGGTGTGTGTGTGTAACCATCTGAATGGTGCCTTCTCATGCTCCTCCCCCTATCCAGTACGTCCCACTAGTTAGTAGGGATTACTCTTCCCTACTTACTTTTGAGCCTCTCACGAAGGCGGAACTTGCTGCTTTTGTGGCTACTTCTTTTCCGTTGCTTCCAGAGGATCCGTCGTTATGTGATGAGTTCCTGGCCTCTTACAGCAAGAAGACAGGCGTAGTCCAAGGAATTTCTATGACTTTGACACCTCGCGGCTTAGGGAAGGCTCTGTCTCTACCCTCCAAAGGTGAACCTTTTGTGACCACTCGTCAGCTTTTCTCTAATGAAGAGATTCTAAAGCTGTTGCAAAAGCAGACAAGGGAAATGCTGGATGTTAAGAAGGTGATAAACTCTTCAGGAGTTTCCTTTTCTATGATCACTGATCCTGTATGGAAGACGATCTGTCAGTTTCTTCAGGACAGGTTTATGCCTGCCAAAACGCTATCCCACTATTTGTCCAAAGAGCTTTTCACAGCTTCCAGGATGGTGTTGAAAGGAGTTGCTATTGATTGGAGCACTTACCTCCTCACTAAAATGGATCAGCATTTTGTCAAAGTCACCAGGGGTAATGTTACCAATGTCACATATGGATCATATTTGTCTACCTTCTTGACCTATTCAGGTTTACAGAAGACTATGCCTCCACCTCCTCCATCCGATCCAGTACCTCCTCCTCCACCTTCAGATGAGTTCGAACCCATTGACATAGAGGATGATGATTCTCCGCCTCCCCTGGTCATACAGCGCAAACGCTTGAAGAGGGTAGTGGATAAAGCTCCTTCCATACTTCCTTCAGTACCTATTCCTGCTACTTCTGGCAGTGACCTCCCTGGGTATCTCACTTGTACTAACCTGTTCAGAGCACATCGCGAAGGATCCTTGGATATATCAGTTCCCTCCCTGAACAATCTAGTTTCAGGAGATGCCATTCCTTTCCTTTGTAAAGATATTCAAAGTTCCATTGAGTTGTCAGTGACAGTCTGTGTTCAACAGCTGTACGCATCCTTTTATGAAGAGCTCATGCAGTCTAAGGACCAGTTGCATAAGGCAACATCTGAGTTAGCTTCTGCTAAGGATACCCTAGCAGATTTATTTAAGCAAATGGAACAGCAAACCCAACTGGTTGCCACCCAAAGCGATGAGATTTCTTCTTTGAAGATCCAGTTACTAGAGGCTCAATCCCAGGTTACTAGCCTTTCAGAAGAGAAGGAGAGGATTTCCAGAGAAGCACAGGAATTCCAAGCTATCTTAGATAACAAACTTTCAGCTTTACAGACTGCTAATGACACAGTGGCATCCCAAGCCTCCCAAATTAAGCAGTCGCAAGATCAGCTTGCAAAGTCACGCTTGTCAAGATTGTGGGAGAGAAGGAAGGAGTCTCACTTGAAGCTTTCTTGCTTGCACAATGGGGGAAGACACACAAGGGTGGAGGCTGAAAAACAGTTTTCCTCTTCTTAGTTGTGTAAGCCAAAAGAACTCAAATACAAAGAAATAGAAGAACCCTCTATATGGGTCTCAAACCAAACTCAACTAACTAAGGTGGCATACTAACTGAGCCACGAACTAGAGTAGATAAGGATAGCTATCATGTAGCTATTATTCATGGGCGGTGTACCAACCGCGTCTGCAACTGACAAGTCGGTGACATAAATACACAACGGTCACCCTGGCGTATCATGAGTGGAGCTCGATATCTCAACACTCCCCCTCGAGCTCAATCCCAATTCCTGCACACCAAGCAGGTCTCTGAACTTGCGCAGCTTCTCTGCGCCCAATGCCTTCGTGAATATGTCAGCTACGTGATCCTCTGTGCTGACATAAACTAGATCAATAAGACCTAGTAAAACCCTCTCTCGCACATAGTGATAATGCACCTCAATGTGCTTTGTTCTAACATGATAGATTGGGTTATTTGCCAAGTGTATACTACTCATGTTATCACAATAAATGATAACTGGTCCATCTGTAGACTGATGCATATCATAAAGTAGCTTATGCAACCAAGCTACCTCACATGCAGCCATTGCTGCACCCCTGTACTCAGCCTCTGTGCTCGACAAGGCAACTGTAGGCTGTTTCTTGCTGCTCCAAGTGACTGCAGCACTCCCAAAAGAGAACACATATCCACTGGTAGATCGTCTATCAGAAATACTACCAACCCAATCAGCATCAGTGTATCCATGCAACTGTATCTGAACCCCAGTCTCATAAAATAGTCCATACTGCAATGTGGACTTCACATACCTGAGTATGCGTCTAGCCGCATCCAAATGTGGTTTCCTTGGAGCCTGCATAAATTGACTTACCAATCCAACAGCATAGCTCAAATCTGGCCTGGTAATAGTCATATAAATCAAACTTCCTACTATGCGTCTGTACATAGTAGGGTCTTCTAGAAGCTCACCTACATCTGTGCTCAGCTTCACATTCTGCTCCAAAGGAACTGAAATAGGCTTACAGCCTGTCATCCCATATTTGGACAGCATGTCCAATCCATACTGCCTCTGCAAGAGTTGTATCCCACTTGGTGATCTAATCACCTCAATGCCCAAGAAATAATGCAGCTCTCCCAAATCCTTCATCTCAAACTTCTGCTTCAATAGCATTTTCACATGAAGGATATCTTCATCACTGTCACCTGTCATAATCAAATCATCAACATAAATGACAAGTAGCATAATACCTTTCTCTGTTTTTCTCACATAAAGTGAGAAATCTGCCTTGGAAATCTGAAAGCCAATAGTGACAAGATACTGTCCTATCTTGTCAGACCATGCTCTAGGTGCTTGCTTCAAGCCATACAAGGCTTTCTTCAACCTGCAAACAAACTCAAGATGAACAGCATGCACATAACCTGGTGGCTGCTCCATATAGACCTCTTCTTGCAAATCACCATGCAAGAAGGCATTCTTTACATTCATCTGATGTAAAGACCATCCCTTTGATGCAGCCATAGCAATGACTGCTCTTACGGTTGCCATCCTTGCAACCGGACTGAATGTTTCTTCATAGTCAATGCCATATGTTTGTGCATACCCCTTGACTACTAATCTTGCCTTGTATCTATTCACAGAACCGTCTGCATTGTGCTTCACCTTATAAATCCACTTACAGCCAATTGCATTTTTACCTTTAGGCAAAGGTACCAATTCCCATGTAGCATTTGCTTCCAAGGCATCCATTTCTTCATCCATGGCTTTCTCCCATTTTTCTTTTCCCATGGCTTCCTCAAAAGAAGTGGGTTCTGGTTCTTGTATCACTTTAACCATATATGCATAGTGAATGGCTGTAAATCCATCATATTTTAGCCTATCCACAGGATACCTAGCTCTCGTAGACCTGCGCAAAGTAGGTTCACTCCCAGGTGCTCTCAAAACATCCCTGGTCTTCCTTACTCCAGGTGTAACAATAGAAGGAATACCCAACTCATCATCAATGCTCTGTTCTGAGCCACTGGATTCACCATCCACATAAGAGTGACCTGCATTCACATCAAACATGGGCTGATCAACCTTCTCTTTTCCTTTTCGTGATACCTGCATACCACTATCTGCATTACTTTGAGAAGATTCTCATGATCTCAATCTGCCTGTCCATGGCGTAGAATGTGAACCACTACTAGAGGACGCTCCAGGTCCACTAATATTTTGTGACTGCTGCTGTGAATTTTGTGCAGCATTACCATTTTGTGCATCTACATCATTAATCACATTTACTGGTTTATACCAGCTACTCATCTTATAAAAAACAACATCTCTGCTCACTGTAAACTTACGAGTATAAGGGTTATAGCATCTATACCCTTTTTGCTGCAGAGAGTAACCAATAAAGATGCACTTCTCAGCTTTTGGATCCAACTTGGATCTCAACTCATCTGGCACATGTACATAGGCAATGCAACAAAAAATTTTCAAATGAGAAATATCTGGTTTCCTACTAGTATATCTCTCCTCTGGAGTCATTCCATGTATTGCTGCAGTGGGAGTCCTGTTCATTATGTAGACTGCTGTAGCAACTGCTTCAGCCCAATAAAAATCTGGCAAGTCTTTTTCATTGAGCATGGCACGAGATACCTCTCCAATATGCCTGTTTTTTCTTTCTGCAATTCCATTTTGTTGTGGGGTATGACTGCATGAATATTGCTGCTTTATGCCATGCTCCTGCAGGAACCTTGCAAACTCATTTGAGAGGTACTCTCCCCCTCCATCTGACCTTAGGCATTTTATCTGCAAGCCTGTTTCTTTTTCAACCATAGCTTTAAGAGTTTTGAAATGCCCAAAAACTTCACTTTTCTTTTTCATAAAATACACCCAAACTTTTCTGCTATAGTCATCAATAAAACTGACAAAATAATGACAGCCTCCAAGAGATGTAGCTTTAGTTGTCCACACATCAGAGTGGATTAATTCCAATGGCTTCTTACTCTCTTGAACATGTCTAGGAAATGGTTTCCTTGCCTGTTTTCCAAACTGACAGGCTTCACATACCTTATGCATTTCTGTAACTTTGAATTTTGGCAAACCTGCAACAATATTTTGGGCCTGCATTGATTTAAGTCGCTGTACATTAACATGACCAATGCGTTTATGCCAGATATCAATATCTGCAACTACACCGGTCCCATGTGCAAACATTGATGCACTCAATTCAGACATGTCTGCATCCAATGTAAACATTCTGCCCTTCTTCTTTCCTTTTGCTATCAAGCGACCTTTATTTTTCATATCCTCAACAAAGCATCCATGAGGATTAAATCTGACCTACAAGCCCTGCTCAACCATTTGACCAACTGAAACCAGATTCTTGGTGATATTCGGGACATGAAATACATCGGACAAGTATTTCTTTTTCCCATCCTGCATAGACAAAGGAATTTTTCCAATCTGCACAATAGGATGTGCAGTATCATCACCAGTCTCCACAAATCCTGGTTTTTCCATTTTCCTTGCATCCTCCATCCATTCTGCATGACCTGTCATATGGTTTGATGCACCTAAGTCAACATACCATACATCGTTGCTTTCTTCTGCACTTGTCACAGAATTGTTCATGTGCTGCACTATAAACAGATGCTCATTTCTGTCATCACCCTGTCTACTAGAGGATGCATAATTTCCTTGTTGCAGTTTTCCATTCATGATGTCATTCTGCTTTTTATAGCAGTCTTTAGCCATATGACCCATTTTACCACAATAGTAGCATTCAACATTACTGTTTGCATTTTGGCCTCTTTGCCATCCACCACGACCTCTTTGGCTCCCCCTGCCTCTAGAGTTACCACGTCCTCCTCCATAGGACTGGTTTTCTTGAGTTTGCTGCATATTCCGATTTCTACCACGGCCTCCATATCGGCCTCCTCTACCTTTGCCTCTACCTCTTCCAGCATTTGAGTAGAAGACAGCTTCTTTTGAAGTTCCTCCTGAAGAAGATGCACCACCATTTCTTTGCTCCTCAGAAATTAGAAGAGCAATCAGCTCCTCAAAATCAGGAAATCTTTCACGAACTGAAATGGATGTCCGAAACTGTGCATAATCCTTTTCTAGACCATTCAAGGTCACAGAAACTAAATCATCATCTTCCACTGGTGACCCAATGGAAGCAAGTGCATCTGCAATCTTCTTCACCTTCATGTGGTAGTCGTTGATGCTCATATTTTCTCTTTGCACATTGTGCAACTCTTGCTTGAGCTACATTTTCCTGGCTTGCGTATTTGTGCTATACATTTTTGACAAAGTATCCCATACCTCCTTTGGCGTACTTGCATCCTAAATATGCACAATCATAGAGTCTGAAATGCTGACAGACAGCCAATACATAACTTTCTTGGCTCTCTCATGCCATGCTTTAAATGCCTGCATTTGCTGTTGATTGGGAACATCAGGCAGAACTGGTTCTTCTTCATTTCCTGCAACAAATTCCCAATATCCTTTTCCCATAAGGAAATTCGTCATTCTAAACTTCCATGCTTGGAAGTTGTTATTGTCAAGCTTTTCAGTGACAATCTGTGAAAGAGAATCAGATGCCATTACAGAACACTGCAAAAAATTCTTTCACTGCAAAAAACACAGCTTCACCCTCACAAGGGAAAATCTGCAAAACTGGCGAAAGTGGTATTTTACCACACAGTCACTTCCTAGTGACGATTTTGCATCAACAGGCAACAGGGATGATTCTGTAACTCCCAATATCTCTGCGCACAAGCATACGATGCAATTTCTACAGTAACTTTTCACTGACCTGTAGAACAGTGGCTGCATAGCATAAAACTGGGCCTTTTCTTGAGTGCGTGCAAAAAACTTCCGCCTCCAAAACAGGCCCCGAAATGGCCTCAAATCAAAAAAACAAGGTTGCCAAGGGCTATAGCCCTGTCCCGCAGTATATACTGCCCTCTTGCTTCACCGCGAAGGGCGTCTCAACCTAAGACAATGCACTCCTGCACTTTCCGGCTGTGCTACCTGCAGAGATCTGCTCCCAAAACAGAAAATGAAAGCAACACTGCTCCTCTTACCAGAACACCGCGAGCTTGGCTTGCTTTCTTGAGCTCCTTACCACGAACAAGGCTCTGATACCATGTCAAGATTGTGGGAGAGAAGGAAGGAGTCTCGCTTGAAGCTTTCTTGCTTGCACAATGGGGGAAGACACACAAGGGTGGAGGCTGAAAAACAGTTTTCCTCTTCTTAGTTGTGTAAGCCAAAAGAACTCAAGTACAAAGAAATAGAAGAACCCTCTATATGGGTCTCAAACCAAACTCAACTAACTAAGGTGGCATACTAATTGAGCCACGAACTAGAGTAGATAAGGATAGCTATCATGTAGCTTATTTTCATGGGCGGTGTACCAACCGCATCTGCAACTGACAAGTTGGTGACATAAATACACAACGGTCACCCTGGCGTATTACGAGTGGAGCTCGATATCTCAACACCGCTTTGTTCCTTCAAGCCCTAATGTTCCATTGATTCCTTCTCTTTCACAGCAGGACTTGGCTGCTCTTCAGAGACAGGCTACTTTGTGCCCTCTATTCCAAGATAAAGTGGAAAGGTTGCAGTCCAGAATGGACTTGTTATGGTCTACATTTGAGCAGTTTCAGGAATATGTTCTACCAGACCATTCTTTCTTTGTCCACTACCACTTACAGAATTTGGTCTTCTATATGAAGCTTTCCACGATGGATTTACCTTTTCCAAAGGATGGATGGAGTGGGGCTTGGTCTGCTGAGTTGTTGACAGAGGTAGTCAGAATGGTGTTTGAAGATTCTGTCACACCAAATACCATGTTGATGCCGTACATGTATCTACGAGGAGACTTGTTAATTCCAGATGAGGTGGATATGGCATGGTATGTGGGGGATGTGGTCTTACAGGCTGTTTTGTATGTCAATCATTTGGAGTTGCGCATAGCTGACATGTTTCAGAGTTATTCCTCCAAAGTAGCTGATTGTCATGAGAATTCGTGGCATCCCATGATTGATTCTGTGGTCCTAAATCAAAGACAAAACACAGCTCCTACCTCTGCCCAGAGTACTAATCAACTGAGGATGGATCTCTTAACCTATCTATCAAGACATAATCCATTTGATGCTCCCTTCTTTGATGCCTATCATAGACGATCTCTCTTAGGACCTTCTGTTCCTACTCTCCTCTATTACCAACAAATGGCTCACCGCTATGCTATATATCTTTCCCTTTGTCAATCTAATTCCACAATTATTTTACCCCTTCTTTTCCAACCTTCATCTTTCCCTCAAATTCCCATTTTTACTTATTGTTCCTTTATTGAGGATAGGGTATTTTCCCCTTCTCCACCCTGTCCTTCACCCTCCATTAATGTACCCTCTACATTTCCTATTTATCAATTAACACCCTTCCTTAGTGATTCCCTCCAAATTTCTGCCACTCCCTCTTTAACCTTTTCTTCCTTTTATGATTTTTCCTATCCTTCCCTTCATCCACTTTTCCTTATTCCATTACCCTATCCTAACACTTCCATATCTCAACCACCTCAGTTGGTTAGTGATTGTGACGGGTTTGATAATCAAATTTCCAGAAGAAGGGGATGGAGTTTGGATGATTGCCTTACAGGACCGCAGATCAATTGGCCAGTAATTTCAGGAGAATGGACAGCTTCCAGTCAAGCTTATCAGAACTATGTTCATTTTGCCCAGCAGTATTCATAGTCTACAGATCCCTCAGTGAGATTAACTGCTCACTTTGCTTGGTACCTGGCGTATATGCATAGGCACTCTCATAATGATTCCAAGCCTATTCCAAAGTTGTGCATGAATGTCAATGTAAGCATTGATTCCCAACAGCTGGACATATTGTATTTTCATGCCCTCTGTTTGCCTAGCAGATACCTGGTCCTGTTGGAAAGGATGTGCTGTCTCCAATTTTTTCAAAATCCTCCCAAAAACTTTGTAGATGAATCCTTGTCTATGGATCGTTTCCGACAACATCAATCTTTTAAGAGGGATCATCTTCATTGATACCTTTCCAATGTATAGTGGAAGCTTTTTAATGAAAATCTCTCTTTTTGAAGGAGTCATTCAGATGGTTGTGTTGTGTATTAGTGTTTGTGTTGTGAGTTCATTTATGAAAAAATGAACGTGGTGGTTTCCTATTGGATTTTGTGTACGAGCTATGTTTTGGAGAATTGTAGTGCTGGGTTCGTGGTTGGAGAGTTGAAGCAGATGCAGATGAAGAAGAAGCAAACTTTTATATCCTTTACAAATTTGTTGTGATTTTTAGTTTAATAAGAGGTGTTAATGTATAAAGGGTTTTCCTTTCTTTGTATTTTTATATCAGAAACAGGTTATAAGTTGGGGTCGTGGTGGATGGATTATTTTTGAGGAGATATTGAAGATCAAAGTTGAGCTTTTCAATGAACTTGTATTCCCTTTTTCCTGGGTCGCGAGGACGCTTCCTTATTAAGTGTGGGGATATGTTTTTGAGAGCTGAATGGTTGATTTTATGAGATGATTGATTGGTTTGGAAGTGGTTTGAGAGTGTTTTGGATGATAATGATGGTGTTTTGGAAGTTCATGATGTTTGTTGGTGGTTCTGTGATGTTCTGATAGGTTCTGATTGGTTCTATATACCTTTTGTTTTGCTCTGTTTTGGTATGTTTTGTTCTAATTGTCTTCTATAAGGAGGGATGGAGTATTGATTGATGAAGATTGAGATATTGTGAAAGTTTATTGAATGGTTTGTGAGAGTTTGGAATGATTTGAGAGTGAGTTATGTGGTTTTGATAACCTTCTGTAACCTTCTGTAGGTCTTCTGTAGAGCTTCTGCTTCTGTTCTGTTCTGTTCTGTTCTGTTCTGTACTGTAGCTGTTCTGGTACTGTTCTGTAGACTGTTCTGTATGCTTCTGTATGTGTTCTGTGGAATGTATGTGTGACTTTGGGAAAGTTTTCTAGCCTTGGAAAGAGGTGAATACAAGTGTAAAAGAGCTTAAAGAAGTGGAAGAAGTAGCTGCCAAAGACTCAAGTAAAGACTAGAGTGAAGTGACAGTAGTGAGCTATGAAAGGACACTGTAGTGGCTCTGGTGACTCTTCATATCAGACATACCTCTTGGGAGGGGTATCCATGACCTAATAGGGATTATTGAGAGTGATTTTGAGAGATTGTAGTGAGGAGATGATGTATTATTGATGGAGAGAGAGAGAGAGAGTCAGAGATAGTCAATTCTACTGAAACAGAGTGATTGTATATGAGAGATTGAGAGAGAAGACTATGAAGATATTGAAGATGAATACTATGTAATGTATTTTCCATTCAAAGATGGTGTATTCCTTTGCTTTCTTTGTTCTATTGATGGATTTTGTGAAGATATTGAAGAATATGGTTGATTCTATCAAAACCGTGGGAGATCTACATGATGCTGCATGAAGATTTGTTGTGCCTGGTGTTCTTTTCTTCATTGTGATCATATAAAACATGATAAACAAGCTTGTTGATGTTACAAGATAGATTTTCTTGCAAGAGAATTTCCTTTTCCTTGGTGTTCCTCTCGGGGCTCCACATTTAAGCGTAGTTCGTCGACTTCCTCGTCAAAGAGGTGAGTCACATGCATTCATGTAGGTGCCTATCATAGTGCTCATCAAGATATTCTTGCTCTTTCCAGGATAGGGAAAATGGCAAGTATTCCCCAAGCTGCTTCTTGGGGGATGCACCCATGTCCGCGAGGACATAGACATGTGCGAATACTTTGAGTTTAGCATCCAACTCAGTCAAGCATTCTGTGACACTTCTATGTTCAATGAGGGCTTGCTTGGTTACTATCTCATGTAAGGTTTTAGGAGTTTCCCTAGGCTTTAGCATAGCTGGGGGCTCAGGCCTAGATGAGCAAGATTGGTCAATGCTAGGATTGCTCATGCTCTCAGGGTTTCCATGTTTCTTCTGAGGCCTTGCTGCTATTGTTTCTTGGTTCTCCTTGGATGTGACCGATTTGTCACCTATTGTGACAGTGTCGTATCCACTCTTGATTGGTCAATGCAAGTTCTATTGTCGGTGGATTGAGTGTTGTGAGCAACCGTTGATGATCATGGTTGCTTTGACTTTTTAGAGCACACAGATGTGTTTGAGGTTTCACCGCTATTAGGAGAGACATCAATGGGTTCATTGATGGATGGACTCGATGCTTTATTCTTGAGCTCTTCAGTGCTCTTGGTCTCAATGTTCTTGAGCTCTTTAGTGCTCTTGGGGTCTCAATGTGATTGGTTGGGTCTCAACTTTCCAAGAGGTGGGGCATGACACCACCCTTAGCTCTCAGCCTAAGGATATGCATGTGCTTGAAACAAGAATGGCCATGCTTGAAACAAGAAGCAACTACACTTGACAACTACACTTGAAACAAGTGAGTGAGGCCATGCTTGAAACAAGAAGCAACTACACTTGACAACTATTGTTGTGCTTCCTGTGTCCGTTTAGGGAAAGACGATGTAGGAGATCTGGGACTCATAGGTGGACTTGGCACTAGTTGAAAGATTTGCTCGCAGCTGTTAGACAATTGTACCATTTGCTTTGTTGAGCAATCAGCCTTCTTATGAGAAACGTGGTGCCTGTGGTGCTCATGATCCTCTTGGGAATTCAAAAGCTCTTTGAGCACTAGTGGCCTTTGTGCATGCTCAATGGTTACATCTAACATTTGCTTATTAAGCATACTAGGCTCTTCCTTTCTAATACTCATGTTTGGTTTCTTGCCTCGAGACCTGGATTTACTCTTAGATTTCCTCCTGTGTCTCTTTGCTTTTGATGCAATCTGGCCTTCAGCTGATAGAGGTGGTTTAGGAAGAGGTTTCGGTACCCAAATCTATCAATTACCTACGTAATACCCTTGGGCATGTAGCGACGCTTTGGATATCCATCGCACCATTGTGCTGGCTCTCCATCGATACCTTCATCTATAAGGCTTGGGCTTCTTGTGTGGTCTTCTATGATATTTGTAAGTCCAAAGCCTATTCTTGGCATTATCTCATGACCTTCTTGTTTCAAGCATGGCCTCACTCACTGGTTCTCTCTGTTCAGCCTGTGCTTGTATAAACTCTTTCAACAAGTCCTTGCTCTCATTACTAGGCTTGTCTGTTATGTCAACACCTTCCTTGCCTTTCCCTTGAGGTTCAATGAGATCTCCCTTGCTAATGGTTGTGACAATCCTCACACCTGATCGTTTCAAGTGTATCCTCTGTGCTACATAATCGGCCTCACACGTGGTTGCCCTTTTGAAGGACCTTCCTAGGAGGGTTTTCTTTCCACAATTAATACTATTTGGAGGGACATGGAATAGGATAGGCAAGCTCTCAGTTTCAATTGTCACGAGGTTTTTGCACTTCCCTATAAGTGCTTGTGGGTGTCCCCCATAAGGAGCAAGAGTTACATTAGTCAGTGTGAGCTCTGGTTGGCCTAGTAGGGTCCATGCTTCATAGGTCAAGATATTAAAATTTACTCCTTCATCAATCAGAGCATCGATAGCGTGCTCTCTTTTCGCGCTGAGTTTGACCCTAAGATAAGCAAGTGGTACTATGTCTTTATCTTCTGGGTCTTGGCTTGTAAATTTAAGCCTTCTGACAAATGCCCTGGAGTCTCCAAGTGCACGACCAGATGTGGGTTCTCCACTGATGTCTTGAGTCATTTGTGTAGTGCTATTCAAGGTGCATCTATCGTCAGGACTGTCATATTTAGTCATCCTCACAGTTGTAGCTTGATGTTGTTGATTTCCGCTTTGACTAGATGCAGTCCAAATGCAACACATATGTGTTTTTGTGGTGTGGCCTTCTTGCCCTTGTTGGCTAGATTGGCCCATTGGGATTCTAGGGTCTCTGTTTGTTCAGGTATGGGATTTTGGTTGCTCCTTTCCAAGTGATAATCCATGCTTATGTAGAGCCATTACTACGCTAGGATCTAATTTGGAGGACCTGTCATGGTGCGTGTTTTCTCTCCAACCTACTTGGGGGAGGTGCGGAGGGGGCAGAGCCCCCTCTGTGGGGGTCCAGAGAGGGTAGTCCCCCTCGGCTCGCAGGGCCGTTACGGTAAATGCCATGTGCAATTTAAAGGATCGTTTATAGCCAAGTTTTGAACTACTTGCTCTAGATTTCAACCCAATGATAGATCTATGATGTGGTTTCGGATCTATATGGTTTCTCGTTCAATTTCACGGTCTACAGGTTAAAATTTGAAAAAAAAAATCCAAAATCGGCCCAACAGGTCCGAATTACAAGGGCTGAATGCTCAATTCAACCTGTCCGAGGGCCGAGCACCAAATGAGAAAGGGTCGAATGTAACTGGTCCGAATGTCAAATTTGGCTATCCGAGTGTGGTTGTCCGAGGGCCGAGTGGCCAAGTGGGCCGAGGGCCGAGTCAAGTGGGTCGAGGGCTAAATGGTAAATTCGGCCGAGCCGAATGTCAACTTGTCTGAGTGGGGTTGGCTTGAGTAGGCAGGGCCGACTCGGCCGAATTTCAAAGTTAGTCCGAATGCTTCACTCGGATGGGCAGAGTGAAAGGCGTTCGAGTATAGTTGGTCGAGGGCTGAATACTAAAGGGCTAAATGGCCGAGTGGTCCAAAAGGCCGAATGGCCGAGTGGTCCAAGGGCCGATTCTGGGACTCGGCCTAGAATCGCTGTCACTTAGACGGGCTGAACGTGACACGATTTTTGCCAAACTTCAAAGAATTCATCGTGCCGAGCGATCAAGGCTTTCCTACTGGTTGACCACCTCCAGATTCAAGCTACTCATGTAGGGGAAGGTGTGGAATTACATGGGCTGGGCAAATAACTCCTAGATGACCAGATCAAAGCAAGTCTACGCGATGAAGCTCTCTCCATCTCTCTAGCTCTTCTGAAACCCTGCAATGCAAAATGTGGCCTTTCTTGTCACTCCTGGCCCCTTATCACCCTGCCCAGGTCTGCATTCACCTTTATCTTGCTCCTTTCACCAACATTTAACCCAAATTTTCATTTTTTGCCCTTCTTTTCCCTGTTTCAGCCTGTTATACAACAACAAAAAGCCCTACTGCATGCTCCAATGTTTTGCTCCTATCCTTCCTAAATGCAAGAAAAAATCATAAGGGAAATATCTACACTACTCCATCATGCTTTTCCAAGTCCAAAAACCAAAAACCTACTTGCTAAGGAGATCGAATACCTCTTCAAACTCCCTCACTTCCTACCTATCTACCTCAAGCACTGGTTCGGGAAAACCCTACTTCAATGCTCGATTCGAAGTGCGCAAGCGCTCAAGGCTTGAATCCATTGGTCCCGACAATGGAACCAAAATGTGGAAGCTTTCGCTCAACCACCAAGACCCACGAACTGCTTATTGTTTTAAGCGTTCCAAGCTGAGCACTAATGGCTACCTCTCATATAGCCGACGCGCCACCCATATCTATGGGTGTAGTGAGCTTACCTCCATGCCGATCGAGTTACCTCCTCTCCCATGCACTTCGGTAGCTCCACGATCCAAGTGCAAGCTTCAAGCAAGCTCCATCCTCAAGCTCCATGCTTCAAGCTCCATTGCCGCAAGTAAAAGAAGAGAAGAGAAGAGAAGAGAAAAGAAGAAGAGAGGAGAAGATGGAGAGCTTCTCCTCCCCGGTCCCTCACCCTCACACACTCACTCCCTCACACTCTCACACTCCCTCTCTCAAGCACAAGCTCAAGCAAGCAAGAAGAAGAAGGAGAAGAAGAAGAAGAAGAAGGGAGTTCCTTTTGGCCACAGACAAGAATGAGCTTCTCATTTACTTTTCAACTTTATATACAAAACCCTAAATCCTTTTTGGGCGGTCATCCCCTTATCCCCCTTTTTTACATGGCTGGCCATGGCCTAGGCCCTTTTTCTCATTGTCCTCCTATCTTCCTATCTTTCTTTCCACCACATTTCTACATTTACAAATTGCATGGTGAGATCCCGGCACTCTTAAAATAAATTATGGTGCGCCTTGCACTTTTTTACAAAAGTATAGACTCGCACTTTTTCTCGTGCACCTTTTTCCTTGATTTAGGACTTTTCTGCACATATTGTGTTTCCAAATTCTTCTTGGCATACCTTCGTCTTCTGTTTCACTTTTGCCTTGGCCTTGTCTTCTGCTTTAGATTTTCTAGCTTTTCCACCTTGTTCGTTTGAGGGTTAACAAACTCAATCCCTTCATCAAAATCCCAAGTTCTCTCCTCAATCTAACTTCAAGGGAATTATTGGTAATCCTCAAACTCTTATCAATCATTTCAATCCCTATCCTTAACAAGAAACCCTCATTATCATCTCATATGTAACATTTGCAAACAACAAGGTCATATTGAAAAGGATTGTTGTCAAAAAAATAGATTCAACAAAAATCACTCAAAAGGTCAAGCTCATTTTGTTAGCATCAACAATTATGACATGGAAGAGCAACTAGAAACTATCATCAACCTAGCCACAAGTGTTTGGGCACCTTCTTCAAACTCCAAAGAAGAATATACATGGTTCCTAGGCTCTAGAGCTACTCATCATATGACTTTTCATAAGGAATGGTTAGTCAACTTCTTCAAAGAGATGTCCACTCCACTCAGTGTTGCCATGGGGGATAACATCATTCAACAAGCTCAAGGCTATGGCACCATTTAAGTGGAGCTTCCCTCCAATCACATAATTAAGGTACGTAAAGTCTATTATGTTCCCAACCTTAAGAAAAACATGTAAAGTATTAGTGAGCTCACTTCTCAATTATCTCTCACTGCTCACTTCTACAAAGACCATTGCATCTTACAGCTACTCTCAACTTCTCTCAAACTCACCTTCCCCAAACTAGGTCAACTTTACACACTTGGCTATTCACTTCTACAACCTTCTTCAAATGCTTTAGCTAACTCCACTTCACTCAAAAGTACACCACAACACACCCTCCTATGGCACTCTAGACTTGGTCATGCCTCTCAAAATGTTCCCCAACAATAATAAAAAATTTATCCATTGCATTCCACCTTCCCTCTCTCAACTTTCATTTTGTCAAGCTTGTGCTCTAAGTAAAGCCACAAATCTTCCTTACCCCAAATCCTAATCCGTTATGACTCAACCTCTTCAATTAGTACACTTCAACATTTGTGGTCCTATCAATCATGTATCTCTCATTGGAGAAAAATACTTTATGTTGCTCATTGATGATTATTCAAGATATACTATTGTATATTTTCTCACAAGTCACAAGTCTTCTCCAAGTTCCAAGAATACAAGGAAGCTATTTAAAATAAGCACGGATTACGACTCAACGCTCTTCGTATAGACAATGGAAGAGAATACACATCAAATGAGTTCGAAGATTATTGCAAAGCCTTTGGCATTCAACATGAGCTTACCATACCACATCATCCACAGCAAAATGGAGTTATTGAACGTAAGAATCGTACTCTACTAAATGTCGCAAGAGCTATGCTATCACTAGTTCAACTTGGAAAAGAATATTGGGAGGAAGCAATTGCTACATTAACATATCTTCAAAACAGATTGTACTCAAACTCTCTACACAATAACACACCTTACGGATTGTGGTTTGGTCACCCTCCTAACCTATTACATCTAAAGCTTTGTAGATGCACTGCCTTTCTTGTAAATAAGGATCACAAATCCAAATCCACACAATTAATTTTTACGAGATATGGTGAGCCCCATGGTCACAAAGCTTATTGATTTCATGATCCACACAACAAGGTTTTCATTTATGGCAGAAGCACCATAGTTCATGAAATTAATCTCTTTCACGCGGGCTCTACCATCACACAACCTCAATCTCTAACCCTTTAACCCGTCGCCCCATTTGCCACCACATCATCCCAATTAACATCCGACAATACTCAACCCGGGCCCACTATATCTTCTTCAACACAATCTTCTCTTCTTGTTCCCTTTCATCGATGTTCTTCACCATAGTCCTCTCCCTTATCCCATATTAATCTTCCCACACCACCAGGCATGTAGACAGGCTCCAACTCAAACAAAATCTAACCTTAATCTCTCCAGCTCACCAATGTAGGTACCCGCTGGAAATTTGGGGCCTTCTTCTTCTGTGCACAAACCAGGGCAAAAACAATCACGCCAGCAGCCATTGCGCCTTCTCATCCTGCCACGTAGCCACTATAGCTCTCGCTTGAAAGCACGTCGCCATATCTGCATAAACAACCACCACGTCAACAGCCCACGCTGTCCAAGCGCCGACTTACTACTACTCTAGCTCATCCACACTCAATGACTGATACTCTCTCTCTCCCTGCAATTCCCAGTTCCAACTCACTACCAACATATGTAGAAGTACTTAAATCTCAGCAGCAACAAACTCCTCTCATTCCATTCTCCTAGGCACAAGATCCTACAGCTAAGTCAGTCTCTTTCAATACCCTCTTCTTCTCAGAAATCTCCTCCAAAACTCCCCACTGAAGTTCCCACTCATCCAACATCCTCAAACTCCCTTCCCAAACTTCGAAGGTCTGCTGGCATAGCTGCAATGTCCTCCACTTCAAGTAACTCTTCTCCTACTACTCTCATTGTAACCACTCTTAGATCTCCATCTCCAACTTCCCCTTCTATGCCCATTACTCTCTTCAGTTCTTTCGAATCTGACACTCATGAAGTTCACTTCCAACCAACTCCTTTTACAAGAACTTACATGACCTTCATCTCCAAGCCAATATTGCCCTTGGACAAGCTCGACAATCACTCCAACTACTGTTCCCGAGCCACCAAACCGCCCTTACATCACTCAAGCACTTCAAAGTCATGAAGCATCTCACTGGCAACCTGCAATGCTTGGAGAATACAAGGCTCTTCATAACAACACCTGGACATTGGTCCCACTTCCTCATGGAGGAGAATCTACAATCAACTGCAAATGGGTACTTCACAAAAAGCTCAAACCAGATGGCACTATTGACAAGTATAAAGCCCCCGACTTGTAGCTCATTGTTTCAAAGAAATTGAAGGCCTCCATTATGGAAGTACACTCTCCCATACTATCTTTGACCTCCTTATGGATATTAATTTCCATGGCTCCTCATTTCAAATTAATTATTCATCATGTTGATGTCAAAACTGGCATCTTACATGGTCACTTAGCAGAGAAAATTCTATATGTCTCAACCCTCAAACTTTGTTGATCCGAATTCCCTACTCACGTTTTTTTATTGCATAAAGCTCTCTATGGCCTGAAATAGGCACTAAGGCAATGGTACACTCACATTAATTCTCACTTAATACACCATGTCTTTAGGTGGCTAAACACTGATCATAACATTTATATTCTTCTTCAGGGCAACACCATTATTATTCCAGGCCTCTATGTTGATAACATTCCCATTCTTACCAACTCTCCTCATGCCATGTCCAAAGCTAAATCTATTATCTCCTCACAATTTGCTATAACAGATTATGGTCCTATGCATTATTGTATTGGCATTGAAACTGAACACTCACCCACATCTATCAAAATGCATCAACATATCTACATTATGTCTATTCTCTCACATTATTCCATGCTCCATTGTAGCCCCATGATCACTCCACTTGCCTAGAATCTCCAACTAAATCCATCCTCATCTCATACTCTTTCAATTGAACAGGCTCATGAAATGGAAACTATCCCTTATATGGAAGCACGGGGATATCTTCGGTATCTAATTACTTGTACCCGTCTAGATTTGTCTTATGCATGACATATTCTTTCCAAATCCATGCATCAACCCACTTATGAACATTGGAAGCAGCTGAAATGTGTCTTACAATACCTCAAGGCCATGTCTCATGTGGGGATATGGTTTACAAAAGACAGCCAACTATTTTCTTTTAAGAGTATATTCAGATGTAGATTGGGGTGGTGATCTTGCTACCTGACGATCTCTCAATGGTTTTATCATCACACTAGCAGGAGGTCCCATCTCATGGAACACCAAACAACAACACTTAGTATAGTAATACAGAAACCAAATATGTGGCATGTAGCATGGCTGCCCAAGAAGTTATTTACCTTAAGAAACTCTTGGAAGATATCAGTTTTGGATATCAGCCTCAGCAAATTCCCATCTTCACCGATAACAAAGCATCAATCTCTGTCATTCAAGGCCCTAAATTAAGTCTAAAACTCCACCATATTGATATGAGATATCATTTTCTACATGAATTAGTTGAAAAATCCCATATCATCATTCAATATGTACCATCATGTGATAATGCTGTTGATTTCCTCACCAAATCAATTCCCCACTTGAAGCATAAAATTGTCGTGCAAATCCTTTGCATGCTCTGATGGGGAGGGGAAAATATTCTAGTTGAATTGAATGTAATCCTTTATTTCTCTGCAGATTTCCTATGGAATCCTTTTGAGGGGGGATGTAAGGATAAAAGTTTGGATAAGCTAAGGATAAGCAAATAAGTGGACAAAATGACCCCATAGATATCCACTTTGTAAATATCTCACTTTCCTGGTTTTCACTACTACATAGATAGAACAAGCTACCAACCATTTTTCTAAACATAATGATATTCTTAACATACCGTCCATCATTCACTATCTTTATGTTTTGATCTAATGTTGTATCCACTAGCTTACATGTTGCCATCCCATACTTCTCTAACATCTCCAATGAATATTTCCTTTGCACTAACCAAATTCCATGTGGAGTGTCAAATCACTTCAATGCCTAGAAAGTATCTCAATAATCCAAGGTCTTTGATGCCAAATTCCTTGTGCAACCCATGCTTTACTTTAGCAATCTTTCTTTCAAGAGCACTTGTAATGATAAGAGCATCAACATAGAGAACCCCATCCACCATTCTATCCTTTTTATGTCTAATATAAGGTGAATAATCATCCATGCTTTGTTGAAATCCTATGCTACATAAGAACATACCAATCCTCTCATACCAAGCTCTAGATACTTGCTTTAACCCATAAAATGCCTTCCTTAACTCACACACATAATGTAGATACTGAGGGTGTACATATCCTTCTGTTGTTCCATATATACTTACTCTTCCAATGTACAACTTAAGAAAGCATTCTTGATATCCATTTCATATTATTGTCAACCATAAATGGAAGCTAAGACAATCACCAATCTCATTGTAGTTATATTTGCTAGTAGACTAAATGTCTCCTCATAGTCCAATCCATATATCCATACATAACCCTTTGTGACCAGCCTTGCTTTTACCTTTCCAATGAGGCATATACCTTGCACTTAACCTTATAAATCCATTTGCATCCAATCACTTTCTTGCCATAAAGAAACTCAACTAGATCTTATAACAATATATTAGGAAATTTGGGAATTTCCATGCACTTTGGGAATCCCCAATACCTTTATTATTTAACCACATGGTCAAATCTTGTTATCTTGCTTAAAGGTGGAGTGTATCCTAAATACTATATAAACTACCTTCCCAAATCCCACTTTCAAATATAGATCAAGGTTTAGCCATGTAGTCAAATATTTATCACTTATTTGAAATTAGGACTTGGAAATTTTCCAAATTCTCTAATATGGTGTTTTATGTCTTGTTCTTAATCAATCCATCCATTGTCTCATCCATAGCTTTGAGATGAATTCCTTCCAATCTTTGCTTCCAACTACTTCTTCAAAGAAAGTAGGCTCCACATATGCTGAACATAAGGTACCACGTATGCATAACGCATCTTTATAAAGCCATTATATGTCAACTTGTCAACTAGATGCCTCACTATATCTAATCTCCTCAACTGAGGTGCACTAGATGGTATTGCAATCATTCTTACATGTGGTGGTACAATACTTTCCTACACTCTTTATTCCAGGAGTTCTAACATGTAGTATCCCAAACTCACTATCCATAGACTCTTCCTTTGAACTTTCACCCATAGGCTTCTTTCCTTATGTAATTTTTGCCTTCTTTTGTGCAATTCTCAAGCTGCCACTCCATGGACTATAACTAACACTTCTTTCTTCATGGTCTTGAGGTCCAAACATCTCCTCAATATGCTGATTTCTTTGACCATTTTTTGCTACAATTTTATTTCCATAACCATCATCATCATTTCTCTCATCAGCATCAATCTCACTTGTAGCTTTTGGTACATACGAAGACTCATTTTCACTAAACCTTATATCCTTGCTTATGTAGACCTCTCTAGTGATAGGATCATAACATTTATATCCCTTCTTCTCATTTTGATAATCAAGGAAAATGCATTTGATAGCTTTTAGTCCCATCATCCAAGTCTTGTACATGTAGTGGTGGCATCGAGTCTAATGATGATGTCTTCTAGTCCTTTGCACTATAGGATAGGGCTTAAAAGCTCTCTTTAGTAAGCCATACAATCAAGCTTCTCAATCTTCTTCTCTCTCTGTAATGTAAGCCCCTTGCTTCTCTTTTCCAACTAGGCCTTCTACTTCTAGCAAGCTACCCTTGAGCTTTTGAGTGAAAATCAAGCCCTTTGGTCAAGCTACTTACCTAAGCTCAAGCAACCCCCAAGCTTTCAGCAATCAATACATGAGTTGATCTAACACCAAAATTGATAAAAAACTTGCTACCATAAATCAATTCTAGACTCCTTTTGGCTTTCCAAAATGCATTAAAAGTGAGCATCAATGTCCAAAATCTAAGCTCCAATGGATCTAAAATCCATGTTCTTGCTTTCGGGTGGATCAGATAAGGATTTGTGCTTTATTTAATGGTAGACATCAAGCTTTCAATTTTAATGTAGACCTCAATTTTTCACACTCCTTGATCCAATATTTTGGTCCCACACTCCTGCTCTGACACCAACTAAAAAGAATCAATATGGATGTGCAACAAAAGGGAGATGGCACAAGATATGGAGGCTCAAGCAATCTTCTTCTTCATCAACTTCATTCTTTTGTTTCTTCCATTCAATAGTCTACACACAAAGCATCTCACTAAAGTGAAAGATATATTTTGACCCTTAAGTCTCCTTACACACCATCTCACTTTTATTCAATGCACACATAGTATATATACTTAACCTATGTTATATTTCTCAATAAAGAGCACCTAAATTGATGTGCACAATGTTCCTCATATTGGGATTTGTAGAAATTGACTAGAACTTCAATAGTAAACCTACTTGCACCATTTTAAGATTACCAAAAAAGGAAGGGACATAACCAATGCTTTGAATCAAAACCATCTTGCTATCTAGAACCTATTGGATATACTTGCTTTTCATTCAAGAACATTGGACACACAAATTGAGATTGGGAATTTTGTATAGATTATGATTGAAGCATAAAGGTCAATAATAAGAAGGGAGTGGTAGACATTTTTCATTGCATCCCAAGAAGTAAAGCAAGACACACTTATGACTTCCAATAGGATCTTCACCCCATTACTTCTAGACTGCATATGGCACACTTGCACCTAAAGGAATAAATTCACAAATAAGGATCCTTTGGCAACTGAGATTGCAAAGAAGAAATTGCATGAATTGAGAAAATTTTGTAACCTTACTCGAGAGCCTCACTTGGAAATTGTGGTGCTTTGGAGACAATCACTTGGAACCATTTCACGTTGCAATTAGTTATATGTCACAATTTCAAACCACTGCATCACCATAAATCCTAGGCCATATTCATATTTGTGATATTGCATTTTTTCACACTTCAATATCTAAACTAACTCCATTTAATCCATAGAGAGTTTGCATTGCATTTAGGACCTACCAATACACAAGAGGAACCTAAGAAAAACATACTCAAACAAGAACAAATCTAGGTGCCTAGAGATTACAACAACACAAAGGCAATATGGTAGCAAAGATCATAAATAAAAGTCCTACGTTTTAGAGAGAGACATGAACTTGGGCTAAAGAAGGAGAACCATCTTTACAAACCATCAAGGACACTTAACACAACATCATCACATCAATTATCTATATCTTGAAATCACAATTATTTTGGGTCCAATGCACTAGCAAAACATCTTGTTGAATAGTCTAATAGAGCCAAGCACATCAAACTTTGTGTTTCATTGAGATAAGAGCTACCATCACTTGAGGTAAAATTACTCAAAACTTTCTTTAAAAATACTCAGAGGCTCATTGGACTTTGTACTACATCCCCTAAATTCTTAGCCTCGCTTTTAGATGGGCTTCTGCAAGGAGTACTTTGTGGAACAAGAAACATTGCATTAAGGGAGGCTAAGTAACCTTAAATTTTCAAGTTGAAGACACTATAAGACCAAGACCCCTCACTATAGAAATGTGTTGTGCTCAACTTCTCCAAGCTCTAAAAGGTTTCTTGAGTTAAAAGACACTCACACTAGCTTGGGTTACTTTCACACATTAGGGGAGATTTGAGATCAATTTTGGCCCTATAAGAAATTGAGGAGAGAGAAAATGATGTGAAATTTATAAAATACACCATTAGTGAAAAAAAGTTGCAGTCTAAGGGAATATTAACCCTTGGTGGGTGAAAGCACGGTTTGACTCTACAATAAAAGGAGCAATTTTGTATGTACCTGGTTGGTGCTTCTAGTAATTCTTACTTTGGATTTTGGAAAAAAATCCCTAGATAAGAAAAGTTAAAGGTGTATAGAATTTTGAGCACCTCACTGGCCCAAATGTTTCCAAGCCGTGACATACGTGTATGGTGTCATTATGATCATGTATGGATGGAGTTTAGATTAGTAGACTCGAGTTTGAACTACTGAGAAACATCCTATCCCACAAACAAATCTTGCCATCATCCAATCAGCAGGTCATAGGAGGCAAGCTAAATCTCACTTCCCCAAAAATACAACACAAGCCCCCTCCGATCATTAACCTCTCTTCTTGGTTGTGCTGCTCAAACTCTCTTCTTGGTGGTTTAAATGGCCGCTAGGACTCCATCAAGGAAGGGGGCATTAAAACCACCCCAATAAAGCACCCAATGACGAAGTGCTAGAAGGGTACACAATCCCCTCGGAGTATCAATAAGACATCTTGGTTTGTGCTAGAGGAGACACAAACCCCAACGATTTGTACAAGCAGGGATAGCTACTCCATGTAGTTTGAGAAAATGTCAATCCACTTTGATGATGAAGACAAATCCTTGATAAAACCTAGAGATGAGCTTCCATGGTATTACTTTGTTTGAGATTCACTTTGTTTATTCTATGTTTTTCCCCATTTAGCTAGGATTTCATGTAGTCTACCATGTTGGCACAGATGGTGAATGGTGATATCAAAGAAATATTATTGCTCGATCTCATTGTTTTGATTTCTAAGAGCTTGTTGCTCGATCATTACCCTCACATGGTTTAAACCCACAGTGGGTCACTATGAAGCAAGAAAGGCCCCTCCCAAGGGTGAAGAGTACCATATCACTTGGTGGTGACCCTTACGTGTGGTGACCCCATATGGGTTAGCACCAAGTAAAAGTTCCCCATCTCAATGGTGGAGGACCCTCATATTGCATGGTCATGACCCTCATACGTGGTGAGGGTGAGAATTGTGTTCAGGAGGTGAGAAATGTTGTCTGACTAGAGAGTCAACCAGTGCTGAAAATTGTAACCTTCCCTACCCTTCCTTTCTATGTAGCCCTATATATGCATGGCAATCAAATTGCAACTCTTCCCAATGCATGCCAAGTTGGGCACAAATCCCTTCATCATAAAAGGGTTAATTTTTTCCTAGCCCTGCCTCGAGAAGGGAAACTTAAAAAAGTTCCCTTCAGAGTCTAACGAGTCACAAGACTTGAAATTACATATGCTAGCTTACTTTCAAAAGAGGGGCATGGTATGTCTAACTTCGAGTATTGATTGACATGTCTCAAGGGAAAATAAAACTGAAGGATACCCATATCTGAGTAAATTTTGCTATACAACAAAGGAGCTACATGAGGAGTATAGCCTAAGTTTGGAAGGGGTGCTTCCAAAGGACTTAGGAAAAGATGCCCTCTGTGAAGACCAATGGTTGATTGTCTTCAAGAACAAGCACTAAAAACGTGCAAATATCTACCTGAACCATGTGTATTCTTAGTTGGTGGAAGATTGTAGGTTGCTTTTCCACAAGGTGTATCAAGCACCTCCATCTTGTGATGAAATCACATCTAGGTTTGCATAATGCTATGCGTTTGAGAGATGCTATGATGGGATGGAAGACCCTATATGCCGCAAAGTGGCATGGACCAAGTTTGGGAAAAGTGTGATTCAAATATGCAGTAGCAAGATAGGGGGTTGGAAAATAAGATTGAGACATGAAGAGGGGTGAATGGTGCCTCTCTCATGCTGATTTCCCTCCTAGAAAGAAGCCTCACTTTGCAAAGTCTACAAGCGAGATTTGTACAGAGCAAAGGCTCGAGTATGCTAGGCCGATCTATGATTACATTGCTAACTTAGAGTCATTATTGGAGAGGATACTTGGCAAGACCAAGAGTACACTGAATAGGATATCAAAGCTAAAGGCTTCAATCTAGCAAAAGAAGGAGGCATTGCTCAAGTACAAGGGGTCAAATGCAGTGGCCAAGCACATAAAGAATGATATTAAAGTGTATGAAGCATGCCTCCAAGAGCTCCAGTAGCAAATTTTGTGTAATTATGCACAGGTAAAGGAGGTGAAGGCTAACCTGGAAGTGAGGCAACAAATACTACAATGTCTTGAGGTCAATGAGAAACATACAATGACTGGGACAAGGGGTTGAGCTTGAGCAAGTATACTCAATGTAATTTTTTTGGTTTGTTGGTGGTTTTGGATACATTGGGTACTTTTGAAACCCTTTCAGTATCATCTGGTGCTCCTTGGAACTCTCTCTGGTGGCTGGTCTCCTTATTAAAAAGCTTATTGGTACAAGCTTTTGCTCTTTTTGGTATATTTTGATATTTCTTGTACTCTTTGGTACATTTGGTTCTATTTTATACATTTGGTTACTATATTAGGTTTTGGGGATTGCATTTGGTACACATGAAAATGTATGGTGCATTTGGTCATTTTTGGTACTCTTGGATTATTGAACCTTTGGTGGAATTGGTGCTTTATTGCTTCTTAATCATTTCTCAACACTTGGTTGTTTTGGATACATTTGGTACTCTTAAAATCCTTTGAGTAACATTTGGTGCTTTGTAATACTTCCATGCAACTAAAAGTTAGATGGCTAGTTCGAAAGTTAGTTAGTTAATCAGTAAGTTAGTAAGGTTACTATAAATAAAGTAAAAACTAACTAACCTTAGTAACTAACTAACTAACAATTTTTTTAAAAATGAGGATCACAACCCGATATTTTTTCCAAATTGGCAAGGACTGTAGTCACCCATCATGGAAGTTACCACATGAATGAGAGTTATGAGCCATATTACTCCATTAGTGTCAGTGTGTATAGTATGGATGGTCCAAAAATACTAGATTCTTGGACAAAACTAGCATATTTTTTATATGTTGGATATTATTTATTGTAAGTATCCTAAAAATCTATGGAAACTTCTAGAACAAGGTGTCATGATAAAAAAACAAGTGGCTTTTTCAGCCACTTTTGGAGATTTAATGCAAAAAAGAAGGATTTACGAAATCATATGCATCATGATCACAGTTTACAAGCAAGAAACAGCACTCCGAACAGGGAGAAGAAGAAGGAGTAATCTCCAAGATTTCGAACTAGCTGTCCTAGAGTTTTACTTCCCTTTCATTGCCAACAAAACCATCAGATTTGTGATTTGAGAATCAAATTGCGTCTTGGAAGCTTCAGATTGCTGATTTTGCCAAGATCCCCTCCGTGAAGAGCTCTTCTGCTTAGCCACAACACTTCTTCTCTAATTTAGCTATAAATAAGAGGCATGGGGATCAATTTAGAGAGACACAAGGAGACCCCGAAAGGCTACAAGAGGGAGATAGAGAGAGGGAGGTAGAAGGATACCCTTCCAAGAGGCTACAAGATGAAGCTATAGAGAGAGTGTGGGAGCTTTCGCTCAACCGCCAAGACCCACGGACCACTTATTGTTTCAAGCATTCCAAGTCGAGCACTAATGGCTACCTCTCACATAGCCAACGTGCCATCCATATCCATGGGTGTAGTGAGCTTACCTCCATGCCGATCGAGTTACCTCCTCTCCCGCGCACTTCAGTAGCTCCACGATCCAAGTGCAAGCTTCAAGCAAGCTCCATCCTCAAGCTCCACGCTCCAAGATCCATTGCCACGAGCAAGACAAGAGAAGAGAGGAGAAGATGGAGAGCTTCTCCTCCCCGGTCCCTCACCCTCACACACTCACTCCCTCACGCTCTCACACTCCCTCTCTCAAGCACAAGCTCAAGCAAGCAAGAACAAGAAGAAGGAGATAAATAAGAGGAGAGCCACTTTTTGCCACACACAAGAATGAGCTTCTCATTCACTTTTCAACTTTATATACAAAACCCTAGATCCCTTTTGGGCGGTCATCCCCTTATCCCCTTTTTTGCATGGCCAGGCCGTGGCCTAAGCCCTTTTTCCCATTGTCCTCCTATCTTGCTAGCTTCCTTCCTACCGCCCATCTACCTTTACAATTTGCACGGGTGAGAGCCCGCACTCTTTAAAATAAATCCTGGTGCACCTTGCGCTCTTTAACACGAGTATTAACTTGCACTTCTCTTGTGTGCCTTTCTCTTTGATTTAGGACTTTTCTACACTTCTTGCATTTTCGGATTCTTCTTGGCGCGCCTTCACCTTCCATTTCGCTTTTGCCTTGGCCTTGTCTTCTGCTTCAAAATTTTTGGATTTTCCACCTTTGTTCATTTGAGAGTTAACACACACACAGAGAGAGAGAGAGAGAGAGAGAGAGAGAGAGAGAGAGAGAGAGGAGTTACCTTGAGAGGTTGCAAGGGAGAGAGTTAGCTCAACCCCCCTATCTCAATCTTCGACTAAGTCATCTTCTCTTATGCTTTCCCGTCTCGAATTTATTCCGCCTTCCCTATCTCTCGAACACACTCGCCGACGATGGTTCCAAAGCGACGAGGTGGAAAGACCATGAGAACCATCACAACTGGTCAAAGAACAAGTATTTTCGAAGATACGAGAGTACCTGAGGTTGCCGAAGTTGCCACTACCAAATGGAACATCGGGTGTGGCGAACACAAGTGCAAGCAAATACAAAATTCCCAATGTTGCTGCACCAAACCAAGTTATTCGTGTTTCAAAAATAGCCTATTATTTTTATATTGCCACATAAAATAATAAGGTTTTTACTTAAATTTTACATAAAATATTAGCTTTTGCATTAAATAGTACAAGATCTACTTGTTATATTACATGGACAGTATCCATATAAGAATTAAGTACAAAAATTTATTAGCTTCTATATTTTTCACTTACATGAATTGACAGTTTCATCTAGAGAGCGTATTAATACATGCATAAATGGTTAAGTATTACCTATAATTTGTAGTTTGATTAATCAAGATTATAATTCATAAGATCATGATGGAAATAGTTGAAGGACGATAGTGCATGAAATGAGTAAAAGACTATATGTGCACTTGAGATTAATATAATAACTCGATATATTGTCAACATGACAAGGTTAAGGTTGATTAACACTTGTTATGAAAAGTGAATGTCTATTTAAGGGTCTTTTAAATCGTCTCGTTGAATTATCGTTGCAATTTTTTTCTTAAGAAAATTCGCTTATGTTGGGTAAGCTAGCCCCAAATGGGAAATTCATGTCTTGCTTAACATGTTGTAAGAGATGTACTCAACACTTCTTTATGGGGAGAAGAACCCTCATTAGAATGTAAGGCTACCTTAGGATAAGGTCTACCTTGGCTATGGAAGCTGTGAACTACACGATGGCGTGATTGTCATTATTTGAAAGGATTGTTTGTGTTTGCTAGAATCTAGATCTCTAATTAAAAACATTGACAAATAGGATAAAAGGAAAGGTCACACTAGGTTACCCCCAAGCTAGCTATGAGACCCTACTCCAAGGGGGTCATGGTTATCCCTTCGAGTGGCTTAGACCAACTCCCTAGCAAAAGGTCTGTCCGTAGGGATAGCCTCGGGCAGGAGGAAATATGGGTGCCAAGGGGGGCTCTAGCCGTAAATTTCGCATTATTCCTAAAATCAGACGAGCCCCTTCATGACACAAGGTGGGATCCTGGAACCCTAAGTACTAGTTACAAGGGTGGAATCTTGGTGGGCAAAATACCCTTGTGGAATTTTGTATATCTTTCATAGCATCAAAAAGATGAAAATTATAATAAACTTTCAATATAATAAAGAGATTTCTTTTACTCAAAGGTTGTTTGAATTGTATGTGTGTCCATGAGATAAATTACGTGAAGAAACATGTGATTTAATGGACTAATTAAGAAAGTTGGTTGTATATGTTCCAATAAATGTGATGTAGGTAATTCAAAAACTAAAGATGATTCTGTCATCAAAGGAGAGCGAGTGGCCATAACCCCTGATGGGTCCGTCCAATGGTAGGGTGGTCTCAATTAGCTAGGAGCTTTTCTAAATTGACGATAGAAATAGGAAGATAATAAATTGACCAACTAGTAGTTAGTTAGAACCAACTTGCATTGTTGTAGGGGGCCAGAATGGGATTTTGCCTTATGGGCAGGAGGGCTGACGTACCACACTCCCCTTCGTCCTCTACTCTCTTTGAACCAAGTGCAATGGCAAGTTTGCTTCAGTTTGAGTAATCCTGTAGGAAGTGGGAACTTGAAATTACTAATGATAGCTAGCGGTTAGGAGACCCGTCTGATTATAGGAACCCAAAAATTCAGGTCAATCCTAGTGGGTTCAGCCAGAATACTTCCATTGCGATGTAGACTCTGTGGGGTCTAAGTGACAAACCTCGTGATGTTCCAAGGGAGCACCGGGCAACATCATTTGGAAAAGCTATTAATGGACTACAAAAAGGTGCACCTTGGAATGAGTCTAGCGGTGGCGAACACCTCACAGTTGGTATCAAAGCGCACCATAGTATAGAATACGATGTAAGCTTAATAAAAATATTTTTTAATGCATCCTAGGACATGTTTTCTTCTCTTTGTTAATGTATGTTTTTGAATTATGGTAGAATAACGAATCTTGGAAACAATTCTTGATCTTTCGAGTAATGTTTATGTCAGCTATGCATTCATCCAATTTTTCTTAGAGATATTAGATGATGTGGATACTAGATCAGTTATACAGCCCCTCGCCTCTATATCGTGAAAGACAGTGGATACTTAGTCAAGGATACTACTATATCGATGCAAGTCGTCTAGCTTATCTTCAAAATAATCTGAAAATGGTAAAATAGATGGAAGATCTTAAAGTTGTCAAGATCTATCTATTTTATGAGGCCAGTGTAAACTCAACCCTATATACTAGAGGCCAGAAGATCAAACTAAACCAATATATCTATGAGGAAGCTACGAAGATCCTTCCAGTCAATAGAATTAAAGTCATAGGTCGCTCTAGCCACTTCAACTACTAAAAGGATGGATTTCTTAAACTCCCTCAAAAATATAGATTCATGAATATCTACTCTCAGAATCCAAGTTACTTTATAAAGGATGTATTTGTGTCATGCTTAGATTGTAGTAGGGAATCCTTTTCTGAAAAAAATAAGATGAGTATGTGAGCTATCTAAATAATGTATTTCCTTCCATTTGATTACCTTGTACATCCATTCGTAATAAAGATTGATTGATACTTTATCAATTAGAGAAATAACAAAACCTTATTTTCCCTTGAAACCTCTAAAATTGCAATTTAACTTTAGCAATGGGAAAAGAGTTTTAGCTTTTAAAAATTCAATAAATTAAGCGAGAAATAATTTGAGTATCAAACTCTAATATTAATGCTACATAAATTCCGTAAAGTTTAACTTGGGAATTATTAAAAATTTCCCAGAATTTTGCACCCACAATACGAAGCCCAATAGAAAAGGAATCTTTCGAAACAAGTCAAACCTCCGGAATTTGATGAAAAAGGCGATAATGTGGAAGCCAATGCAAAAATTTGGATCGAATCCATGGAAGATTATTTTACTGCTGTTGGAACTATCCCAGTTAACCAAGCCATGATAGCTAAGGTAAAATTAATTGGCGAAGCTTGACTCTGGTGGAAGTAGTGGTGCCAAGATCAAGGTGTCCCTGAAAATACCATTAATTGGGATTTGCTAAAAGAAGCTCTAAGAGGAAGATATTTATCTCCAGCTTATCACCCAGAAGATGAATGAGTTCTTTAATTTGAAGCAAATGGGACTGACCCTGGAGGCGTATTACTCCAAGTTTGTTTCACTTCTTAAATATGCACCCTCCATGGATACTGCTCAATAAGTGTCCAAGTTCTACAATGGGATCAATTCCTCTAAACACTCGTTTGGAATCAATGCCCCCAATGGACCTCCAAGATGCTTTGATTCGAGTTGCTCCTATTGTACGAGAAGTAAAATCAAAGCCTAAAAATAATCCATTTCGGAGCTACAATAGCCAAAAAAAAGAAGGATTCAAAGGTCAAGCAAAAAGAACCCGAGGCCAATTTTACCAAGGTTAGAAGAAAAAGGCAAAATCCAATGCTGTTGGAAATTTTGTTCCTACCCAGGGAAACATGGATGGTCTTAGGTACTTTCACTCTAATGAGCTAGGACATTTCATGAGAGATTATCTAAAGCTTGTTGGAAACCACTGCTAAGGCCAATTTTGAGGTCAAGGCAGAGCTGCCCAAGGCTGTGGTCAAGTAGCTATGGTAAGAGGAAGAATGTCAAATATTACCCTTGAAGAGATTAATTAGGAGGAAGACCCTACTATAGAAGAAGACATTGAAAGAGCAACTATTCATGTTGCATTCCACAGGAAGGATCCAAATTGTCAATATTCAATAATAAAACACGGCTAGTCATTGAAGTAAATCATTTAAAGTTTTGATTGATTGTGGAAGTACACGCTCATTTATTTTTCCCAAGTGTGCCAAGAAGCTAGGAATAGATATAGTAAATGCATCAAAACTGCTTGTGGAATTAGCAAATGGAAAGGAAGTACTTTCTACACAGCAAACTACTAAGGTAGAGTTTAACCTAGGAGAAAACCTTTGAAGTATGAGGTTCAAAGTAATGAACTTAGGAGCTTGTGAATGTTTACTGGGAATGGATTGGCTAATTCCCAATGATGCTCATATCCATTATGGAAAAGGTCAAGTCACATTTCAAGATTTGAACAATGAAATAGCAACTACACAAGGTGAAATAGGGAAACCTAAAGCTCAATTGACAAAAGCTTCTCGAATTGTGAAAGGCTTGAAGAAAGAATTACCTGTTTACTTGATCAAGCTTAACAAGATAAATCAAGATGGTCAAATAGAAGAAAAACCATCATGGTTAAAAGGGTACACCGACATATTTCTTGAAGAGCTAATTGAGTTACCTTTGAAAAGAGAAGTCAATCATGAGATCAAACTTGTTCCAAGAGCTGCTCCAATGGCAAAAAGACCTTACAAAATGTCTATTCCTAAAGCCGTTGAACTAAAATAGCAACTCAAGCAACTGCTAGAACAAGGATATATTTGGCCAAGTAGTTCACCATGGGGGCCCCAGTATTAATCCAAAAGAAGAAAGATGGAACTCTTCATCTTTATATTGACTACCGAGGGCTAAACGAGGTAACAGTGAAGAATAAGTATCCGATCCCAAGGATAGACAAGCTTCTTGATCGTCTACAAGGAGCAAGGATCTTTTCTGAGATCAATCTTCGGTCATGATATTATCATATCAGAATCAAGGATGAAGATATTCCTAAAACCGCTTTCAACACAAGATACAGTCATTTCGAATTCATTGTGATGTCATTTGGGTTGACAAAAGCCCCAGAAACCTTCACTAGCTTAATGCAGGACACTTTAAGGGCTCATCTCGATCATTAAAAATCCACAATGTATTTCATGTTAGCTTATTAAAAGCATACATAGCTAACTTAACCATATCCTTGATAATCAACAAGTTGTAATACCTAACCAAGGAGTCCTTGAGCTACAGCTTGATAGAGTAATTGATATAAGGGAGAGAAAATTGAGCAGTAGAACCCTTAGAGAATACCTTGTCCAGTGGAAGGATTATCCTGAAGAAGATACGACATGGATAGGTGAGAATGTTGTTTATCAACAATACCCACAGTTTCTCTCGAGATGAGGACATCTCGATTTCTCTAAAGATAAGAGGATGTAATACTTCCATGCAATTAAAAGTTAGTTGGCTAGTTCAAAAGTTAGTTAGTCAATTAGTAAGTTAGTAAGGTTACTAACTAAAGCAAAAACTAATTAATGCTAATAACTAACTAGCTAATATTTTCTTTTTTAAAATGAGGATTGTAACTCGATTTTTTTATTCTGTGTCATTCTGATGCACGGTTGATTCATTATTAAAATTTTCGGGTTTTGAGTCATTTTTGTGCTTATTTTTCACATTTTCCATGTGAACCTGCCCTATTTTCACCTAAATTCCAGTTTGATCTGATAGCCGTGTCCTGCCAGCCTTTTCCTCACTTTTTCCTTTTTCCTCCCCCCTCTTTCGACTATCGAATTTTTAGTTATTAAATTTTTTGAATGTTTTTTCCACGTGAACCCATCCTAATTTCCCCCAAACTGAGTTTTGATGGACCAACCCTGTGAATTCCTTTCTTTCAGACATTTTTCCTGTTTACCGTCTGTTATTCCAACATACGGGTTTTTCCGTATTAATTTTTGAGTCCATTTTCGAGTCCATTTTTGGGTTTTTTCCCATTTGAACGCGCCCTATCTCAATTGGAACTATGTTTTATTGTGATAGGGTTGTCGGTGACCTAATTTTTCATACTTTTCCTTCTTTCCTTACTTCATTCCGATGTGCGGATTTTCTGATATTAATGCCCGTATGTGTTTTCGAGTTTTTTTTTGCGTTTTTTCCATGTGAATACCCTGATTTTGTCCCATAACCTATGTTGCATGTTTCCAACATTTTCTCCTCGTCTCCCGACACATTTTTCCTTTTTACAAATTTTTGATCTGACAAACGGTTTGGATTTTATTACTTTTTCTTTATTTTTTCCGTTAACTGTGTTTCTCGTCTTGCGCGTGAACACGCCTGTTTTTGGTTTTACGCTTCTCGGGACACCCCGTGGCATCCGTGGCTAGCGTGTCCCCATCCTTGCCCATTTGACCCCATCACTACAAATTTTTTTACCCCTACCCGTGCATGCACACAGGCCAAGGGTGTGTTTCTTGCCCCTCTAGTTTCCTTTTTTATTATTCTGTAACTATTTTTCATTAAAAAAACAAATAAAACCATACCAAAAAAATAAAAATCAAAAATAAAAAACACACAACAACACAACCTAATCCTAAAAAAAGAAACACAACAAACAAGCAAAAACAAAAACAAAAACAAAAAGAAAACGAAAAAAAAAACAACCTACCTGTGTTGGCCGACGCGTCTCCTCCTTCCTCCTCTCCTTCTCCTTCCTCTTCTTTCCTCCCTTCCTCTCTTCTTCTTCCTCCCCTTCCTCTCCTGCTTCTCTCTCTCCTCCTCCTTCTCTCCCCCCCTCGGATGCCCGTTGCCCCTGTTGTCGGACGCCCATTGCCCCTGCTGTCGGACGCCCGTTGCTGCGCCGCCCCTGCCCTCGGACCCCCGTTGCCGCACCGCCCTGCTATCAACCACGCCCGTTGGACATAGCACCGCCCACCCCTTCCTTCCCCTACGCAGCACCACCCGCCCCGGTAGACGCCCCCTCGGCCGCCTCTCCTCCAGCTGCCCGACGCCCTCTCACCTGCCGCCCTACACCGCCACCTCCACCACCTCCTCCTCAATCTGACCCAGTACCTCCTCCACCACCTTCAGAAGAGTTAGAACCTATTGATATAGAGGATCTGGATTCTCCTCCTCCACTGGTCATTCAACAAAAGCGCTTGAAGCGTGTGGCAGATAAAGCTCCTTCAGTTCTTCCTTCAGTTACAATTCCTGCTATATCTGGCAGCGACCTCCCTGCTTAACTCACATGTAACAACCTGTTCAGAGCACATAGAGAAGGTTCCTTGGACATATCATTCCCTTCACTGAACAGTCTAGTATCGGGAGATGCCATTCCATTCCTCTGTAAAGACATCCAGAGTTCAATTGAGCTTTCAGTGATAGCCTGTGTTCAACAGCTGTATGCTTCCTTTTATAAAGAACCGATGCAGTCCAAAGACGAGTTGCATAAGGCAACATCAGAGTTAGCCTCTGCCAAAGACACACTTGCAAATTTGTTTAAGTAGACGGAGCAACAAAGCCAAATGATTGAGACCCAAAGAGAAGAGATATCTTCTTTGAAGATTCAGTTAACAGAAGCTCAATCAAAGGTCACTAAAATCTCAGAGGAGAAGGAGAGGATGTCCAAAGAAGCGCACGAGTTTCAAACTCTTTTAGATGTAAAACTCTCAGCCTTACAGACTGCTCATGACACATTGGAATCACGAGCTTCCCAAATCAAGCAATTGCAAGACCAACTGATGCAGTCAAGGTCTATTCCTCCAAGCCCTAATGTTCCACTGATCCCTTCTCTCTCAAAGAAGGACTCGGCAGTTCTTCAGAGACAGGCTATTTTGTGTCCTTTATTCCAAGATAAAGTGGAAAGATTGCAGTCCAGGATGGATTTGCTATGGTCTACATTTGAGCATTTCCAGGAATACGTTCCTCCGGACCATTCTTTCTTTGTCCACTATCAATTGCAAAAGTTGGCCTTTTACATGAAGCTTTCAACGATGGATCTTCCTCTTCCAGAGGACGGTTGGAGTGGGGCTTGGTCTCCTGTGTTACTGACGGAAGTGGTCCGTATGGTGTTTGAAGATTCTGTGACGACGGATACCATGTTGCTGTCATATATGTATCTACGGGGTGATCTGTTGATTCTAGACGAAGTAGATATGGCCTGGTATGTGGGAGATGTGGTGTTGCAAGCTGTTTTGTATGTCAACTATTTGGAGTTGCGGATAGATGACATGTTCCAGAGTTACTCCTCAAAAGTGGCTACTTGCCCTGATAATTCCTGGTACTCAATGATTGATTCTGTGGTCTTGAATCAACATCAGAACACAGCTTCTACCTATGTACAAAGCACTAACCAACTGAGGGTGGATCTCTTAGCTCAACTTTCCAAAAACCATCCATTTTATTAGACTTTTTTTAATGTCTATTAGAGAAGATCTATCTTAGGTCCGTCTGTTCCTAGCCTATTGTACTACCAACAAATGGCTCATCGCTATGATACCTATTTTTCCCTTTATCAAACCAACTCAACAACAATCTTACCCTTTCTTTTCCAACCTCAATCTTTTCCTCAAATTCCTATATTTACCTATTGCTCTTTTATCGAAGATAGAGTATTTTGCCATTCTCCACCATGCCCTTCTCCATCTATCCATATACCTTCTACCTTTTCTATTTATCAATTAACACCTTTCCTAACTGATTCCCTACAAATTTTTAGCCACTCCTTCTTTATCTTATTTCTCCTTTTATGATTTTGCCTACCCATCTCTTCATCCTCTTTTACTTATTACACTTTCATCTCCTGCCACTTCTATTTCTCAACCCCCTCAGTTAGTTAGTGAATATGAAGGGTTTGATCAGCAAATTCCTAGAAGACGAGGATGGAGCTTGACTGATTCTCTTACAAGACCTCAAATTAACTAGCCAATGATTCCATGAGATTGGACAATTACCAGTCAAGCATACCAGAACTACCTTCATTTTGCTCACCAATATTCACAATCTCTAGATCCTTCAGTGAGATTGACATCTCATTTTGCTTAGTATCTAGCATACATGCATAGGCATTCCCATAATGATCAAAAGGCTATTCCAAAAATTTGTATGAATGTCAATGTAAACATTGACTCCCACTAGTTGGATGTCCTGTATTTTCATGCCCTATGTCTCCCTAGCAGATACCTTGTTTTGCTAGAAAGGATGTGCTGCTTACAGTTCTTTCAAAATCCTCCAAAGACATTTGTAGATGAATCCTTCTCCATGGATCGTTTTCGAAACCACCAAGCCTTCAAAAGGGATCATCTTCATTTATGCCTTTGTAATATATTTTGGATGATTCTTAATTATATATATCTCTTTTTGGAGGTGTCATTCAGATGGTTGTGTTAGTGTTTGTATGTGTGTGTTGTAATAATTGTATGTGATGAGTTCATGCTGATTGAGAATAACTTGTTCGAGAGCTCTTTTCAAATGATTGATGGTGGATGAAAAGCCTATGGTGGGAAGCTGAAGCGAACCTTTTATATCCTTTACAAATTTGTTATGGCTTTTAAATTATTAATCAACTGAGTTAATGAATAACGGAAGTTTTCCTTTAGTAGTGTTTTTTCTATCAGATACAGGTGATAAGTTGGGGTCGTGGTTTGGAGAGATTATTGAAGATTCGACGGAAGATTCAAATTGAGCTCTTTAATGAACTTATATTCTTCTTTTCCTTAGGTCGCGAGGACACTTCCTTTCTAAGTATGGGGATATGTTGAGAGTGGAAAAAGACTTAATTTTTTACTGATTTTTGTTGTTTTTGAGGTCTGAATGATTGATTTTTGATGGATTTAGAATGATGTATGGTTGTTAATGGAAGTATTTGAGAGTTTTTTGGATGATATTGATTATGTTTTCGAAGTTCATGATGATTCTCAGTGGAGATATGAAGCTCTATGATGTTCTGTTGAGGTTCTGATTGGTTTTGTATAGCTTCTGTTTTGTTCTGATTGTCTTCTGTATGAAGCATGGATTGATGATTGATGAAGATTGAGATCTTTTGGAAGCTTATTGAATAGTTTTTGATAGTTTGGAATGATTTGAGTATGAGTTATGAGGTTTTTATGACTTCTGTAGACCCTCTATCTCTGCTTTGTCTTTGTACTATAATTGTACTGTAGCTGCTCTAGTATTGTACTATAACTATTCTGTAGACCTTCTGTAAGTGTTCTGTAGAATGTATGTGTAACTTTGGGAGAGTTTTCTAACCTTTGGAAAGGATGAATCTAAGTTCAAAAGGGCTAAAACAAGTGGAAGAAGCAGTGCTACTAAAGACTGAAGAGAAATCTACTGTGATGCTACATGAAGAATTGATGTTTTCTTTGTGTTGATGATCAAAAGAATGAAATAAAATCTTGTTGATGTTACAAGATAGATTTTCTTGCAAGAGAATTCCCTTTTCCTTGGTGTTCCTCTTGGGGCTCCAGAGCTGTATTACCTCTTGGATGGATTCAGTGGATATAACCAAGTCCAAATCGCAGAAGAGGACCAATCAAAAACAACCTTCACCACAGAATGGGGGACCTATGCCTATAGATTGATGCCATTTGGCCTCTGTAATGCTGTTGCCACCTTCCAACGAGTAATGATGGTAGCCTTCCAGAATCATCTGCATGATTTCATTGGGGTGTATGTGGATAACTTTTGTGTCTATAGCTTGATCCATGAGCACTCGGGACACCTAGAGCAATGTTTTGACAAATGCCGCAAGTATGGGATTTCTCTCAACCCCGACAAATGTGTCTTTGGCATCTCCTCAGGAGTTCTTCTGGGCCATATTGTCTCAGCACAAGGGATTGCAATAGACCCGGAAAAGATTGAAAAGATTGCCGCTTTAACGGCACCAACAAACCTCGAGCAATTGAGAGGATTTATTGGCCATGTGGGCTACTACAGAAGATTTATTGCACATTTTGCAACCAAGGCAACCCCTCTGCACAAGCTTCTAAGGAAAGAAGTTGACTTCCTTTGGACTAATGAGTGTGAAGAAGCCTTTAATACCCTAAAACTATGCCTAATCCAAGCACCTATCTTATAGCCTTCTGACTGGATGAAGAAGTTCCATGTGCACACAGATGCATCAGTTGAAGGGCTAGGTGATGTCCTATGTCAAAAGGGCCCTTCTAAATTAGATCAACCAATATATTATGCAAGCCAAAAGGTTAGTGATAGGGAATGGAACTACACAGTGACAGAGCTTGAATGCTTGGCAATGGTGTTTGCACTAGAGAAGTTTCGACACTATCTACTATCAACTCATTTCAAGTTCTACGTGGATCATGAAGCCCTGTCCTTCCTGATGAACAAAGTAGATGTTAAAGGATGATTGATGAGATGGTTGCTCTTATTCCAGGAGTTTGACTTCGAAGTGGTCACTAAGCCTAGCCGTTCCCACGTCCTAGCCGATCATCTATCACGAATCCCTCAATGAGAAGAGGAGAAACAGGATGATCCCCTGATGCTTCCTTGTTTCTAAACAGTTACTCCCTGGTATGCAGACATAGCCAACCTCCTGGCAACTCAGCAGTATCCTCCTGGCATCTCAAGCCATGAGAAGAAGAAGCTTATGCTAGAATCAACCCCCTACACCTTGCTAGGCAGTGCACTGTACAAGAGAGGCAAAGATGAAGTGCTGCGAAGATGTGTTGCAGGGGATGAAATCAGCATAGTATTGAAAGCATGCCATGACGAACCATATGGTGGACACTTCACAGGAGAAGTGACAGCCAAGAAGGCTCTATTAGCAAGATACTGGTGGCCGACCCTGCACAAGGATGCATATGATTACTACAAGAGATGTGATGCTTGTCTGCGAATAGGGAAACCCACCAAAACAAGTGCCATGCCATTGTAACCCATTCTTCCCCTAAAGCCATTCGAGAAGTGGGGGATTGATTTTGTGGGTCCCATTGATCCACCCACCAGACAGAGGTAGAATAGATACATCTTAGTATGTACAGATTATGTCACAAAGTGGTGTGAAGCTAAAGCTCTGAAGCGGAATGATGGTAACAGCATAGTCCTGTTCATGTATGAGAATATCATCACCCGTTTTGGCAGTCCCCTTGAGCTGGTAAGTGACAGAGGTACTCATTTCCTTAACAAAATCATGGAGGAGCTGACTGAGCTGTATAAGATTCGCCATCGCAAGTCCACTCCTTATTACCCCATAGCCAATGGCCAAGTTGAAGTCACCAATCGCATTCTCTGCTCGATTCTGACAAGAACGATTGCTACACATCGTCACGACTGGGAGGATTGACTTATAGAGGCCCTTTGGGCATATAGAACCTCTCATAAGGCAGCTACAGGACATGCCCCTTTCCAACTAGTGTATGGTACAGAAGACGTCTTTCCTGTTGAGCTGAAATTGCGCTCTTTGAGAGTGGCCGTTAAAGAACGCTTGGGAGATGATGAGTCACTACAACGCCATCTCCTGCACTTGGAATGCTTGGAAGAGATACGGTGGATGGCCCTACAATGCATGGAAACTACTCGAGTGTGATGCAAGGCCTATCATGACAGTTTCATCAAGCACAAGGAGTTCAAAGAAGGTGATCTTGTTCTAGCTTATGATTCGAGATTTGGCAAGCTTCAAGAACAGTGGATGGGCTCGTACAAGGTACTTGTTGTCAATCCTAACGGCTCTCTTCAAGTACAGACCGTTGATGCCTCTGATGATCATTTCCTAATCAATGGTTATCGCCTGAAGATGTACTTTCCTCCCTGGGGATCTTGACAATCATAGTTGACCTATCCTTTTCCTTTTGGGCGTCACACTGTCCTTCTTGTTGTGCTTCTGATAGCCCTTATGATTCTCCTCATGAGGCAGTCTCGTTCTGCTAACCCCTCGTAGAAACATCTCAACCCAACTTGTTCTCTTCTCGTCTGATTCAACAACGGTGGCGACGCTGGTCCTGACTGGTGCGCAAACCGGATGCTATACGCTCGCGTAGTGAATGCCGGAAGGTCCCCAAGAACAATAGAACTCTACTTTTTGCACAAATTATAAGGTAAAAAGCATGAACGACAAGAGCAAGAGACCAATTGGGTACAATCTCCCCCCATGCCTTGTGTGAGCGCTCCACAAAGCATGTATTTTATGTATTATTCATCTTCAAGCTTAAATAATAGCCCAAATTACAAAATAGCAAGCTTTTAGCTTTTGAGTTTGCTTTAACACAAAATAGGAATAAAGCTAATGGACGATGCCCAAAGAGTCTGGCACGCCCAATACAATGTTCAAATAGAAATAACATAATCGTGCACCCGTGCGCATACAAAATAATAATAAATAATCGATGCCTCAATAAATAGGCATGACAAAATATAGGCGTGGCGCCTATCAAAATATAATCCATAAATCGAATACTTGCTATCCTCCAATGCTTTCCTCCACCACTGCTGCTATCTCTACACATCAACTGAAGCATTCACAATTGTTAGTAAAATAATACAATTAAACTGACAAAAGTGAATATCTAGCAGTCTTCAGCTACATAAATAAATCAACTGGTTAGAAATAAATCCTAACCTTAATTTATTACGAGTGCGCACTCTAAACTCATAAACATTTATTAATTTAATATGTATTTTGCAGAATCACCGGCTATGGAATCACCCATGTACACACTAAATTAATGAAACGCCCGAAAAGGACAGGCGTCCCCATTAACTTCTCGCACAAAGAATCCACTTTGTGTATGAGCCCCGGTCATCAAAGTTTACGGAATCCATCGTAAAACCTCACGGAATCCGTCGTGGCACGGAATCCACCGTGAAATATGCCTCCTGGCATCATACCCCCGAGGAGGTAAATCAGGTGGTAGGTCTTCGGCAAAACAGTCCTTAAAATGTGCAAGAAATTCTTTATGCCTAGGGTGCATATGATTTTCTTTTACTTGCAATTCATTCACCCAAATGAGATAGGATTTACTACTCTTGCATAATGCACGTTTAGCTTGAGTATGCGAAAGCAATGGAAAAACATTAGATGCATGCATACCATATAATGTAATAGATTTTCCTTGAAAATTAATATTCATTGAATGTGTGGAATAATCTATATCTGGGTTATGCTGATGACGCCAAGGCATACCTAAAATAATGTCACTCGACTGTAATGGAACAACTAGAAATTTTCTTCTTTCAGTGTATTGACCAATTTGAATCTCTAAGTCATGCACTTCTTGTGTACCATTATACCTAGTGCCTAAGAATGCTGCTTTGATGCGATAATGCATAGGTACAGTCTGTAACTTCAATTCCTTTACTAATTTTACTGAAATAAAATCATGAGTACTACCGTCATCATGAAAAATAATATTTTCTTTTCCCTGCACCAAACATTTCATAGTCAATAAAGAATGTGGAGTTGGCATACCTAGTAAAGTATCCGAAGTAGTAGTAGTGTCGTCCTCATCTTCTGTGAAATCAGGCATATCTTCATGTTCGTCTTCGTCCATTGCTCCAAGGTAGTTGATATGGGCAGGTGGCTTCTTCGAATGACAATTTGTTGCTAGATGTCTAGGCTGGTGGCATTTATAATATACTATTGGCTTGGCTTTGGTTACATTGTTTGCAATAGCAAGAAGTCTAGGGACATTAGGATTTGGTTGTGGAATAGGCTTGGAATTTTGATTGACATTAGATGGTAAAGCAGATGGTTTTGCCCAATTTTTATGGAAAGATGATGAAGAGAAACGACCTGGATTAAATCTTCTAAAATTGGAGTTGAATTGCTTAGATCCATAGTTACCATTGGCTTGGAATTGCTGTGGACATCTGTCTCTACCTCGCAACTTGTCTTCAGTGTCGTGAGCTAGTGAAATTGTGTCTTCAAGAGTAGCAGGCTTGAACATGTTAACTTCAGCGTAGTAATGCCCAAGGAGTCCAGACATATACTTGCGCTTGTGTATCGCTTTAGGTAGTACCGTCTTCAAGCATGCGTAGCTGGAGTAGTGCATTCCAAAAATGCTCTATGTACTGAGGAATAGGCTCACAATCCCGTTGCTGAAGAAGATCCCATTGCTTAATAGATTTCTCATGAAATTGTGGAGGAAGGAAGTTCTGCATGAACTTCTTCTTGAAATTCTCCCAGGTAGCAGGACAATCTATACTCTTGCGTACTACAGTCCACCAAAGAGATGCTTTGTCCACTAAATGATTAGTGACACACTTGATTTTATCTTTTTCTGCATAGGTTTCCTCATGAAAGTAGTCGTCAAACTGACTAATAAATGCAAGAACAGTTTTTCCTTCTCGTATGCCATTGAAAGTACGGAATTTGAAACTTCTTTTAGTTATCTTTGATTCCTTGCGGATGGTTTGAGCTTCGAGAGTTGCGTCGATGGTACGTCGGATAAGATCTTCAGATTGAGGTTCTTCTTTGTCGGTAGACGATCTTTGTAAATTTGCCAATTGAACTTGCAATGCTTGCCTAACCCTTCGTTCTTCATCCAATTGCATCATAATTAACTCCAGCTTTTGCTCCATCGTAGGCTTAGGTAGGTCGCCTTCAGCCATAAGATCATCCATATGTGGTTCAGTCATCCTACAAAACTCAAAAGACCTTTCTCACTCAAAATCAAGTTAGCGGGATGAGCGTAGCTCAAGTTCGGGAATACAAGGCTTATGTGTTTTTTAGTATAGCTTTCACAATCTTCGAAAAATGTGCGTTTTATCTTTCTTCGTATCCTAAAAATGCTTCAGCAAACCTGTGTATGGGTAGAGTACCTTCCAATGAACAACTTTGCAATTCGGAGTTTCTGCGCAGGAACAGCCCTTCTAGGAGTTTTGAGCACAAGTCAGTTCTGACTCCAGTTGACTTGTTTGACTTGCAGAGTTGCAGACTTATGTGACTTGCAGAGTTGCAGACTTGCAGAACTTAGTCGATTTATCTGACTTGCAGAATTTAGACTTGAGAGACTTGCTGAATCTGAACTTTGCAGACTTGTAGTACTTGCTAAATTTGAGAGGCTTATATGACTTATGGCTTTAGTAACTAAGCTTTTAAGCTTAGTTAATAAAAATTGTGAAATCGGGGGGGGCGTTTTCTGACGCCGCCGAAAAAATTGGAACATACTTTGATATCTCGGTGACGATTTCGAAGCTTTTAAGCTTCTTAAAGCTTATTAAGCTTTAATACTAGGCTTATTAAGAGACAAAGCTTTTAAGCTTGTGAGCTATGGAGTTTTATCTCACTGGTTTTTGACGACTTGTATGTGAGGATGTAGGAGTGGTCCTCCGCCTCTGCAGACCGGTCCCTCGCGATCCGATGATGGAAACAGGGGTTCTTGATCGCCAGAAGTCTGATTGTATCGACGGTTCACGATGAGATTAACCGTAAAGCCTGATCATTCCAGGAGCTCCGCCTTTGCACGAGATGGGTAGCGATTGGAAGCTCTTGATCTCAGCTTCGCTCTGATACCACTGGTGCGCAAATCGGATGCTATACGCTCGCGTAGTGAATGCTGGAAGGTCCCCAAGAACAATAGAACTCTACTTTTTGCACAAATTACAAGGTAAAAAGCATGAACGACAAGAGCAAGAGACCAATTGGGTACAATCTCCCCCCATGCCTTGTGTGAGCGCTCCACAAAGCATGTATTTTATGTATTATTCATCTTCAAGCTCAAATAATAGCCCAAATTACAAAATAGCAAGCTTTTAACTTTTGAGTTTGCTTTAACACAAAATAGGAATAAAGCTAATGGACGGTTCCCAAAGAGTCTGGCACGCCCAATACAATGTCCAAATAGAAATAACATAATCGTGCGTCTATGCGCATACAAAATAATAATAAATAATCGATGCCTCAATAAATAGGCATGACAAAATATAGGCGTGGCGCCTATCAAAATATAATCCATAAATCGAATATTCGCTATCCTCCAATGCTTTCCTCCACCACTGCTGCTATCTCTATACATCAACTGAAGCATTCACAATCGTTAGTAAAATAATACAATTAAACCAACAAAAGTGAATACCTAGCAGTCTTCAGCTACATAAATAAATCAACTGGTTAGAAATAAATCCTAACCTTAATTTATTACGAGTGCGCACTCTAAAATCATAAACGTTTATTAATTTAATATGTATTTTGCGGAGGAATCACCCATATACACACTAAATTAATGAAACGTCCGAAAAGGACAGGCGTCCCTATCAACTTCTCGCACAAAGAATCCACTTTGTGTATGAGCCCCGGTCATCAAAGTTTACGGAATCCACCGTAAAACCTCACAGAATCCACCGTGGCACGGAATCCACCGTGAAATATGCCTCCTAGCATCACTGACATATGGTATTTCTACCATTCTCTTTTTTATTGGAAAAAAAAAGAAAAAAAAACAAAAACAAGAAAAAAACAAACAAAACTATTATGGGAGAAAAGGAAGAAATTCCCTATCATAACAAGCCTTGTTCCAAGAAAAGGTGGAAACACCCTTGGGCGAGAAGCTGACTGTGGAAAATGTGGTAACACCCCGCAGTTCAGGATAGCTGACTCACCAACAGAACCTCTTCAGCAAGTAATTTGAAGCCACCTCCCTTGGTGCGCTATCTCTACAATATCAGTCCGTCTGCTCTCCTTAGCAGAGGACTCTTTTTACAAGTCCTCGAAGTATGAGACTTGTTGGCTGCCTCCCTGGGTACACCTCGTCTTCACGATCCTCATGACAACAACAGCCGCCATGATCTTCATCACCCATCCTTTGAGTGATGTGAGCTTTCATCCTAATAGGATGGGGACGTAAGAATGGGCTACCCTCTGTATCTATCAAAGAGTGAGACAGAGAGTGGGGTGAGTGACCAGTTTTTCCCTTCAAATCAAATGAGAGGTGAGATGTGTGAACGGAGTGTTGCATGCACGGGATGGGCCTCTCAATGCACAAAGCATGATCTGTTCCTGTGCACTACACCATAAGGCTCCCTGGCCTTCCTTCTTGCAGTGTATGCCGGCACAGGGTGGGATGCACAATTGCACCATCAAATGCGCACAAGGCATACAACCTCTGCACAAGTGACAATGAGGATTACATCAATGGGTTTCTAAAAAGGGTTGCCCTCTGTATCTTTCAACAGAGCGCGAGACAGAGGGTGGGTTGAGTGTGACTGTTATTTCTTCAATCGATTATCGAGAGGTGAGGATTGAGGGACATTACAACAATTGGAGTCAGGTACGTTCATGTTTCCCTATGCACCCACGGGATGGGTCTCTGCCATCAACACAGGACGCGTCACTCTGTTCTGTACACTACACTGCAAGGCTCCCTGGCCTTCCTCCTTGCACCTATGCCAGACGAACACATTGATGCACCATCAATTGTGCACCATGGCATACTCCCTCTACACCATTCCTTTGTCAATTTCTAAACCGGGTGTGAGCTCTAGGTTTTCATCATTATTTCCTCAAGTCATGTTAGTCATGGGGCGAGTGACTGCTCTTTCAATTCATTTGAGTGATCGTGAGTTGAGTGCAATATCCATCGCCATCGACGAATTTCCTGTGATTCCTTCAACCAGCTACCTCCCTGGGTGTTGTCGCATGGTCCCTCCCACGAAGGATGAAGGGCATGTGCTGTGACGACACCTTGTTACCTTCTGCAAAATCGACAATGATACAAGACACAACCTCAATACTCGACATTCCTCCTCGGCAATATGGGCCAAGTTTTTCTAACCCTACACCTTCTACTTCTCAATGACGGTTATTTCTTAAGTGTGGGGATGTCACGGTTGGTCTGATGTGAGGTACGCGATCCTTGATGTTTGGTTTACCCTTCCTGCTAAGGTTTTAAGTGTGGGGACGCGTCCCTGCGCGTTTATGTTGCATATCCCCATGCATATACCCTGTCTATATCATGCATCCATGCCGTGACTTCATTTTACCTTGATGGGGTCCCTTCCCCACCCTTTCTTTCTATTTCACTCTGTCCTCGGGGTTACTTCTTAACCGTTTTTCTTTATCATTTATTTTATGATTTGTCTATGCAAACTCACCCTATGTTCACTGGAATCCCAATCTCACCTTACAATCATGTTTGTCCCTTCGAACTGCCTATGTTTTCTTTTTACCAACCCCTGTTCCAATAGACGGTTCTAAAGTTATTAATTTTTGAAACAATTCCCGTAAATGGGACCATTTTCCATGTGAACGCATCTTTATTGCTTCGGAACCCTGATCTGATGTGCCAAACCTATCCTACCCCTTCCCCCTGACGTTTTTCCTTTTTACTCCGTGTCATTCCGATACACGGTTCATCCGTTATTAATTTTTGCGTGTTTTCAAGCCTTTTTCGTGCCTATTTTTCACATTTTTCCATGTGAACGTGCCCTATTTTCACCAAAATTCCATTTTAATTTGACAACCATGTCCTGCCAGCCTTTTTTCCACTTTTTCCTTTTTCCTCCCTCCTCTTTCAACTGTCGGATTTTTAGTTATTAATTTTTCCGAGTATTTTTTTGTGTGATTTTCTTGTTTTTTCCACGTGAACCCCTCCTGATTTCCCCCAAACTGAGTTTTGATGCACCAACCCTGTGTTTTCCTTTCTTGTGGACATTTTTCCTTTTTACCATCCTCTATTCCAGTGCATGGTTCTTCCTGTATTAATTTTCTAGTCCATTTTCAAGCCTATGTTTGGGGTTTTTCCCATGTGAACACATCCTATCTCAATCAGAACTGTGTTTTATTGTGATCGGCTTGTTGGCGACCTTATTTTGCACAATTTTCCTTCTTTTCGCACTTCGTTCCAATGCGCGGATTTTTCGATATTAATGCTCGTATATGTTTTCGGATTTGTTTTTGTGTTTTTTCCATGTGAACACCCTGATTTTGCCCCGGAACCCTTGTTGCATGTTTCCAACATTTTCCCCTCATCTCTTGGCACATTTTTTCTTTTTACGGATTTTTGATCTGACGACGAACGGTTTGGATTTTATTAATTTTTCTTCCTTTTTCCCGTGTGACCGCGTTTCTCGTGTCGCGCGTGAACCCGCATGTTTCTAGTTTTACGCGCCTCCGGACGCCCCGTGCCTCCGAACCCCTTCACTGCAAATTTTTTACCCCTGCCCATGCATGCGCACGGGCCGGGGATGTGTTTCTTGCCCCTCTAGTTTCCTTTTTTTATTATTTATTTATTTTACATTTAACAAAAACAAAAACAACCACAAAAAAAAAAAACCAACAACAACAACACAACCTAATCCTAATAATACTTGATCAAAAAAAAGAAAGAACAACACGAAAGAAAACAAACAAGAAGAAGGAAAAAAAAAACACAAAACCAAAGAAACAGGAAAAAGAAAAAAAAACAAACAGAAGAAAACAGAAAAAGAAAAAGAAAAAAAAACCACAATAAGAAACAAAGAAAAAGAAAGAAAAAACAGAGAGAAAAAGAAGAACAACAAGGAAAGAGAAAAAGAAGACACCAAGAAAACGAAGGAAAAAGAAAAGAAAGAGAAGAAAAAAAAAAAGAAAAAAAGAAAGAAAAGAAAGAAAGAAAAAAACAAAAAGAAAGAGGAAAAAAAAACCCTTACCTGTTGACCGTTGCGATCCTGCATCCATCCCCTTCCTCTCTCCTTCTTTCTCCTCCCCTTCCCCTTCCTCTTCTTCCTCCTCTCCCTCCTTCTCTTCTTCCTCCTCCTCCTTCTTCTCTCCCCCCTCGTCTTCCCTCCTGACGTTGCCCTGTGCGTCGCCTCCCTCGTTGACGACGCCACCTTCAGTCTCCAGTCGCCATCCTATGCTGACGCCCGTCGGCCGCTCCTGATTGCCCTTTCGCCTACGGCTTGCCGTCGTAGCCGCCCAGCACCGTCGCCCTTCCGCCCGTGGCTTGCCGTCATAGTTGCCCAGCACGGTCGCCCTTCCGCCCGAGGCTTCCCCCTGCAGCTGCCACGTCGCCGTCCGCCTCCAACCTCCACCACACCACTGCCACCTACCACCTCCTCTTCCTCCACCTTCTCCTCCTCCTCCTCCTCCTCCTCCAGCCACCAGAACCTCCTCTTCCTCCTCCTCCTCCTCCCCCTGCCGCTGCCACGTCGCCGTCCGCCTCCAACCTCCACCACACCACTGCCACCTACCACCTCCCCCTCCTCCTCCTCCTCCTCCTCCTCCTCCTCCTCCTCCTCCACCCCCACCGTCTCCCTCCACCTCCACCACCACCACTTTTCTGGTTAGTCCTAATCTAACCTTAATTTCTCACTAATCTAACCTTAATTACTCATTAATCTAACCTTAGTTTTTAATTAATCTAGCCTTAGTTACTAATGAACCTCATATTAGCTAATACTTACACTAACCTTAGTTAGTTAACCCCCCAACTAACCTTAGTTAGTTAACCCCCCCACTAACCCTGGTAGTTTAACTAACCCCCTCCACTAACCCTGGTTAGTCCCCACCCTAACCTAGTTAACCTAGTTACACTAGACTTCACCTAGACTAACCAGACTAACTAGACTTCACCTAGACTAACCAGACCTGACTACACAGACCTAGCCAGACTTAACTGTCTTACCCCGACTTAACTGACCTACCTAGACTAACCAAACTTAATGGACCTGACTTGACCTAACTTAACAAACTGACCTAAGTTATTTAACTTCATTGATTTACTCAACTAAATTAACTTAATCAACTCTCTTGGACTAAGCTAACCTAATTCACCTAATCTACTCAGTTAGCCCCTGTTCCTGCCCTTTCACTTCCATTCTTTTTCCGCTGAGTACAGGTGTGCTAGCGGGCATTCACGAGCGAGGATGCGCTTTCGACTTGTCCGTGCGGTGGAGTATTGTAGACCCGCCGTTCACACGCAGTCATCCTTCGCTATTCACACGCAACCCGGGTACCCCCTTGTATTTTCCAAACCGCAAAATATAAAAATATATTAAACAAAAAAATAAACATAATACACATAAAAATTCCAAAAATTCAATTAAAATTAGAAAAAGTTGTATAAAAATTTCTAAAAATTTACCAATATTTTTGAAATTATTTGGAATATTTTGAAAGGGAAAATTAAAATAAATAAATTTCAAAATTAAAACAAATAAATTGTAAAAATTTTAAAATCTGAAAATTCATTCAAATTTACATGAAAAATGAGTAATTTTCATTAGAAATTAGTAAAAATATAGAAATAAATTCAAAAAATTTCCAAAATCCCTTGCCCCTTTTTCCACTAATTTTTCAATTAAGAAATATTTTCATAAAAGGAAAAAATATTCTTTCAAGCCAAAAAACCCCTAATTTTAATATTACACTTCATAAAAATTCATTTTAAATCCTAAAAATCAGCTAAAAATCATGGATGAATTAACATACATTGTTGACACTTGCTAGATGGCTAAAAATTCATTCTTACACTTCATAACATATTCGTATGTCATATATCCTTATTTATTAATTTTAAGAAAAAAAACAACAAACAAATAAAAATAACAAAATAAATAAACCAAACCAAATAATATACAAAACAAACACACCTAAAATACAAATGAAAAAAAAAACCATAAATTAAAAAAAATAAAAAAGAAAAATCAAATCCAAATGAAAAAAAATACTAAGGTGTTTTATTTTTTTTCAGCACCACAGTGGTGTTTGTTTTTGTTTGATTGGATTCCTTGCATTTGGGAGGACTACTCCGTGCACCTTTAGTTTATTGTATACACACCCCTACCAGGTATTTATTTTGTGAGCTTTATTTATTTTCATTACCCCTTAACCACAATTAATTGCTAAAATGAACTATATTCACCCACCTTTTCACACGCATTCGCGCTAAACACATAGTTTCTAATAAATAAAAATCAACCAGTCGTTCACTTTGCATGCGTTACATGCACTTAAGAGGCACCTTAATTTTTAATAAAAATAAACCAACCATCACAAAAAAGCACGCGCTGGCAAAAAAGCGCTCCACATCAGTATTAATTTTTAATGAATGAATTTGCATTTAGAGACCCAGTCTGGGAATTGTAGTCCGGGTTTCGATAAAGCACCATTTCACCCCTAATAAATTGTAATTAAAATTTTAAGAAGAAACCGCCGTTTTTTTATTAAGGTTTATAACCTAATAAAATGTCACCTGTTATTAATAATTTCTTTAAATGAACCCTTCATTAAGATAATTTCCCCTCACTGTATTTTTTTTCCTCCTTTTTAATAAACACACTTCGTGGGATGGGCGCGTAAAGTCCTCTAAGTTGAAAGTGATGGTCAAGGTTATGGTTAGGTCTTGATGTATATTTTTATGGTATTATGGTTTGTCTATGTGTTACGATTACGGGTACGGTTTGTAGTTTTCTTTTTTTCTTGCATGATACGGGGATTTGGGTGCCTGTTTGTTGCATCACATGAAGTTTTCGGTCGCATACGTATAGAGGTCATGTCGAATTTTTTCTAGGATGTGGGTTGTTTGGGGTGGTAAATGGGTTAGTTACGTCTGTGTGTGTGTCCTTCTTTTTATTAATTTCTTTTTGATAGCCCTTTGGTTGTTTTGCAAGCATTCTTTGTGATTGTCTGTGTTGTGATGTGTGTGTTTCCAACTGAATGGCGCCTCACGCTCCTCCTCCTATCCAGTATGTCCCGCTGGTCATTAGGGATTATTCTTCCCTACTGGCTTTTGAGCCTATAGCAAAAGCAAGACTTGTGACTTTCGTGGCTGCTTCATTCCCACTGATTCCAGATGATCCATCCCTGTGTGATGAGTTCCTTGCCTCATATAGCAAGAAGTCAGGACTGGTTCATGGTGCTTCCATGATATTGACACCCCGAGGGTTAGGGAAGGCTTTGTCTCTTCCCTACAAAAGAAAGCCCTTTGTTACAGCTAGACAATTATTCTCCAACGATGAGATTTTCAAGTTGTTACAGAAGCAGACCAAGGAAATTCTGGATGTCAAGAAAGTGATCAACGCTTCAGGAGTCTCTTTTTCCATGATCACTAATCCATTGTGGAAGTTGGTCTGCCAGTTTCTCCAAGATAGGTTTATGCCTGCCAAGACACCATCCCATTACTTGTCCAAAGAGCTCTTTACAGCTTCCAGGATGGTGTTAAAAGGAGTGACTATTGATTGGAGCACTTACCTGCTTACAAAGATGGATCAACATTTCGTCAAAGTAACCAGAGGAAATGTCACAAATGTCACATATGGATCCTACTTGTATGCTTTCTTGACATACTTAGGCCTAAAGAAGGGTCTGCTTCCACCTCCTCCATCTAATCCAATACCTCCTCCACCACCTTCAGAAGAATCAGAACCTATTGATATAGAGGATCTTGATTCCCCTCCTCCACTGGTCATTCAGCAAAAGCGCTTGAAGTGTGTGGCTGATAAAACTCCTTCAGTTCTTTCTTTAGTCGCAATTCCTACTACATCTGGCAGTGACCTCCCTGCTTACCTCACATATAACAACCTGTTCAGAGCACATAGAGAGGGTTTCTTGGACATATCGGTCCCTTCATTGAATAGTCTAATGTCGAGAGATGCCATTCCATTCCTTTGTAAAGACATCCAGAGCTCGATTGAACTTTTAGTGATAGCTTGTGCTCAACAGTTGTATGCTTCCTTTTATGAAGAACTGATGCAGTCCAAAGACCAGTTGCATAAGGCAACATCAGAGTTAGCCTCTACTAAAGACACATTGCAGATCTGTTTAAGCAGATGGAGCAACAAACCCAAATGATTGAGACTCAAAGAGAAGAGATATCTTCTTTGAAGATTCAGTTAACAGAAGCTCAGCCAGAGGTCACTAAAGTATCAAAGGAGAAGGAGAGAATGTCCAAAGAAGCTCAAGAGTTTCAAACTGTTTTAAATGCAAAACTCTCAGCTTTACAGACTGCTCATGACACAGTGGAATCACAAGCTTCCCAAATCAAGTAGTTGCAAGACCAACTGACGCAGTCATGGTCTGTTCCTCCAAGCCCCAATGTTCCTATGATTCCTTCTCTCTCAAAGCAGGACTTGGCAGTTCTCCAGAGACAGGCCACATTGTGTCCTTTGTTCCAAGATAAACTGGAAAGATTGCAGTCCAGGATGGATTTGTTATGGTCAATATTTGAGCATTTCTAAGAGTATGTTCCTCCGGACCATTCTTTCTTTGTCCACTATCAATTGCAAAAGTTGGCCTTTTACATGAAGCTTTCAACGATGGATCTTCCTCTTCCAGAGGATGGTTAAGTGGGGCTTGGTCTCTTGAGTTACTGACAGAAGTGGTCCGTATGGTGTTTGAAGATTCTATGATGACGGATACCATGTTGCTGTCATACATGTATCTACAGGGAGATCTGTTGATTCCAGATGAAGTAGATATGGCCTGGTATGTGGGGGATGTGGTTTTACAAGCTATTTTGTATGTCAATTATTTGGAGTTGTGAATAGATAACATGTTCCAGTGTTACTCCTCAAAAGTGGCTACTTGCCCTAACAATTCCTAGCACTGAATGATTGATTCTCTAGTCCTGAATCAATGTCAGAATACAGCTTCTACCTATGTACAGAGCACTAACCAACTGAGGGTGGATCTCTTAGCTCATCTTTCCAAAAACCATCCATTTGATTCAACCTTTTTTTATGCCTATCAGAGAAGATCTGTCTTAGGTCCCTCTATTCCTAGCCTACTATGCTACCAACAAATGGCACATCGCTATGATACCTATCTTTCCCTTTATCAAACCAATTTACCAGCAATCTTGCCTCTTCTTTTCGAACCTCAATATTTTCATCAAATTCCCATATTTATCTATTGTTCTTTTATCAAAGATAGAGTATTTTTCCCTTCTCCACCATGCCCTTCACCATCTATCCATATACCTTCTACTTTTCCTGTTTATCAATGAATATATTTCCTAACTGATTCCCTTAAATTTTTAGCCATTCCTTTATCTTATTCCTCCTTTTATGATTTTGCCTATCCCTCTTCATTCTCTATTACTTATTTCACTTCCATCTCTTGCCACTTCTATTTCTCAACCCCCTCAGTTGGTTAGTGAATACGAAGGGTTTGATCAGCAGATTTCAAGAAGAAGAGAATGGAGCTTGACTGATTCTCTTACAGGATCTCAGATAAACTGGCCAATAATTCTAGGAGATTGGACAACAGCCAGTCAAGCATACCAAAACTACCTTCATTTTGCTCACCAATATTCACAATCTCTAGATCCTTCAGTGAAATTGACAGCTCATTTTGCTTGGTATCTAGCATACATCCATAGGCATTCCCATAATGATCAAAAGGCCATTCCAAAGCTTTGTATGAATGTCAATGTGAACATTGACTCCCACCAGTTGGATGTCCTGTATTTTCATGCCCTATGTCTACCTAGCAGATACCTTGTTTTGCTAGAAAGGATATGCTGCCTGCAGTTCTTTCAAAATCCTCCAAAGACATTTGTAAATGAATCCTTCTCGATGGATCATTTTCGAAACCACCAAGCCTTCAAAAGGGATCACCTTCATCGATGCCTTTGCAATGTATTTTTGATGATTCTTAATGATATATATATCTCTTTTTGGAGGTGTCATTCAGATGGTTGTGTTAGTGTTTGTGTGTGTTGTGGGTTAATTGTATGTGATGAGATCGTATTGTTTGTTGTTTGAGAGCTCTTTTCAAACTATTGATGGTGGATGGAAGCCTATGGTGGAAAGCTGAAGAGAACCTCTTATATCCTTTACAAATTTATTATGACTTTTTAAATGATTAATCAACTGAGTTAATGAATAATGAAGTTTTCCTTTAGTAGTTTTTTCTATCAGATACAGGTAATAAGTTGGGGTCGTGGTTTGGTGAGATTATTGAAGATCCTACGGAAGATTAAAATTGAGCTATTTAATGAACTTATATTCTTCTTTTACTTAGGTCACGAGGACGCTTCCTTTCTAAGTGTGGGGATATGTTGATAGTGGAAAAAGATTGAATTTTTGACTGATTTTTGTTGTTTTTTAGGACTGAATGATTAATTTTTGATGGATTTAGAGTGATATATGGTTGTTAAAGGAAGTATTTGAGAGTGTTTTTTATGATATTGATTATGTTTTGGAAGTTTATGATGATTCTCAGTGGAGATATGAAGCTCTATGATGTTCTGATAGGGTCTGATTGGTTCTGTATACCTTCTGTATAGCTTCTATTTTGTTCTGATTTTCTTCTGTATGAAGCATGGATTGATGCTTAATGAAGATTGAGATCTTTTGGAAGCCTATTGAATAGTTTTTGATAGTATGGAATGGTTTGAGTATGAGTTATGAGGTTTTGATGACCTTCTGTAACCCTCTGTAGACATTCTATAGAGCCTCTGTTTCTGCTCTGTCTCTGTACTATAACTGTACTGTAGCTGCTCTGGTACTGTACTGTAACTATTCTGTAGACCTTTTGTAAGTTTTTTGTAGAATGTATGTGTAAATTTGGGAAAGTTTTCTAGCTTTTGAGAGGATGAATCTAAGTTTAAAAGAGCTAAAACAAGTGGAAAAAACAGCTGCTGAAGACTGAAGAGAAGACTGAGTGATAGTGACAGTAGTGAGCTGTAAAAAGACAATGTAGTGGCTCTGGTGCCTCTTCATATCAGACATATCTCTTGGTAGGTGCATCCATGACCTAAGAAGGATTATTGAGAGTTATTATGAGAATATTTTAGTGAGGAGATGATGTATTATTGATAGAGTGAGAGTGAGAGAGTCAAAGATAGTCAATTCTATCAAAACATTGTAATTGTATATGAGAGATTGAAAGAGAGAACTATGAAGACATTGAAGATGAATAATATGTGATTTATTTCCATTCAAATATGGTGTATTCTTTTATGTTCTTTGCTATATTGATGGATTCTATGAAGATGTTGAAGATTATGGTTGATTCTATCAAATCCGTGGGAGATATCTACTATGATGTTGCGTGAAGAATTGTTGTTTTCTTTGTTTTGATGATCAAAAGAATGAAATAAAAGCTTGTTGATGTTACAAGATAGATTTTCTTGCAAGAGAATTCCCTTTTCCTTGGTGTTCCTCTTAGGGCTCCATTAGTCTCCCAGACCAAGGGCTCATTGTAGGTATAGTGCCAGATGATGTTTCTTGTCCACTAAGACTTTGTGATTCTTGTTTTTCTTTCTACACATAACTGTCATGATCATTATCATCATGTAATACATCACTAGCAGGTGCATACCAGCTACCCATCTCATCAAAGATAACATCCTTGCTTTGAACTCAGCTATGATAGGTTATAACATCGATACCCTTTCTATTCTAAAGAGTACCCAATAAAAATACATTTTTCAGCCTTTGGATCAAGCTTCTTCCGTAGCTCATCTGGCATATGAACATATGCAACACATCCAAATATCTTCAAGTGTGATACATCGGGCTTCTTGCTAGTAAAGCACTCTTCAGGATTCATTCCATGACCTACAACTGTGGGAGTTCTATTCATAATGTAGACAGTTGTATGGACAGCCTCAGAACAAAAATGTTTGGGCATATTCTTTTCAGTTAATGCCTGTGTGACTTTTGCAATATGCCTATTTTTTCTTTCTGCAACTCCATTTTGTTGTGGGGTATACCTACAAGTAAATTGTCTCTTTATCCCATGACTCTTCAAGAAACCACTGAACTCATTAGAGAGATACTCTCCCCCTCCATCTGATCTCAAGCACTTTACTTTTAAGCATGTTTCTGTTTCAACAGTTGCCTTAAAAGATTTAAAGTGCTCAAACGCATCACTCTTTTCCTTCATGAAGTATATCCATAACTTCCTTAAACAGTCATCAATAAATGTGACAAAGTATTTGATGCCACCAAGAGATACATTCTGTGTAGGCCCCCAAATATCTGTATGTACTATATCAAGTATATTTTGCTCACTTCTCTATCATGTGAGAAGGGTTGTCTCGCTTGCTTACCAAACTGGCATGCTTCACAGACTTTATGAAATTCTGCAACTCTAAAAGAAGGCAACCCTGTAACCAATCCTCTGGACTGCATTAATTTCAACCTTTCCACATTTGCATGTCCAAAATGTTTATGCCATATTTCAATATTTGCAACTACTCCTTTTCCTTTAGCATACATAGCAGCATCCATTGCAAGAATTACAGCATCTAAAGTTTACTTTCGGCCAACTCTACTTTCTTTTGCAACCAACCTGCACTTATCATTAAAGTCTTCTACAAAATAACCTTTTGCATTAAATCAAACCTGCAACCCCTGCTCTACCATTTGGCCAACATACACTAGATTCTTTGTAATTGATGGCACATGTAATACATCTGTCTGACTCTTTGTCTGGCCATCATACAAGGACAAGGGAACCTTTTCAATGTGTGAAATTGGGTGGCATGATTCATCACCAGTCTGCACATAACCTGGGTTTTGTAAGTCTTGCATCTCTCCAAACCATTCAACATGACTAGTCATATGATTAGATGCACCTGAATCAACATACCATACATCCTCATGTGTCCCCTTTCCTATAACTACATTATCATATGCTGCATAATAAACAAATGCTCATTTTTATCTTCATTCTGTCGTGAAGACGATGCATAGTTTCCTTGTTGTAATTTACCACTGTGAATATCATCATTTTTAGTATAACAATTGGCTGTAATATGTCCTGTTTTGCCACAATAATGGCAAACAATAGAAGAATTTCTAGAGACTCTATTCTACCATCCACCTCTTCCTCTAGAGCTCCCCCTGCCTCTAAAGCTTCCTCTTCCTCCAAAAACCTCCATTTCACCAAACTATTGATTGAACCTGTTTTGTTGGTTATCGCCAGCACGTCCCATACCATGGCCTCTTGAAGAGGATCTACCACGTCCCCTTCCTGAACTCGAGTAAAATACTTGGACCTATTCACCATTTATTTCAAACGAACCACCCTGCATATTGATCTCTTCAGTAATCATGAGAGAGATTAGCTCATCAAAATCTGGAAATGGCTTTCGTACATATACTGAAGTAACAAATGATTTCCATGCCTTGTCATTGTTAAGGCCACTTAGAGTGGATGAAACCAAATCATCATCATTCGGAATTGTATCAATCACTACTAAAGCATCTGCAATGCTCCTCACCTTCAACACATACTCATTGATAGACATTTTTCCTTTCTTCAAGGCATTCAACTCTTGCAAGAGTTGAATCTTTCGTGCCTTTGTATTTACTGAAAACATGCTTTCAAAAAACCAAGCTGCGTGTAAAGTTTTTGCATTCCTGATATGTCCCAACATAGTATTATCAATGACTGCAGATAGCCAATACATCACCTTTTTGTCTTTCACATTCCACTCTCCATGCTTTTAACTCATCTGCAGTCGGAGGAATACCCAACTCTGGCTCCTTTTCTTCACATGAAACAAACTCATAAAGGCCCTTTCCAATGAGGAAGTTCATCACACGGAACTTCCATGAAGGGTAGTTGTTCTTGTCGAGCTTCTCAATAATGGGATTTTCACTATTCTCTGTCATTATCACAAAGAAGGATATAACATAGCAAGCTAGTCTTCTGTAATCTTTCACAACACATGCACAGCACTACACCAAGCAACCTTTTTCACTGATTGCTCAATAGTACATGTAATCTGCAACCTATTTGCAGATAAACCTTATGTTCGCTTCTTGCAAACACCTCAAGAATTACAAATTTGCAATCTGTAACCTATGCACCCACTTTCAGTCAATACAGTCGAAATCACAGAGTGTACCCTGAAACTGTTGTCCGCAACCTTGTGGCTCTAAAACGCGGCCTGAACTAGCCTTAGATGCCAAAAATCACTATGAGAGAGTCTTAAAGGGCAAATCTATAGAATATACAGTGATCTTCTTGCACACCAAATCTCACAGCAATCTGAGATTTTTGCTCGACCCTACTTCCGGTGCCTCCACAGGCACTATCCAAGAGAGAGTGGAAGAATGGGAGAGCTACTTGCCCATTGCTTGCTTGCTCAAACCTTGCTTCTTCTCCTTCACTTCAATCTTCAAAATCAACCTCTCTCAGTGGCGTGGCTTTGATATCATGTCAAGAATCACATGATGGGGGGATGTGCTTGAGCTGCTGCGCCTAACACACATTGTATACACAAGAGGAAGCTCACTCAAGAACACAAGAAGAGAGATGAAGGCCAAAACGTTTTCTTACTGATTTTTCTTCTTCTTCCACACACTATACAAATGTACACAAAGTATAGATAAGATACAACATAAAGGAAAAGTGGCCTTCTAAGTCAAACAGTGCATAACTGGCTACACTAATTGACTAGCGTTATATCTTTGCCAGCTATAGATAGGTATAACAAACTAAATATAATAAGTGATAAGTCAGTGGCCATGTGAGTATCATAATGACCACCAACGTGCTAAGTGTAGATGTGTTGACTTATCTAGCCAGGCGGTCCATCATCAATGTCCGCAAGTGTTGAGCTTGCCATCTCAACATCTTGGTGGTTGAGCGAGCGCTCCCACATTTTGGTTCCGTTGCCCGGACCATGGGTTCAAGCTTGAGCCCTCACATGCCTCATATCTAGCATCGAAGTAAGGGATTCATCCTCAAATCGGAGCTTGAGGTAGGTAGGAAGTCTGGGTTTTTGATCTTCGAAACAAGTAAGTACTTTGGGTTATTTTGCTGGTTTGATGATTGGAAAAGATGGAGAAATCATTTCTATTTTTTGCCTTTGACCATTGTTGCATTTAGAGTAGGTTAGGATTAGGAAACCAGATAGGAAAAGGGTAGAGTTTGCTGCTGTAAAATAGGGTACAAGTCATGTAAAAATGAAAAAAAGAATGCTTGGGATGTTAATGTCGGCAAGTGAGTGATTGCAGACATCAAAACCTTACCCGGGAAGGGATTTACGAGCCAAGGGAACAAGGAAGAGCTCATTTCATGCCTTGACATTAAGAGAGAGCGAGAGTGCGTTTCCAGCATTGATTCGATTCGAGCTTGCCATTGAGGAGTTCTCCGCGTGATTCAGGTATGTTAGGACCTCCCTGTTATGTATTTATTGTGATCTGAAAGGCGGCGTGCTCAGTGGTTGTGTAGATCGTTAGATTCGACGCGACGCAGCCGTCATTGATCATGGCTAGGATCGTCTGAGCGTCGGCGATTCTAGGCCGAGTCCCAAAATAGGCCCTTGGACCACTTGACCACTTGGCCCACTTGACCATTAGGCCCTTGGCCAACTCGACTCGGACGCCTTTCACTCAGCCCGTCCGAGTGAAGCATTCAGACCAACTTTAAAATTCGGCCCTCGGCCCTGTCGACTCAGCCCAGCACCACTCAGACAAGTCAACACTCGACTCGGTCGAATTCACCATTCGGCCCTCGGCCCTCGGTCCATTTGGACTATTTACCATTCGGCCTCGGCCCTCAGCCCATCTAAGTGAATCTACTCGGCATACAATTTCATTCGGCCCTCTCTGTATCCGAATGACACACTTGGCCCCTACAACTTGGATGAGTTGGGACAAGTTAGGATTTTTCCAAATTCTCCGGCCACGTAAACCTTCATGAGTACCCCCAAGGCGCAGAACTCAATTCTGGTGTAGGGAATAGGCAAATTTGGAGGTCACGGTCACCTAGTAGCTTGAGTAGGCTATTGGTAGACCTAGAGTCCTAGCAAAAGCTAGCTAAGCCAAAGATCCTGAATAACCCAAAAATAGACAAGATGGTCAGACGCGAGTCAACAAGACTATTAAGCCTAAAATGAAGCAAGAGAGTGTGTAAGATGCTTAGACACTTGTTTTTTGCACTCACCTTGAATTTTTGCAATTGAAGTACACTTAAGGATAGTTGAAAGCCTGATTGAGCACAAGTGCATGGGAAAGAACACACACATATTGAGTAGAGGTAAATTGAGGATTGAATGCAATAAGTCAAGGAACTCACTCAAATAAACACCTCAAGGAACCCACCAGTAGGAGAAGATCCCGAGACATAGATGGACAACCAAAGCATAGAGTAGGACCAAGCAAGCGACACTAGAGAAGTGGATCTGACCAACTTGTTCAACCTAATCGAAGCACTAGAAGAAGCTGCAAGGATATAATCATCATCATCAACATCCTCAGGTTGCATAATATTGATCTCTTCAATTTTAACACTAGATTTTGCAGGCACTATGCTACGATCGGAAGACTTATCCTACACTTTGTCTTTCCCCTTATCTTTGCACCTTTCATTGCATAATTCATGGCATTGTGGCCTAATATGGCCCTTTTTCCCACAATGGTGACAAGTAACATCTGCATTCCTGCCACGGGATTTACTACGTGACTTCCCACGAGACTTGGATTGAGATTTCTAAGAATCCCATCCATGGCCACTGCCACTGCCATGCTTTCCATATCCATCATTCCTGCCTCTAACTGTCATAGCATGCGACATACGAGAGGCATCCAAATTCTTACGGTTAACCTCTTCCTGTAGAAGAGCACTCTCAACATCAGATAATTTCAAGGTAGTACTAGAGGCACATAATGCAGTGCGGAATACATCCCATGACTCATTAAGAGTACCAAGCAAGAAAAGAGGAGTGACATCCTCTGCAAAAGTGATGTCCTGTGAAGTCAAGTTCTTAAGTATAGCATGGAACTGGCTCAAGTGAGCAAACAGGGTCACATTCTCCTTCATGCGCAAATCCATACGCTGCTTCAGTCAATACATCTGATACTCTGGACTTTTCTTGTTATAGAGATTCTTGATTTTATCCCACAATTGCCATGCACTCTGTTCTTCCTCAAATACATTGTAATGAACCTGTTCTATGAGAGATAATACAATAGTGGACTTGCATAACTCATCAAGCTCAAGCCATTCCTCATCTGGCATAGTTGCAGGAAGATGCCCGCTCAACCTCAAAGGTTTGATCTGTGATTTCTACACCAACACCTGCCAAATCTGGCTCTTCCAATAAGAGTACTTTGTACCATCAAGCTTAGTGATGTTGAAAATAGCATGTTCAGTGGACGAACTCGCCATAATGCAGGCTGGAAGGCTGTAGACATTCAAAACTGCTTGCTGTTTATTGCAGAAAATGACTAAAAAATCACCAAAATCGAGGGAAAATGGCAAGAGAAGTGTAACCAAAGCTATTGTCCACCAAGTACTAGTGAAAGTACATCATTTCAGAATATTTTAGCATGAAAAATCCATGTTAGTCCATACATATATGCTTGCTGTAATAAATTACAGATTTCAGTAAATGAGAGTTTACAGTGCCAAAATCGGATCCCAGGTCAATCGGATACTACCAAGACCAAAGCCGGCATCATGTGGGCATAACATAGGCATATAACAGTCGATAAGCATGAACCCAACACCCAAACATATCATACAAACATCTGCCAATGAGTAGGCACACCCCCCAATGGGGCAAAGTGTTCTTGCCACCACCAAGACTTGACACAAGTAGATGTCAGCTCACAAAGAGAGGGACCCAAAGCAAAGAGTCAACTCATAAGCATCAGAGGAACCAAGACATATGAACCATGCATCATCCTGAAGGGTAAAAGATTCCAAATAGTCTCAAAAGCTCAAAGAGCATAGACTGCCTGCTCAATGGCTGTCAAGCATCCAAAGACGCTCCCACTGGCACAAAAGCCATAAATATCAAGCAGCAAAGCTCGAACAAATCATGTATAAGCACCTGTGATGACAAGTGTCCAAGATCAAGCATCAATGGTACAGCCCGGACATGTAAGCCGTAGAGCATCCGTATGTAGCATCCATAAGCATGTAAGACATCAAGTACATCCCAAGATACAACTCTGGCAAGCCAATAAATAGCTCAAGTAAGCTCTGGGAATCCAAGGTCAAGCCAAGTTCGAGCTCCAGTAGCTATAGGCTCCAAACAATGTAACTAGCATGTAGTAATGGCATAGGCTAAGCATGTCAAGACTGGTCAAACATAAGTAACATACATGCCATAAGCACATCCAAGACAGAGCATCCAAATGCTTTGCAAAGCGAGCTCAAGCTCAACAAATGATCCCGGATCAAAACCAAGCTCTATGTCAAGCCCCAAGTGTCAATACATCACCATATATGCCCGAAGCATAGTCCGAAAAGCATAAGCATAAGTATACATGAGTAAAATGACTTCAGTTCAACTATGTACAGCAATGATTTACTATTCAAAATTGAGAATTTTAGCACCAAAATCAGCTCCAAATGGTTGCCAAACAATATGTTGAGATATGGAGCTCCACTCGTGATATGCCAGGGTGACCGTTGTGCATATATGTCACCGACTTGTCAGTTTGCAGATGCGGTTGGTACACCGCCCATGAATAATAGCTAGATGATAGCTATCCTTATCTACTCTAGTTCGTGGCTCAGTTAGTATGCCACCTTAGTTAGTTGAGTTTGGTTTGAGACCCATATATAAGGTTCTTCTATTTCTATGTACTTGAGTTCTTTTTGGCTTACACAACTAAGAAGAGGAAAACTGTTTTCAGCCTCCACCTGTGTGTGTATTCCCCCATTGTGCAAGCAAGAAAGCTACAAGTGAGACTCCTTCCTTCTCTTCCACAATCCTGACATGGTATCAGAGCCTTGTTCGTGGTAAGGAGCTCAAGAAAGCAAGCCAAGTTCGCGGTGTTCTAGTAAGAGGACTAGTGTTGCTTTCATTTTTCTGTTTGGGAGCAAGTCTCTGCATGTAGCATAGCTGGAAAGTGTAAGAGTGCATTGTCTCAGATTGAGATGCCCTTCGCGGTGTAGCAAGAGGGTAGTATATGCTACGGGAGAGGGGTTTAGCCCTTGGTATCTCTATTTTTTTGATTTGAGGCCATTTCGGAGCCTGTTTTGGAGACTGAAGTTTTCTGCACGCACTCAGGAAAAGGCCTTGTTTTGTGCTGTGCGACCATTGTTGTATAGGTCGGTGAAAAGTTACCATAGAAATTGCATTGTATGCCTGTGCCCAGAGACATTAGGAGGTACAGAATCATCCTTGTTTCCTATTGATGCAAAATCGTCAGTAGGAAGTGATTGTGTGGTCAAATACCACTTTCGTCAGTTTTGCAGATTTGCCCTTGTGAGGCTGAAGCTGTGTTTTTTGCAGTGACAGAATTCTTTGTAGTGTTTTGTAATGGCGTCTGATTCTCTTTCACAGATTGTCACTGAAAAGCTTGACAAGAACAACTTCCAAGCATGGAAGTTTAGAATGACAAATTTTCTTATGGGAAAAGGATATTGGGAATTCGTTGCAGGAAATGAAGAAGAACCAATTCTTCCTGATGTTCCCAATCAATAGCAAATGTAGGCATTTAAAGGATGGTATGAGAGAGCCAGAAAAGTCATGTACTGGCTATCTATCAATATTTTAGACTCTATGATTGTGCATATTCAGGATGCAAGTACGCCAAATGAGGCATGGGATACTTTGTCAAAAATGTATAGCACAAATATGCAAGCCAAGAAAATGCAGCTCAAGCAAGAGTTGCATAATGTGCAAAGAGAGTATGAGCATCAATGACTATCACATGAAGGTGAAGAAGATTGCGATGCACTTGCTTCCATTGGATCGCCAGTGAAAGATGATGATTTAGTTTCCGTGACCTTGAATGGCCTAGGAAAGGATTATGCACAGTTCCGAACATCCATTTCCGTCCGTGAAAGATTTCCTGATTTTGAGGAGTTGATTGCTCTTCTAATTTCTGAGGAGCAAAGAAATGGCGGTGCATCTTCTTCAGGAGGAACTTCAAAAGAAACTGTCTTCTACTCAAATGCTGGAAGAGGTAGAGGCAGAGGTAGAGGAGGCTGATCTGGAGGCCGTGGTAGAAATCAGAATATGTAGCAAACTCAAGAAAACCAGTCCTATGGAGGAGGACATGGTAACTCTAGAGGTAGGGGGAGCCAAAGAGGTCATGGTGGATGGCAAAGAGGCCAAAATGCAAACAGCAATGTTGAATGCTACTATTGTGGTAAAATGGGTCATATGGCTAAAGACTACTATAAAAAGCAGAATGACATCATGAATGGAAAATTGTAACAAGGGAATTATGCATCTTCTAGTAGACAGGGTGATGACAAAAATGAGCATTTGTTTATGGTGCAACACATGAACAATTCTGTGACAAGTGCAGAAGAAAGCAACGAAGTGTGGTATGTTGACTCAGGTGCGTCAAACCACATGACAGGTCATGCAGAATGGATGTAGGATGCAAGGAAAATGGAAAAACCAGAATTCGTGGAGATTGATGATGATACTGCACATCCTATTATGCAGATTGAAAAATTTTATTTGTCTATGTAGGATGGGAAAAAGAAATACCTATCAAATGTATTTCATGTCTCGAATATCACCAAGAACTTGGTTTCTGTTGGTCAAATGGTTGAACAGGGCTTGCAGGTCAGATTTAATCCTCATGGATGCTTTTTTGAGGACATGAAAAATAAAGGTCGCTTGATAGCAAAAGGAAAGAAGAAGGGCAGAATGTTTACATTGGATGCAAACATGCCTGATTTGAGTGCAGCAATGTTTGCACATGGGACCGGTGTAGTTGCAGATATTGATATCTGGCATACACGCATTGGTCATGTTAATGTACAGCGACTTAAATCAATGCAGGCCCAAAATATTGTTGCAGGATTGCCTAAATTCAAGGTTGCAGAAATGCATAAGGTATGTGAAGCCTGTCAGTTTGGAAAACAGGCAAGGAAACCATTTCCTAGACATGTTCAAGAGAGTAAGAAGCCATTGGAATTAATCCACTCTGATGTGTGGACTACTAAAACTACATCTCTTGGAGGCTGTCATTATTTTGTCACTTTTATTGATGACTATAACAGAAAAATTTGGGTGTATTTTATGAAAAAGAAAAGTGTATTTTTTGGGCATTTCAAAACTCTTAAAGCTATGGTTGAAAAAGAAACAGGCCTGCAAATAAAATGCCTAAGGTCAGATGGAGGGGGAGAGTACCTCTCAAATGAGTTTGCAAGGTTCTTGCAGGAGCATGGCATAAAGCAGCAATATTCATGTAGTCATACCCCACAACAAAATGGAATTGTAAAAAGGAAAAATAGGCATATTGGAGAGGTATCTCGTGCCATGCTCAATGAAAAAGACCTACCAGATTTTTATTGGGCTGAGGCAGTTGCTACAGCAGTCTACATAATGAACAGGACTCCCACTGCAGCAATACATGGGATGACTCCAGAGGAGAGGTATATTGGTAGGAAACCAGATATTTCTCATTTGAAAATTTTTGGTTGCATTACCTATGTTCATGTGCCAGATGAGTTGAGATCCAAGTTGGATCCAAAAGCTGAGAAGTGCATCTTTATTGGTTACTCTTTGCAGCAGAAAGGGTATAGATGCTATAACCCTTCTACTCGTAAGTTTACAGTGAGCAGAGATGTTATTTTTTATGAGATGAGTAGCTGGTATAAACCAGTAAATTTGATTGATAATGTAGATGCACAAAATGGTAATGCTGCACAGAATTCACAGTAGTAGTCACAAGATATTAGTGGACCTAGAGTGTCCTCTAGCAGTGGTTCACATTCTTCACCATGGACAGGCAGATTGAGATTAGGAGAATCTTCTCAAAGCAATGCAGATAGTGGTATGCAGATATCACGAAAAGGAAAAGAGAAGGTAGATCAGCCCATGTTTGATGTGAATGCAGGTCACTCTTATGTGGATGGTGAATCCAATGGCTCAGAACAGAGCATTGATGATGAGTTGGGTATTCCTTCTATTGTTACACCTGGAGTAAGGAAGACCAGGGATGTTTTCAGAGCACCTGGGAGTGAACCTACTTTGTGCAGGTCTACCAAAGCTAGGTATCCTATGGATAGGCTGAAATATGATGGATTTACAGCCATTCACTATGCATATATGGTCAAAGTGATACAAGAACCAAAACCCACTTATTTTGAGCAAGCCATGGGAAAAGAAAAATGGGAGAAAGCCATGGATGAAGAAATGGATGCCCTGGAAGCAAATGCTATATGGGAATTGGTACCTTTGCCTAAAGATAAGAATGCAATTGGTTGTAAGTGGGTTTATAAGGTGAAACACAATGCAGATGGTTCTATGAATAGATACAAGGCAAGATTAGTAGTCAAGGGGTATGCACAAACATATGGCATTGATTATGAAGAAACATTTAGTCCAGTTGCAAGGATGGCAACCATAAGAGCAGTCATTGCTATGGTTGCATCAAAGGGATGGTCTTTACATCAGATGGATGTAAAGAATGCCTTCTTACATGGTGATTTGCAAGAAGAGGTCTATATGGAGCAGCCACTAGGTTATGTGCATGTTGTTCATCTTGAGTTTGTTTGCAGGTTGAAGAAAGCCTTGTATGGCTTGAAGCAAGCACCTAGAACATGGTCTGACAAGATAGGACAGTATCTTGTCACTATTGGCTTTCAAATTTCCAAGGCAATTTTCTCACTTTATGTGAGAAAAACAGAGAAAGGTATTATACTGCTTGTCGTTTATGTTGATGATTTGATTATCGCAGGTGATAGTGGTGAAGATATCCTTCATGTGAAAATGCTATTGAAGCAGAAGTTTGAGATGAAGGATTTGGAAGAGCTGCGTTATTTCTTGGGCATTGAGGTGATTAGATCACCAAGTGGGATATGGCTCTTGCAGAGGCAGTATGGATTGGACATGCTGTCCAAATATGGGATGACAGGCTATAAGCCTATTTTAGTTCATTTGGAGCAGAATGTGAAGTTGAGCGTAGATGCATGTGAGCTTCTAGAAGACCCTACTATGTACAGACGCATAGTAGGAAGTTTGATTTATATGACTATTACCAAGCCAGATTTGAGCTATGTTGTTGGATTGGTAAGTCAGTTTATGCAGGCTCCAAGGAAATCGCATTTGGATGCGGCTAGATGCATACTCAAGTATGTGAAGTCCACATTGCAGTATGGACTACTTTATGAGACTGGGGTTCAGATACAGTTGTATGGATACACTGGTGCTGATTGGGTTGGTTGTATTTCTAATAGACGATCTACCAGTGGATATGTGTTCTCTTTTGGGAGTGCTGCAGTCACTTGGAGCAGCAAGAAACAGCCTACAGTTGCCTTGTCAAGCACAGAGGCTGAGTACACGGGCATAGTAATGGCTGCATGTGAGGTAGCTTGGTTTCATAAGCTACTTTATAATATGCATCAGCCTATAGATGGGCCAGTTGTCATTTATTGTGACAACATGAGTAGTATACACTTGGTAAATAACCTAGTCTATCATGCTAGAACAAAGCACATTGAGGTGCATTATCACTATGTGCGGGAGACGGTTTTACTAGGTCTTATTGATCTAGTTTATGTCAACACAGAGGATCAGGTAGCTGACATATTCACGAAGGCATTGGGCGCAGAGAAGCTGCACAAGTTCAGAGACCTGCTTGGTGTGCAGGAATTGGGATTGAGCTCGAGGGGGAGTGTTGAGATATCGAGCTCCACTCATGATATGCCAGGGTGACCGTTGTGCATTTATGTCACCGACTTGTCAGTTGCAGATGCAGTTGGTACACCGCCCATGAATAATAGCTAGATGACAGCTATCATTATCTACTCTAGTTCATGGCTCAGTTAGTATGCCACCTTAGTTAGTTGAGTTTGGTTTGAGACCCATATATAGGGTTCTTCTATTTCTATGTACTTGAGTTCTTTTTGGCTTACACAACTAAGAAGAGGAAAACTGTTTTCAGCCTCCACCTGTGTGTGTATTCCCCCATTGTGCAAGCAAGAAAGCTACAAGTGAGACTCCTTCCTTCTCTCCCACAATCCTGACACAATAGGCATACATTCCCCTAACATTCGGGCATCAAACAGGACCAATCGGGGATCAAATGACAATGCCAAACAAGCTATAGCATCAAATGTCAGTGTAACACTGCTATGTAATACTCAATGCCAAGTGCCCGAGGGCTCCAAATGAGCCAAAATCAAGTGCCAAAGGAGGGGGAGAGCTGTTGTTGTGACTGTCAATGCTGAAGACACATATGGGAGGGCTGCGTGATTGTGCCAACTATAAATGCTAGTCCTGGGGCTGCAAAAAATGGTGGCCAAGCTTCGGAGGGGTCTAGTTAAAGCCAAGGAAGGCCTCAAACAAGCTCCAGCTCAAGGGGAGAGCAGCCCACATATGAAATGAGAGCTAGGAGTGTAATGGCTGCCCTGTGTTTTTCCAGATCTGAAAACTGAGGTAAACCCTATAAAGAGTGAAGCAATACCTCTGTGTGAATGCCTTGAGGATGCCCGAAGGGGTCGGGAAGGTGCTCGGGAAGCTGGGGAGTGACGGGAGCTCGAAGGAGTCGGATATGGCTGCTGGGAAGGAGACCCAATGCGAGTGGGGAGTCAATAGGAAGCTGAGAATGCCACAAACCAAGCTCAAGAGTTACGAAGTCGAGCTCTGATACCAATTGAAAGGTGAGAAGGATCGAATCTTGCACTCGAGAGCTATGGTGGGAGAGCAAGAGTAAGAAAGAGAGAGACAAGAAATGGAAACTCCAACAGTCACAATGTGTGACCGGGCCTTCCTTTATTCAAACTGTCACTAAAAGAATAAAGAATAAAGTGACGGTGATGGGCACCCACCACCTGCAGTGTGCAGTGGCGGTGTGACTGTCATTGTAGTAATACACGGGCGGCTAGGCGGAAGCGCCTTTACCCCCAACATCTAGGAGACTGTGAAAGAGGCCCAACAGGAAACAAAGGAGAAGATGAGACCCAGATAGGTCGCTAACCCATCAAAAAAGGAGAAATCGAGTGACTGGACAAAAACCAAGACAAAAAAGGAGGAGCAGAAGGCTCAATATCCGAACAAAGAAAAACAAAAGAGTTCGCTGGGAAGGCAACTCAAATGAAGAAAAAGAAGGCGGGTAGGAAAAAGGAAGAAGAAGATCTGGAAAGAGCAAAATTTGAATCCCTGAGAGAGGCAACAGAGTGGAAAAATAAGGAGAAGAAAGAAGCTGAAAGGTTGACCGAGGAAGCAAGGAAAGAAGAAGAAGAAGAAGAAGAAGAAGAGAGCTCCTTTTGGCCACACACAAGAATGAGCTTCTCATTCGCTTTTTAACTTTATATACAAAATCCTAAATCCCATTTGGGTGGTCATCCCCTTATCCCCTTTTTTACATGGCCGACAGTGGCCTAGGCCCTTTTTTCCATTGTCCTCCTATCTTCCTAGCTTCCTTCCTACCGCCCATCTACCTTTACAAATTGCACGGGTGAGAGCCCGGTGCTCTTTAAATTAAATCATGATGCACTTGCACTCTTTTACAAAAGTATTGACTTGCACTTTTTCTTGTGCGCCTTTTTCCTTTATTTATGACCTTTCCGCACTTCTTATGTTTCCATATTTTTCTTGACGCACCTTCGTCTTCCGTTTCACTTTTTCCTTGGCCTTTGTCTTCTGCTTTAGATTTTTGAGATTTTCCACCTTGTTCATCTGAGGGTTAACAAAATGGAATGACACGAGGAAGAGCTTGTCCCACTCCCTCCTTCCCCACGGCCCGAAGGGCAGCAACATGCAAACACCTCCGCAGAAAGGAAGGCGGCACTCAGGGAAATAGGAAAACAAATGTTAAAGGAAACAAGAATAAAATAGAATGTCAAGGGAGTTGAGGGTTCCCCGAGCACCTATCCCACCATGTGAGAACAATGCCCCAACAAGCATCCACACCGACCTTGTAATCTAGGAGAGGCAAAAAATGGCCAAGAGCCCCTTCGACTTTAACTTCCAATTCCCCACCACCTTGCATAAGGTTTTGCCCATCAAGGTGGTCAAGGAGGTGATTAACATCGGAGGTAGGCTCATACAGAAATGGCTAGAGGAGAGAAAGCAAAACCCCACATTATGGGCCACTGAAGATGCCAAATTTTTGCAAAATAAAGTTTTTGAAGTGCCAAGGTCTGTGCCAGGCTACGAATGCCAACCTACATGGAGAAGAAGGGTCTGCAACACCAACATGGACACTTGGATGGCCTTTTTGCAACACTCAACCCTTTGAGTGGAATGACCCAACCTTTATGCCCTACCCTCACAGGGTGGGAGTGGATTTTGACTCCAGTTTCCACAGTCACTATGATTTTCCAATAGTTTATAATCCACATTGTACTACATCTGAAGATGCCCTCGTCTTCATATCAAAAAAATTGTATGATACCCTAACCCACTTCACCAACGAATTCTCTTCATGCCCTGACCCCACCATTATTACTACTTGTAATTACCTTAGAATACTTAGGATACTCCTTAGGCAAGACCCCACTCCATAGGAGCGCGACCACCCAGTCCTCCATTTTGATCCTAACGCTATAGATAGTTGCGTGATGGCTTGACTAATGATGCGAGCTACTTACTACCTTCATTTTTCTTAGCTCTTCTAGAGGATATGAATGATAGCCACTTCACCCAGTGCAATCATCCATTCCTCTCCACCACCACCCTTCAAGTCAGCCTAAACCTCAAGGGGTATCTCCAAAGCCGCCAATTCCTTAACAAATCTATTAAGCCCCCTTCTCCACCTCACTCTGATGACGAAGACTAACTTATGTCATGACTATGTAACTTGGCAAAAGAAGAAGAAGAAGAAGAAGAAGAAGAAGAAGAAGAAGGATACGAGAGATAAGGAAAAAAATAAACAAAAGACAAGGAGTTACAAAGTGAAAAGGCAATCATAGAGAACAGAAATGGAAAGAGAAATCACATGTAGACACAACAAGTTGCACATAGGTCACAATCACTACACCTAAGGGTTCTCAAGTTAGGTGCATCCAGTGGCATTGACCGTCTGGCTCCGTGTCTAACCCCCTAGCCTTTTTGATTCCCCACCACAAGTGCTTAGGGCACATCAAGGGCAAGACATACCTAGGAAGGTAACTCTTGCCTATGGTTAGACCTATCACCCTAAGCTCCCTACACCGCACCTCCCTTATGCACAAACTGGTTCCTCAAGTGTGGGACAACACCAGAGGCTTCCTTGAGGTTCCTTGAGTTCCACAAGCACATGCACCACACACTCCACGGTAAGGTAGACACACCCAAGTGGACAACTTTGTCTTGCACCACACCTCCCTTATGCACAAATTGGTTCCTCAAGTGTGGGACAACACCAGAGGCTTCCTTGAGGTTCCTCGAGTTCCACAAGCACATGCACCACGCACTCCACGGTAAGGTGGACACACCCAAGTGCACAACTTTGTCTTGCAGGTTAAGATCGCGCCGCATCAAGGAAAGAACACAAACAAGTTAAAGGCTACCAACTAATTTGTGCATTTTGGAAAAAATAAAAAATATTAAAAAAATTAAATTTTAACTATTTTAATTGATTTTGGAATTACCTTTCTCTATACTGAGGTGAAATTTCTTACAAGGCCCAAACTTGAGCCCAAATATCCCCTAATGATGCTAGAGCATGCCAAAGAAAATGGCATTAATATTCCCCAATTTTATCTAGAGATTGCAATCACTACAAAGCCTATCCCCAACCCTATTGAGGAGCCATGGAAGGCACAAAAGGACAAGGACTCAAAAGTGAGGTCCTGGTGGCCAGGTAGAGCATTGAAGATAAAGTCCTCAAAAGGAGAACCACTCGAAGAGCAACCCCCACAAGTAGGCCACTACACAAGAACACCCCTACTAGGAAACCTCAAACCCCACCTTGCCCAATAAGGCCACCTCAACCACCAGCCTCTCCATGAAGCTTGCCCTCTTGAATTCAAATGGCCAAAAACATTGGCAAAAAGAAGAACCCCAATAGGAGAATAAGTCCCCCTACCCAAGTGATTCATAACTGTGTAGGCTACCCAGCCACTAGCCTTACTACCCATCCCCTCCCTGCTACCACACTCATGCCCCTTGTCCTCATCTCATGAAAGTTCAACTGGGACATGGCTCTCTAATCATTAAACTTCATCAATGGTTTCTTAACTCGAAAAAAGTACCAGTAGTAGGAGCTCACCATGCAGGCCAACCAACTAAAGCAAGCAAACATTGCCCTCTCTAAGAAGCTTTGCCAAAGACACTGCCCTCCACAACCATCAGTAACATTTAAAAGCATGCAAGAATGCCTAGGTTTCCTTCATCAATCGAGCAGAGAACCCGAATGCCACAACCCTACTCACCTTGGAGATCATTGAATGTGAAACTCTAATAAGTCTATGAGCAGGAGTGGATTGACCATTGGAAGAAGATAAAATGCAAACTCCAAGCTGTCATGATGGCCAAAATCTAAGGCTAAGTATGCCCCTCCCACCCAAGGACCACTGCTATGGCCCTATCCCCTCCTCAGCAAAACAAGGAAAATGTGCCTCCACTGTCTACCCCAATATACTCTACCTCCGGCTCGGTAGCTAAATTCAAGCTCATCACCCTACCAAAGTCTAGAGCAGTCACCCTTTGGATCATCAAAACGTGGCTGGATAGGGAGTTTAGACCTATAGAAAGCCCCTCGTGCCTATTGGAAAAGGAAAGAAGATTGTCATAGATGAGCTTGAATACACCTACTAAGTGACAAGGAATATTCACCCAACGCTCTAGCCCTAGACTTTTTTTACTTCTCCATTCGCACAAGCTCCACGGATCTGAAGTGGCATGAACACTGCCAAGCACTAGAGCAATGAAATGCTGAGATAGAGGAGAAAATTCAAATCCTATAGTAGCAAGCTGTCCTGGACCTAAACTAGGATGAAAAGGAAAAATTTGACCTCCTTTGGTGGCACATCCCAAAGAAATAGTAGATCAAAGGAGTAGCCCATGCATCAGTCGACTCTTGCCCTCCACCAAAGCACCGTCGAAGTGCTCGCCTCCATCCCAAGCTCAAGATCAAGAAGGAGTTGTGCTCTAATCAAGGGGATGGATCCCTAAATCTTGATTACAAAGCTAAGATCAGGGAGGTAGAGATCCTAACCCTAATGATCCACTATCTGAAAACCCCTCCACTCCCACCCATGACATAATGAAGTTATCCACTAATGCTCAATTTTGGGCTCCTCAAGTGAGGACACCACATGCATGCCCTCTATAGTGTCGAGACCATGTAGAAGTAGGAGGGCATTATGCAAGATCACCTTGCTTGAGTGTCCTTCACTCCCACTATCTAAAAACCCCTCCACTCCCACCCATGACATAATGAAGTTATCCACTAATGCTCAACTTTGGGCTCAATGATCAAATGTGAAGCCCTCTCCCTCAAGTGAGGACACCACATTCATGCCCTCTATAGTGTCAAGACCATGTACAAGCAGGAGTTGGACATCATGCAGGCGCACCTTGCTCGAGTGTCCTTCGAGCAGGACCAGCTCCAACAACATATCTGGCTTGGCACAATCTACCTAGAGAAGCTTGCTACCGAGCTCGTCTTCCACAATACCTCGCAATCACCCCTGTGGACTCACATGGTCCTTTGGATCCAATATCACAACCCTCTCCATCCACTAAGGCCACATCCACCCAATTCGCAACACCCCACTGACATTGACCCCCACCAACCACCCTACCCCTTACTCTCACTCGTTCCCCCAAATCCAATCCCCCTCACTCTACTTGACCAAGATCAGATATCCAATAGGATGAGGCACTCAACACTGAGGATGAAAGTCATGTCAATGAGTAACAATGTGGATCTGAGTCCATCATGCATGCTAGTGTTAAAGGTAAAGGCAACATTAAACATAGGAGCCACTAGCAATGCATTGAAGAGCCGAAAGGAGCAAAGGAGTAAAGGCAACCTAGAATGGCACATGGGATGAGAGAATGTCACGTTGCCTAACACAAAAAATGGGCAAAGAGAGGGTTCTGTCATTCCACAGGCAGCAACCTCTATAACAGTAGGAAGCAAAGCATGGTCATTTTTGTTATTCAAGCATACTCATAGCTCTAGAGGCCGAGTAGCAAGAAGTCCTCTTATTCGATGCCATATCCTTCTTGAGAATTTCTTCTAGTCTTCTTGAATGGTATCCTAAGTACTCTCTCATAGTAGAGCTTATATTGTATTGTCCTGAATCATTGAGTTCAGAAGTACTACTACTACCTTAGTCATTGTATCCATCAAGTGTCTAGTCCTTGTTCTCTTAGAGAACTATGTTGTGACCATTTGGTTCCCGATTGATGTATCGAGTTTGATTCCATCAATACACTTCAAGTTTAGTCTAGAGTAAATTTTTATGTTTGTTTTCCTATGTTGTGATTATGTCTCGCTATTCAACCTAGGCCCTGAACGTAAAAACTGATGTTAATGTTTGTCTATGCCGGTTTTGAGCACACCCATCATCATTCATGTGGCAGTTGTGCTTGGATACCAATAACACATAAGTTTTGTGTGCCTAATAGTTGAAACCTCAAGAATAAGATTCAATGGGAAGCCCATGATAGTTGGAGATCCCAATTATGCAAAGATTGTAAATGCGGTAAGAAAAAGTTATCATTGGCTAAGATTGAAAACTGATGTATTAAGATATGTAACTGAATGCCCAAGTTGTTAGCAAGTAAAAGGCTAAAAGGATCAAAATCCCCAAAGAGTTGCATCCTCTCAACATTCTTCAAATTAAATGAAATTTCATCAATATGGATTTTGTGTTCAAACTTGCAATAGTGCAAGGAGACTATGATTCAATCCTAGTAGCCATGGATATGCTAACAAAGATCACTCACATCATTCTTGTGAAGACTACCTTCAAAGCATTCAACATTTCTAAGTTGTTCGTTAAGAAGATTTTCTCATTGCATGGGTTTCCAAAAGGATTTTCAATGACAAGGATTCATTATTCACCTCTAAATTCTAGATTTGTCTCTTTCAAGCCATCGATATGCAACTTTGTTTCAATATGCGCTTACTATCCTTAAACTAATAGGCTGACTAAAAGACTCAAGCAAGTGTTAGAAGACATTTTGAGAGCCTACTACAATAGGGATCCCAAAAGATGGATTGAGTATTTATCTCTAGTAGGATTTTCCTAACAAGGGATCATACCAACAAAGAGTTGGTATGATCCCTTGTTAGGAATTGTGTGGGCAAGATTACTTGTCCTCTCTCAATTTTTATAATCCAATCTTAAGGTTCAAAGCATCTAAGAAAATGTTGGGTGAGATGGAGGCGCAGACCAAAGCAATCTTCCAAGACATCAAAGTAGCACAAGGCCAACAAAGGCCTACATTGATTCCAAGTGGACTCCTTGGACTTTCAAGGATGAAGACATGGTATTCTTAAGATTCCAACCAAAGAAAGCTCCCTATGTCAAGAATCGCATGGTGGGGGACTTGCTTGAGCTGCTACGCCAAACACACATTGTATACACAAGAGGAAGCTCACTCAAGAACACAAGAAGAGAGATGGAGGCCAACACGTTTTCTTGCTGGTTTCTTTTTCTTCTTCCACACACTATACAATGTACACAAAGTATAGATAAGATGCAACATAAAGGAAAGTGGCCTACTAAGTCAAATAGTGCATAACTGACTTCACTAATCAACTGACGCTATGTATTTGCCAGCTGTAGGTAGGTGTAACAAATTAAATCTAATGAGTGATAAGTCAGTGGCCATGTGAGTATCATAATGACCACCAATGTACTAAGTGTAGACATGCAGACCCATCTACCCATGTGGTCCATCATCAATGTCCGCACGTATTGAGCTTGCCATCTCAACACTCCCCCTCAAGCTCAACTCTATCTCTACAACTCTAAGTAAGCTTTGGAACTTTCGAAGCTTCTTTGCACCAAATGCCTTTGTGAAAATGTCAGCTATCTGATCCTGTGTGTTGACATATACCAAGTCAATCTCTCCTGCAAGTACCTTCTCTCTCACAAAGTGGTAGTGCGCCTCAATGTGTTTTGTCCTAGCATGGAACACTGGATTCCTAGCTAGCTGTATGCTGCTCATGTTGTCACAATGAATGACAACTGGGCCATCTCCCTGCATATCCAAATCTACTAATAACTTTTGCAACCATACCACCTCACATGCTACCATAGTAGCACCTCTGTACTCAGCCTCTGTACTCGATAAAGCAATTGTAGGTTGCTTCTTGTTGCTCCATGTAACTACTGAACTACCAAGGGAAAACATGAATCTACTTGTAGATCTTCTGTCTGACATGCTACCAGCCCAATCTGCATCCGTGTATCCAAAGACATGTATGTCCTTACCTGCCTCATAAAAAAGTCCATAATGTAAAGTGGACTTCACATACCCTGATATACGTCTAACTGCATCCAAATGAGGCTTTCTAGGCATTTGCATAAACTGAGTCACAAGGCCAATAGCATTGCTTAAGTCTAGCCTTGTGACAGTCATGTAAATCAAACTCCCTACTATCCTCCTGAACATAATAGGGTCTTCTATCTCATCCCCAACGTCAGCACTCAACTTCACATTTTTCTCCAATGGTATTGAAAGAGGCTTCCATGTTGTCATACCATACTTTGATAACATATCCAAGCCATACTGCCTTTGGGATAGCCATATACCATCATTACATCTGATCACCTCAATACCAAGGAAGTATCTCAGCTCACCCAAATCTTTCATCTCAAACTTCTTCTTCAAGAAGTTCTTAACTTCAACAATCCCATTATCATTGTCACCTATAATAATCAAGTCGTCCACATAGATGACTATGATGACCAAACCTGCATCTCCCTTTCTCACATAAAGTGAGTGATTAGCATCAGAAATACAAAATCCAATATTGACAAGATACTCTACAATCTTGTCAGACCATGCTCTAGGTGCTTGCTTTAGCCCATAGAGCGCCTTCTTTAACCTGCACACACATGTGGGATGCTCTAAATTCTCATAACCTGCTGGCTACTCCATATACACTTCTTCTTGCAATTCACCATGCAAGAAGGCATTCTTAACATCCATTTGCTGCAAAATCCAACCTTTGGCTGCTGCCAAGGCAATCACACACCTAACAAATGACATCCTAGCAACTGGACTGAATGTCTCTTCATAATCTATGCCATATGTTTGAGCATAGCCTTTTGCAACCAGCCTAGCTTTGTACCTACTAACTGAACTGTCTGCATTATGCCATATGTTTGAGCATAGCCTTTTGCAACCAGCCTAGCCTTATACCTACTAATTGAACCATCTGCATTATGCTTGACTTTGTAAACCCACTTATAGCCAATAGCTTTCTTACCCTTAGGTAAGGGTACCAAATCCCAATTCTTATTGGCTTCTAATGCAACCATCTCCTCATCCATTGATGCATCCCAACGAGCATGACCAACAGCATCCTCAAAACAAGTGGGCTCAACATCCTCAACTAGTTTCACCATATAAGCATAATGGTGAGCTGCATAACCTTCAAAACCAAATCTTTTAACAGGGTATCTGACCCTGCTAGATCTATATACCACCGAATCACTCAATGGAGCCTTTACATTACTATGAGCTCTCTGTACACCTGGCATCCTGACTGAAGGAATGCCAAGCTCATCATCCAAACTCTCTGAACCACTAGAATCTCCATCCAATCCCAAATGACTAGTAGATATATCATTACCATCCAACACTTTCTTCTTTTCTTTGTCCTTCCCTGCAACACTTATAGATCCACCTAAAGATGTGGGACTACTCCTTAGTCTCCCTAACCAAGGGCTCACTATAGTATAGTACCAGATGATGTTTCTGGTCCACTAAGACTCTATAATTATTATTTTTCTTTTTGCACATAGATGTCCTAATCATTATCATCATCTAATACATTACCAGTAGTAGGTGCATACCAGCTGCCCATCTCATCAAAGATAACATCCCTACTCACTTTGAACTTACCTGTGACAGGGTTATAACAGTGATACGCTTTCTGCTCTAAAGAGTATCCAATAAAAACACATTTTTTTACCTTTAGATCAAGCTTCTTCCGTAGCTCATCTTGCACATGAACGTATGCAACACAGCCAAATACCTTCAAGTATGATACATCAGGCTTCTTGCCAGTAAAGCATTCTTCAGGAGTCATCCCATGAACTGTAGCTGTGGGAGTTCTGTTCATAATGTAAACAGCAGTATGGACAGCCTCAAACCAAAAATGTTTGGCCATATTCTTTTCAGCCATTAATGCTCGTGCAAGTTTTGCAATATGCCTATTTTTTCTTTCTGCAACACCATTTTGTTGTGGAGTATACCTACAAGTAAATTGTCTCTTTATCCCATGAGTCCTCAAGAAGACACTAAACTCATTAGAGAGGTACTCTCCCCCTCCATCTCATCTCAAGCACTTTACTTTTAAGCCTGTTTCTATTTCAACAGCTGCCTTAAAAGATTTGAAGTGCTCAAACACATCACTTTTTTCCTTCATGAAGTATACCCATAACTTCCTTGAATAGTCATCAATAAATGTGACAAAGTATTTGCTACCACCAAGAGATACATTCTGTGTGGGCCCCCAAAAATCTGTATGCACTACATCAAGTATTTTTCTACTCACTTCTCTATCATGCGAGAAGGGTTGTCTTGCCTGCTTACCAAACTGGCATGCTTCACAAATTTTATATAATTCTGCAACTCTAAAAGAAGTCAACCCTGTAACCAATCCTCTGGACTGCATTAATTTTAGCCTTTGCACATTTGCATGTCCAATACATTTATGCCATATTTCAATATCTGCAACTACTCCTTTTCCTTTAGCATACATAGCAACATCCATTGCAAGAACTTCAGCATCTAAAGTGAACATTCGGCCAACTCTACTTCCTTTTGTGACCAACCTACACTTATCATTAAAGTCTTCTACAAAACAACCTTTTGCATTGAATCGGACCTACAACCCCTGCTCTATCATTTGGCCAATAGATACTAAATTCTTTGTGATTGATGGCACATGTAATACATCTGTCAGACTCTTTGTCTGGCCATCATACAAGGACAAGGGAACCTTTCCAATGTGTGAAATTGGGTGGCATGAATCATCACCCGTTTGCACCTAATCTAGGTTTTGTAAGTTGTGGGAGCTTTCACTCAACCGCCAAGACCCACGGACCGTTTATTGTTTCAAGCGTTCCAAGCGAGCTCTCATGGCTATCTCTCACCTAGCCGACGCACCGTTGATCCTACGAATGCAGTGAACTTACCTTGATGCTTGATCGAGTGCCCTCCTCTCTCTCACACTTCGGTAGCTCCACGATTCTTGATGCTAGCTCAAGCATCCTCAAGCCTCCTCCATCTCCAAGCCTTATCCTCCATAGCCGCGCACGCAAGAGAAGAGAAGAAAAGAGAAGAGGAGAAGGGGAGAGGAGATGGTGGAGAGCTTCACCCCCTTGATTCCTCACTCTCTCACACACTCACTCCCTCACACTCTCACACTCCCTCTCTCAAGAACACACACTAGCAAGAAGGAGAGAAGAAGAGAGGAAGAAGAAGACTAGTTTTGCCACACCAAAGAATGAGCTCTTCATTCACTTTTCAACTTTATATGCAAAACCCTACTTCCCTTTTGGGCGGTCATTCCCTTTTTTACATGGCCGGTCATGGCCCCCGCCCTATTTTCCCTTGTCCTTTTATCTTCCTTGCTTCCTTTTCACTACCCTTCTATATTTACAAATCGCACGGGTGAGAGCCCGGCACTCTTTTACAAGGTTTTAGAGTGCACTTTTTATGCGCCTTTCCCTTTTTGTGGTTGCCTTGGCCTTTAATGGTTGTCCTTGCACTTTTGGCCTTTTCTCCTTCTTTTCCTTCCATCGGGCTACCTTTTTTCCGCCTTTGCCCTGCGTCTTTTCCACTTTCTTTCACTCTCTTTGTGTTGGGGTTAACATTACCCCCCTCCTAGACGAGTGCCAGTCCCATGGCACTTACTGGCGTAGGGAGCAAGTGGTAGTATGCAGTGAAGACTTCGGGGGGCAGGGCTTGGGGTCTGCACTGGTGACCAGTTACATGGGGGTTGGTTGGGGATGCCGCGTAGGATGATTTCTCCGGCTTGTCGGATGCTGGGTGGGCAATTAGCATTGGAGGTTGATAAAGAACGAATGCCACTTGGGCTGGGGTTGTTAACGCCTACAATTGAAAAGCTGTCAGGTGGTCTCTCCCTAGGGGTAGTGCTAGTCTCTGTATTGTGCACAAGACTTAGTTTGGGAGACAGGTCGAACTCTAAGCAAGCTAAGATGTTGTCCTGCACTTGAGGACCCAAACTGTGAATTAGTTCTGTGGAGGTAGTATATGAGTGCCGTGCGTGTGCATACTTAAATATTACGTAGCTAGAAGACTGGGCAGCGGGGGCCGTGTGGAGCAGAATTGTGGTAATGAGGAGATGAAGTACACCTTTGACTCTTGTTCGGAGGCGTCGTTAGGGGTGTGCCATTGTCGTCGGAGCTTGCTTGCTTGCGTTTCTTTTCTTTTCTTTTCTTTTCTTTTTTCTTTTCTTTTCTTCTTCTTCTTTTTTGTTTTTTTTTTTTCATGGTTACATGGAGGCAGCAGTACAAGGGATAACAAGAGTTCTACTCCTCATCATCAGAATGGTGGGGAAGGGTGGGCGGAGGGCGGGGGGCCTTGTTAAGGAATTTTTGGCTTAGCAAGTAGCCTTTAGTGTGGAGGTGGGTTTTGAGGGTGGTGGTGGAGAGAAAGGGGTGTTTGCACTGTGTGAATTTGTTGTCATTCATGTCTTCCAGCAGTGCACCACAGAAGGATGGCAAAAGAGAAGCACGCATCATGAGATGAGTCATGGTGGTGCTATCTATGGCATTGGGGTCAAAATAGAAGGGTGGAAGATGGCACTCTTGGGGAGCAGGTTCCTGGTGTACTAGGATTCTAATTAACTTAAGGTAGTTACAGGTGGTGATGAATGCTAGGTCAGGGCAGGAAGTGAATTCGTTAAGGAATTTATTTATGGAGCTGGACAAGTCGGGCAGGGTGAAGAGAAGAGCGTTCCTATGGGAAGTAGTATTGGTATTATAAATGACGAGAAAGTCAAACTTGCCGTGGATGGACGGGTTAAAATCCACTCCTACCCTTTGAGGATACGGCATAAAGGTGGGGTCGTTCCTTTCCGAAGGGAGGGTGTTGCAAAACGCCATCCACGCCTCCAGGTTGACGTCAAGAATGTGCTGCCTCTAGGTGGGTTGGGAACTATAGCCTTCCAATGTGCGAGGTACCTGGAGGACTTTGTCTTGCCAAAATTCGCGGTCCTCGGCCCCCCAAGCAGTTGGGTGGGCCTCACGCTCTTCTAACCATTTAGCCTTGAGCCGGGCCCCCACGGCGATGACATCCTCCACCAACTGAATGGGCAGCACCCTATTCAAGGTGGTGGGAAACTCAAAGTGTAGGTCGAAGGGGTCTCGGCTGTACTCCTGTTGCTCCCAGATAATCATTTCAGCGTAGTACTCAGCGGGGGAGTCTTGGGTGCGCAGCGAGAAAGGGGCAGGCTGTTTCGGGGCGGGTCTGGCCTTCAGTTTTCTTCTTGCCTTCTCCACCATTTCCTTCCTTCAGGTGGTGGGGGCCGCTCTTCGTTTGGCAGATGCGTCATGGGGTGGCAGTTCGGTTTGTTGGGGTTGAGGGGGTGGCGAGACATATTCCTCGTCTTGAGGCCCTAGGTCAAGCTCTGGCTCACCCCCTTCTGCTTGCTCCTCCTCCTGTGTTTTCTCCTCAGTGAACCCCAGGTCATCTATCTCTTGTGTTGTTAGTCCTGCTCGTGCCAAATATTTCCTTTGTTCCTCTAGGCTCTGTAGAGGGCCTCCTAGCTGCAGTGGTACGTGCAGGCCTGCCGTGAGGGCCCTGCGCGCAATGGTTAGCTTTCTCTGCAACAACTGATCATTGGCCTTACCTGTTTCTGAGTGGGTGATGTGGAGCAGTGTGTTGATAAAGGTGCGTTGCAGATCTGTCATAGCAAGCTGGGCTGCCTCTGCCTGGTTTTCAGCCATCACTTTGTCTCCCTCAGCCTTGGCCAGTTGGCGTGCTAAGTCCCGCACTCTCTGCTCGTTATGATTTGACCATTCCTTTGCCCGCCTCTCCATGTCTTCCAGGCTTTCCCCCTGTCGGAGGGTCATTGCCATAAATTGTTGTTGCTGGGCTTCGAGCTCATTGTGCAAACAGGACTGCTCTCGGTGCTCCTCTGCGATCTGCTCGTTGAGTTGGTCCCGCGTCGCCTACAACCTGCGCACCTGTTCTGCCCTTAATTAATCGAGCTCTGCAACGTCTTGTCTAATTTTCTCAAGCTGACTCTGCGCCTCCAAGTTGGTTGCAGATAGCTGGTCATTCCTACCCTGAAGGTGGGCATTTGTCTCCCTCTCCCTGGTGAGACGCTCCATTAGGATTTTCCTTCGTCCCTCCAAGGTAGTGTCGCGCTCCTTCAGGGTTTTCAACTCCTCCGCCTCCTTGGTGCTGGCCTCCTCCCTAAGCACAATGATTTCCTTTTGATGTTCTGTTATTTGCCTTACTCTGTCCAGTTGGAGGGTAGCTTGTGATTCGCACTCCGCTGCCAGCTCCTCCACCGCCGCCCTCCTTTCTTGCCTTGCTGTTTGCAACTGCGCGAGTAGCTCCTTTACATAGTCATCATAGTGGCCTGTTGGAGGTGGGGAGTGAGGCATGATCGTCGTGGTGGCAATCTCCTTCACTTTTTGTCTTTTCTCTTCTGGCCCTAGCTTTAGCTCGGCCATCGCTGCCCTTTTGGCCCCTGAGACTAGGGTGGCCCCGGCTACTTCCCTTGCCAACTCCCTTTCCGCCAAGAATTGTAGCCAGGTGACTACATTGCTTTCATCGATCTTTGGGGTGTGCATCAGGGCAGCTGTGGCAGGGGGCGTCATCTTGAGGGGAGTGGCTTGCATGGTTGGTGCGAGGAGAGGGGAGACGGATCAGACCGAGTCTTTGCCTTTCCCTTTTATAGGAGGTGACTGCACAGGTTCCGGTGCACCAGTGCTGGGGCCGGGTGCTTCAAATTCAGATTCGTATGTTCTGCCCGCTCCCTCCATGTCTTTCCTCCGCTGTTCCTCGATGGAGCGACGCGTCGCCAGCTCCAATTCTTCTTCTTCTCTCCTCCTCAACTCTTCCTCAGCCCTTTTTCTTCTTTCCTCCTCTTCTCTTACCGACTCTCTTCGAGCCCACTCGAGCTCCTCCTTCTCTTTTCTCCTTCGCTCCTCCTCTCTCTTCCCGTGCAGGGATTTGGTCCGTTGCTCCGCTTTCCTTTCTGGTGCAGCCTGGCGTTCTCCCTCCTCGTCGATGTCCGTCTCTGTTTCATCCGACTGTTCCTCCGCCTGGGGCTGGGACTGCGACGGCGAGTCGCCTCCTTTTCCGCCATCTCCCTGTTTGTCCTCTCCCGCACGTCCCTGCCCTATTGCCTCGTGGAGGATCGCAGTGAGGGCACCTCCGAAACCTACGGTGGAGGCCTTGGAGGATGTGGCCTTGCGGGTTGATCGAGGTGAGGGGGATTCTCCTGCTATGGCCCTTCCTCCTGTTGCCAGGGCCTTTGCTGAGGCCTCAATCGTCCTTCTCACGAACCCGTTGAGGTTCACCTCATCCAGTGCCTGAGCCGCAATGCTTTCGAGTAAAGGCACATTTATCCTGGACATGATGCTATTGTACCGTTGACTCAAAAATAGGGTATGCATCATTTTTGCCTGCAACTGAATCTCTAGATCGGGGATGTCTGCCAAGTTGACTCTATCGTTGGTGTGGACTTTCACTTTGTCCATTCCCAACATGGCGTAGACGTCCCTTTTCGGCTTCTTCTCCACCTTGTTCGGAAGCCCCAGTGCTCTTTCTACCAGTTCAGGGGTCAGTTCAACCTGCACCTGTTTGGTGGCTTCTGCATCCCGCACTGTGATGGTGCCCTTGTTTTTGTTGAAGGTGCGTAGGAACTCGGTGCACAGGGTATAGTCTATCCTTTGGCCCATTGCTTCCAGATACCGTTGTAAGTGGCATTGCTCCATCATCCGTCGCACCACTGGTTCCTCAATAACCACATCTTCCAAGTTGAATATGTGGCGGAACTTCAGCTGATTGAATGCTCTGGTTTCCACCATGAGGCCGTACCGCACCTGTTCCTCCTCCGAGAAAGGGAGTTTGCCAGCCTTGTCTTAACCTGCCATGGTCGCCACCTGTACATCCAGTCAATTCACTTCTTAGTATTTTTGGCAACCAATTCGTAGGACGACCATAGCAGATTTTATCATTTATAACCATGATTTTTTCATTTCAAACTTCTATCACCTATTTCTGCATGGCATTTTAATTTAGAGCCTTTTCATGCGTGGTTCACTTTTTAGTTTTACTGCCCCATCCCCCTTGTGGAAAAGAAAAATCTGTCCCAGGATTGGGGGGTGTGGGTCCAAGGCGTTCCGGTTGTTTTGTGGAGGAGCCAATCATAGAAGTTGGGGTTATATTCGAGGTGTGCAGAGTAGTCCAGGTCACAGGGTCGGATGCCTACGTGGGTGATGTATGTGAGGACATCGGTGAGGAAATCTCCGGAGTTGACCCGACTTGCGATGTGGAGCTCTTCTTCTGTCAAGATGCGATCGAGATAGGGGTGTCCTAAGATATGATTGTCCATGGTTCGACCTCGAAGAGTGGTTAACACTCAATACGAGGTGGGCGCGACGTATGTGGGATCATATTCGGTTGTCTTGATGGCTCGGCGTTGTTCGGCGTTGGTCATTATGTGGCATCCTTCCACTGCCCATTTTAATCGAAGAGTGTACCACTGCTTCAAGAAGGGAGATTCGGTGTCCGCCAGGTGGGACAACCTTGTTGTTTCTTGGCTAGTGAGGCCGGACGTTGTGCGCGGGTCAAACGATGGGATGAGGCGTTGCTTAATGGCTTGCTCTTTGGAGACCTTGCGAGCGAGTAGCTCAGCGGCAGAGCGTGAAGCTTGTGCGAAGGCGAATTCAAAAGTCTCCCAAGAGCAAGGCATGGTGCGCACGTCCATTGCAAGGGGTTCTACTAACAGTCCCAAGTCTAAGCGGTCATAGCTGAGGGCCAGTGCCACAAAGGTGGCGTCGAGCTGTTTGATGCAGTCCACAACGTCATCCCCCGTGTCCTCAGCCAGGTCAACGGCCAGCGTTAGGAATGACTTCCGTTCATAGGAAGGCTGAAGGCCGGCAGGTGGTTGAGGTTTGCTGGGGCTGGAGGTTCTGTCGGTACAGAGTGGTAGTAGCTAGGGGCCTGTTTGAGTCAGCAACTCGGGCGTTGGTCGGATGGATGGGTCGGCTTTAATCTTAGGGGCCATGCTAATGCAGTCGGCAGGGTTGCTGGGTTGCGGGCCGGGTTGGTTGGGTGATACCTTCGGTGGTGGTGGCCGGTGCTTAGGCCGTTGGGCGTGTGTGACACCCGTGGGGTGACTCGCAAAGGGGTCGGATGACTGGGGTGGACTCTGCGATTTGTGGTCTTGAAGTGTCAGAGGACAAGGCCTTGCGATTGACGTAGGAGCAGGGCCCGTGTCAGTTGGGACTTTGGGGATCCACAGCAAGGCATTCCCCTCATAGTAGCCTTGTGCACGCATTAGGATTTTGGGACCCATATTTGTTTAACCACGCGGCGCCTGTGATGATGGCAGTTTGGTCTTCTAGGTTTAGGTTTGTAGGTGTTCCGCGGACCCACGCGTCTAGTCCTAGGCTGATCGCGAGTCTTCTTCGGCACCCATTGCAAGTGAGTCTGTTGGGGTTTTGCCTTAGGTTTGGCGGGTCACGGTGCATGGGGATCTGGGTGTTGTAAATATGCACGGCCCTCCTCCCTAGTCCTGGGTGCGGCTATTTCTATTGGTGGCCCGTTGAGCGATGATGGGTTTACGAGGCGCTGGCTGAAAGTCGTGACAATAGCCACATTCGCGATTGTTAGGTGGATGCGTTGTGACTCATAATCAACATTGCAACGGGTCTGCTTTTTAAAAGTTTGCCCGAGCAATGACTTTGTGCCTGCCTCCCTGGCATCGGGTAGGACATAGAACTACATGGGAATAGTTTCAGTCTCGATAGAAACGGCAACCCTGCATGTGCCGAGGATCGGGTAGGATTGGGCTCCATATGGGTTCAATCTGGCTATTGTGGGATGAGGCATTGGTGCGCCAAGTTGGGTCCAATGCTCATGCATCAAAATGTTAAAATCCACCCCCTCGTCAATCAGGGCGTTGAAGGAGCACGTTTGCTTGGCCGTGATCGTGATGCGGAGGTAGGCGGGTTCTACAGGCTCCTCCTCATTCTCACCGATTTTCGTAAGTGTGGCTACTCGTATGTTAACGTGCGTTTCCACCATTGGTTGTTCATGCAGTGGGTGAGTGGGCGGGTAGTACTTTTTGATTTGACTGCCGTTAAAGAAGCCCATTCCCTCACCATCCAGTGTTTCCAGCTCGACATTACCAGTTCGGCTGATTGTGCGGACCTTAAAGGGCCCGAGACCTCTAAATTTCATCTTCTGTTTGTGTCCTTTAACTGAGTAGAGGAGCACTAGGTCTCCCGGCTCAAACTCTCGTTGCTTGACGTGTTTGTCAAACCAGCTTTTGCGTCTAGCTTTCTCACAGACAAGCACATGGGTGGCTAGGAGACGCACCTCTGATAGGCGTTCTAGCTCAACTAAGCGTTGCGTCCATGCCTCCCTCCCCTCCCATCGTTCTTGGAGTGCTATCGTAGGCTAGGGACGAAGAATTCTAATGGAAGAATAGCTTTGGTCCCATAGGTTAGCCTAAAAGGCGTTTGTCCAACGGCTGTCTTATAAGCTATTCGGTAGGCCCACAGGGCTGCCATCAACTTGTTATCCCAGTCACTTTGTGAGGCTGAGACCACTTTGGTCAGGACAGTGATGAGAATCTTGTTGGTTGACTCAGCCTGGCCGTTAGCTTGAGGGTAGTATGGTGAGGATTTGCAATGGATGATGAGGAAGGTGGATAGGAGATGGGCTATCACTTCGTTGATGAAGTGCGTTCCCTGGTCGCTAACCAATTCGATGGGACAACCAAAATGCGAGATTACTTGCTCCCATAAGAACTTGGCAGTTGTCCTAGAGTCGTTTTTCCGTGTGGCCCTCGCCTCCGCCCATTTGGTGAGGTAGTCCATGGCCACCACGATGTATCTAGCCTGCGAATATTGTGCCGCGGGGCTGATGGGTCCTATGAAGTCAATTCCCCACTTTTCGAAAGGTTGGCGAGCGATGACCAGGGTTAACTCCATCTGATCTTTATGGACCAGGACCCTTGTCCGTTGGCACTCGTCACAATGTTTGACAAATTGTGAGGCATCACGGAAGAGCGTGGGCCACCATAGCTGGGACTGCAACACCTTTCGTGATGTTAGTGTCCTCCTGCAATACCATTGTGCGCCTCTGAGAGCACATCGTGCATCTCATGCTCACATATGCATCTACGTAGCAGGCCGTCTTGCCCCAACCTATAGAGCTGGCCTGCAATCAACTGATAGGACTGGATCTTTAGGATTAATCACCTAAGCCATGCCCGTTCCATTGGTCGTTCGGGTAGCCCATGCTCGAGTACTTGGACTATGTCGTCTGCCCAGTATGGTGTCAGGTCAGCCCTGAATAGGTCTTTTTCGTCGGATATGCGGAACAAGTGGCTGTTTGGTAATTCGTCCACTATGCCTTGTCTAGCAGCTTCTCCTGTGGGTACTCGGGACAGATGGTCAGCCATGTAGTGTTGTTTTCCCTTCCGTACCACCACTAAGAAGTCGAATTCCAGGAGCAGGAGAAGCCATCGGGCTATACGTCCTGTAGCACAAGGTTTGTTGACTAGGTAGAGCAGGGCTTGATGGTCGACAAAGAAGGTGAAGGGGGTGGCTAGCAGGTAATGCCGGAACTTCTTCACGGCGAATACCATGGCTAATCCCTCCCTTTCCGTAGTCGAATAATTCATCTCTGTTTCAGTGAGCTGCCTGCTCGCAAAACTTACTGGGTAATCTAAGTTATGCTCACCAGGTTGGCACAGCACTGCCCCCACGGCGAACTTAGAGGCGTCGATGTGTACGTGGAACGACCTAGTCCAATCTGGGGGCCGTAGGATAGGTGCCATTATTAGGTCTTTTTTCAGTTCCTCGTAGGCTCGTTGGCAGGCTTCGGTCCACTCGAAGGCAATTAGCAGCTTGTACAATGGCCTAGCGATCAGCGCGTAGTTTAGTACAAACCGCAGGTAGTATCCTGTGTGACCTAAGAAGCACTGAACTCCCCTATAATTACTTGGGGGTGGGAGGTCCACGATAACCTTGACCTTTGAGAAGTCCGTGGCAATGCCGTTCTTGGATACCACGTGTCCCAAGATGCAGCCGTGCTTTACCCAAAACTGACATTTCAGGGGGTTAAGAGAGAGACGGTATAAACGACACCGTTCAAAGACCGCGCGGAGTTTTTCGAGATGTTGGTTCCAGGCTAAATGGACACACAGATCATCGACGAAGACCTCTAACTCCTTGCGAAGCATGTCCTTGAATATGGTGCACATGAGGCGTTGAAAGGTGGTGGGGGCATTGGTTAGCCCGAATGGCATGACTACGTAGGCAAAGACGCCCCACTCAGTGGCGAAGGCGGTCTTGTGCCTATCCACAGGGTGCACTTGCACCTAATTGTATCCCGAGAAGCCATCCAGGAAACTGTAGGCTTCCTTACTTGCCACCCTCTCAAGCATGTGCTCAGTGTACGATAAGGGGTAGTTGTCTCTCTTGTCGCTACGTTTACTTTCTTGTAATTGACGCACACTCGAATCTTGCCGTTTTTCTTCATCACGATGACTATGGGTGATACCCTGTCCGTGTGCTCAATTTCGTAAATGAATCCGGCTCGCATCAACTTGTCAATTTCCTCCTTGACAGCATGGGTGTGCTTTGGATTCATAGGGTATGGTCACTGCTTGACCAACGTTGCATCCGTCGTCATGGGTATGTTGTGAGTCACCACACTTGGATCTACCCCTCGTAGCTCATCTAAAGACCAAGCAAACACATCCCGGTACTCCCGCAAAAGAGTGATGAGGCTGGATTCTTCCTCCGTGGTCAGGTCCTCGGCAATGAACACCGGTCGGGGTGTTTCTCGTTCCAGGGCTAGGCTTATCTCCTTGACCTTGGCTGGCCCTTCGATGGGTTCGCGGGTTTGCCCTTGGCGCTTGGCACTTAGCAGAACCACCACCCTGTCCCCTCTTTTGAATTTCGAAAAGCACTTAGGGAGGTCTCGCGGCTTCCTTTACTCTTCCGATCGTACATCGTTGGGATGCTCTGCTTCATTCTGCCGTAACCGTCGGCGCCTCAGGTGGATGGGTAAGTCTCCCCTGGTGCGTCTGGTCATGGGTGGCCTAGGGATTTCTGGGTCATCCTCTGAAGTAACTTCAGATTCAGAGTCGAATTCCTCATTTTCACTAGGGAAGGTGGTCTCCCCTGGCAGCCGCAGTTCAGATGGCGACTCGATTCTAAGCATGGCTGCTATTTTTGGTTGGGTCAGGCCGGCTTGCTTAAAATCCACAGCTCCCATCTGTTCCAACCAAGCACGATCGCATTTCACACACATGACCCCTTGGTCCATTCTAAGGGCCGGTCTCGGCTGTGGTTTTGCATCTGCTCGGATTTGCTCAATCTCTCGCCCTTCGGTATCATATTCTACTGTATCCATCTCACCCTCACTTTCTTCCTCGAAGGGTTGGCAATCTTCGTATTCGTCGCCGAAATCCGCCTCGCTGGACTGCTCATCGTCCCCCAAGGCCTGCTCTGCCTCATTTTGTTGCTCGGGGACCAATGCCCAGTTGTTTCTGAGATTTAGTTCGTGCACTCTGGTCCACTTCTATTCGGGTTGTTCCGAGAGGTCTTGGAGTGGCTTGAGATTGGCGGCTGCGGTGCACTCCAGTCGGTCTGTTAGATGCCCCAGTATTCCCTGGAGTTCTCTCCTGTTGATTGGCACTTGGAAGGCGACAGGCTTAGGTCCGTCATGGAGGCTTGCTGCCATCATGTAGACAGGTGTAGGCTGTGTTTCTCTTGGCTTGCCAATTGTTTTGACAGCCTGCTCGTACACTTCATGATCTGAGAACGGCAGATCAAGTGTAGCGAGAACGTGCATCCAATCCCGCTCGTCCTCTGGGCAAGGGATATACTTTGTCAAGGACCCGTAGGATTTCTTGTTCTGGGTGGTTCCTTTGAGTAGAATGGAGATGGCATCCAAGTCGACTGGTGAGGTCTTCCAAGTGTCCATCTCTATTCTCACAGCGTTAGTTCGGTTGCCCAAGAAGATCAGGCTGTTACCCTAGTCTTCGATAACTCTGGCATTGCGCATCCAGGGTCGACCCAATAAGATATCATAGTCCACTCCCTTCATGACGATGAAGTCGACAGAGAACTGGACTCCTGCAATCTTCACTGGCCAATTCTTCAAGACCTCGAATGGTCTCACTCACATGCCATTTGCTAGCGTGACGTTAAACCGAGCAGTTTCGACGGGCGGGTTTCCCCACTTCTGTAGCACTGCATGGTTAAGCACACTGACCCCCGCTCCTGTGTCCACGATCACCTTTCTCGTTGTGTCCCCCAAGGCTAGGACTGGCAGGACTGCGTGCATTTCCGAGCCCTCCCAGAAGGCGTTGATGTGCAAGGACTTAGGGTCTGAGTGTAGCGTCAACCTTGGCAAGTGCGTTTCCGCATCCTGGTCTTGAGCATTTCCCGGGGCTTGCTCGTGTGGTCTTTCGACCCACTATTTGAGGTCCTGCCATAGGGTAGAGTGCTGCCTGAGCAGCTCTCCCAGTGCAACTGTTACAGGGGTGGTCACTAGTGTGGTTAGGAGATTGCTAAACACTTGTCCTTCCCTATGTTCAGATTGTCCGGGCCAATGGCACCCACGACTGTCCTGTGGTTCTGTTACGTCTAGGCTTGGCCTTGTCGGTACTGCTTGTGGCGTAGCCGCCTCGGCAGACTTAGGTTGGGGTAGCGATGACGGCGCACTCATGCTGGAGAGGTCCTCAATATCATCCTCCGTGATCAGCTCAACATCCTTGAGGTGCTGTTGAGCCTCCCTCACCAGCTTATTTTTCTTTTCGTAAAGAAACAAAATCCGCAAAACCAACAAACAGAGAGCTTTAAGGCTGCCAAAAACTAAACGATAGCAAAGCAAACAAACCTATCGTTTATTCTCCCAACAAGTTTCCTTGTTATGTTTCCTTTACCTTTTCTATGGCTTCCAATTTCCGCCTGGGGTGTGGGTATTCCCCTACCTTAGCGCTTTCCTGTTGGGCAGTTCTAGGGGCTGAAGTTTCTGCCTCTGCGTCTGAGACTTTCTTGCCGTGGGGCAAGATCGTAATGCTGTCGGTTTTTAGTGCGACCTTGCCTCTGACCTCTTCTTTTTCTGCCTACGGCTTTTCTTTCCTACAGAGGTAGCGTCGAGATTGCTAGGTCCTGGCAGAGAGACGCCGGCCTACTTTGTTTGTGCTCGGGTCATCACTCGTAGGGGGATAGGTGTGGCCTCCCCATTGAGGTTTTCAACACCAAACAGTCCCAACGGGACAGACGGAAAATTAGCTGTACCAGAAGGCGGCTTCCGTTTTGGGCAATCTATGAAAAGATGAGTGATTCCACACTCTGCACACCTTTGGTCAGCTTTGTCCCTACTTTGTTGCTCTCTTTCTGGGCATCGTGATGAGACGTGACCGGGATGTCCACATGTCCAACAAGTGACTGGATCCAGTGGCTGCCCTCCCAGGCCTCTACCCCGTCCTCGTCCTAGTGCCATCACCGGTACTGGTCGGTAATCCATGAGGATTGTATTGCCCTCGTCGTCATGCGAGACGTAAGGGTATATGTAGGTTTCTTCGTCACTGGGCTCCTCTACATAGTGCACGAGAGCATCGCTCTGTGGGTGGGTCACATAGGGACCAAGCGGTCTAGGAATACCGGTAGGATTTATGTCCAGCCTAGGGACCGCTGGCTTCGTGTCGTTAGGTGCTGGTAGGGCAAGAGGAGCTCCCCTTCCGTAGAATGGCTGTGGCCTGTTAGCCGGGTAGAGCTGGCCGTAGGGCTGCGTGTATGGTAGTCTTCATGGTAGTCTGCAGTGTGCGGCATCATGGCCGAACCTTCCGCAGTTAGTGCAGGGTCTTGACCTAGGATCCTGACATTCTGTTGGCAGGTGGTTTCCTCCGCAGTACACGCACTGGACATGCGGACGCGTAGGTCACCTTAACATGTCCTGTATTTTGGCCAGTTCTGTCTTGACCTCGGCCAAAGTCATGGTCTGTCTCGGCGGCCTTCCCCTTATCGTGGGACGATGCGTTGGATCGCTCGCTAGAGGTTGGTGTTCGTTCTAAACTCTGTGGGTTGATTTCTTCAGGGTTTGAGCTCCTGGAGCTCCGCTCCCTCAGCTGGTCATCGACCCAATGGCCTCCTCAAAAACCCTAGCCACTACGTCCCTTTGCAAGCTCGAATTGCCTGCTAGTGCTTTGTACAATTCTTCATCCCGAATCCCGCTGATGAACACGGTTGACACTGCCCTGTCAGTCGGTCTTTCACCCAAGGGGATTCTCTTAAGGAGACTTCTCACGTGGTTCACATAGTCACAGATGCCCTCCTTCTCCTTCTGCTTGACGTTCATCAGACGCACTAGCAGGTTGTCAGAGTATCATCTAGGCTCGTATACCACGTCCTACCCTTATCGCTTAAGCAAAGTCCGAATGCTTGCGAACGTTGGGTCTGGTCGTTGAGGCCATTGGCTTCGTAGACCTGCTCGAACTGCTCCACAAAGCTGTACGGGTCGTCCGGTGGTTGGTACTTGTCGAGTTGCTTAGCGACGATAGGTATTTTGGCTTGGCTCTTTGAACCCTGGTTTGCCCCTAGTCCTGCAAGTAGCGAGGTTGCTAGCGCAGTGGCATTTTGTTCCGCCGCGGTGTTATCGAGCAGCCGTTTCATGAGGAGCTTGCCCAACGTCAGGTCTCCCTTGAGTGCTCTTTCCTGGTCTGTTCGGTTTCGGCCAGCCAAGTTCAACACTCGCTGCACCTCATGCAGCTCCATGCTTTGCCTTAGGCTCCTGGCTTGTTGGTCCCTATTATAGTCTACTATGCCTTGCAATGCCTTGTGGGCTAGCCTCCTCTCCTCCTCTAGGTCTGCAATGATTGCCTCCACCGTCCTGCCATGGTGTTCGTACTTGGCATGCGCATCGTAACTGCTCACCATTTGCTGTATGGCTTCTGGAAATGTGCTAACATCTAGCTCCCCTGCAAACCGATGAACTGAGCCTCCTTCTGTCATGGTGAAATTCTCGCGCCTGGTTGTAAGTTAGATCCTTGTCGTTGTCGCTCCTTGCTTGATCCTGCCTTGCGTTTGTTACGCTTGGGTTTTCTCCTAGTGGTGGGTTTTTTGGCAATTTATCTGAGTGAATTCTTTTTAATTTTTGAATGCAGTGCTCAACTTAGGGTCACTCGTGAGTGTGTTGCTCCTCGTGCACTTGTGCTCAATCAGGCTTTTGACTTTCCTAAGTGTTCTTCAAGTGCGAAAATTCAATCAGAGTGCTATGAGTGCTTCCCTTGCGTCTCACTCACCCTTGCTCGTTTTGGGCCTGATAGGCTTTGCTACTCTAGTCCTGGCCGCCTTATGGGTCACAGGGTCCTATGCTGCTTCCTGTTGCTCGCGTGGGGGTGGGCCACTGGGGGGAGTGCCCCCAGTGTGTCCTTGGATGGGTCAAGTTTTGTTTTGGTTTGACCCTGGGAATCGGACGTCTGATTTACCAGTGGTCCGATTTTGGGGATCAGACCAGGTATGTTAGGGCGAAGTGGGGGTCTTACGGTCCGCGTGTCCGATTCTAAAGAATCGGACGGGCGAGTGTGTGAGGAATCGGTCCGAGTCTAGGCGGTCCGATTCTAGGCGGTCCGATTCTCGGTCCGATTCTAGGCGGTCCGATTATGGATGGGTCCGATTCTAGGAATTAGACCGGACATGGTCCAACTGGTGACGTGTGTTACTTCGTCCGATCGGATCGGGTGGGTCCGAGTTGGAGCGTCCAAGTGGTCCGAGTGGTTGAGTCGGACAAGTTGGTTCGAGTGCCACGTGGCACGTCCGATCGGACCAGTTGGTCCGAGTCTAGTGATTGAACGGGTTGTTCCGATCGGACGGTTGTCCGAGTGTCCGATTCTGGGAATCGAACACTGGGTCGGCCGTCCAATCCCGCCAGTCCGATGGGTTATGCACACCGATTTGCTCGATTTTCACTAGGTGTCTTATCCTATTGGTCGTGCGATTACCCCGCGAGAGAGCTAAAGTGGGGCGGATGAGATCGATTACCTGAAGTCGCCGAATGCGATGTCCTCCTAGCTCCGGTCGATCGGACAGCTGCCCAGCTCGCTCACTCGCTCACTCTCTGTCTCTCTCGCTCTCCGTTGGTTGGAAATGGGGTCCTCTTGCCCTCCCAGAGTTTATACCTTGCTAGTTCTGCCCTACACACTACAGGTTCCTTCCCTGGCGTTTCCTATGCCGTTACCTTGCATCTACTCCATTTTTTCCCTTTGTTTCCTGTGGTTTTCCCCCTGTTTCACAGCAGCAGCCCTCTACCTTTTCGTGTGTGATTTCCTACTGCTAATCTATCCTAAACACATCCTGAATCGAAAGCAAAACACTAAACTAATTTCTCCACGTTTTCCAGTCATTAATAACCAGATTGTTCCAAAACACTTACCTATTCTGAAGATCAAAAACACCAGACTTCCTACCTATCTCAAGCTCCGTTTCAGGGTGAATGCCCTACTTCGATGCTCGATATGGGGCGCGCGAGTGCTCGAGCCTGAATACGTTGGTCCCGGCAAAACGGAACCAAAATTTGGGAGCTTTCGCTCAACCGCCAAGACCCACGGACCGCTTATTGTTTCAAGCGTTCCAAGTGAGCTCTCATGGCTATCTCTCACCTAGCCGACGCGCCGTCGATCCTACGAATGCAGTGAACTTACCTTGATGCCTGATCGAGTGCCCTCCTCTCTCTCACACTTTGGTAGCTCCATGATTCTTGATGCTAGCTCAAGCATCCTCAAGCCTCCTCCATCTCCAAGCCTCATCCTCCATAGCTGCACGCACAAGAGAAGAGAAGAAAAGAGAAGAGGAGAAGGGGAGAGGAGATGGTGGAGAGCTTCACCCCCTTGATTCCTCACTCTCTCACACACTCACTCCCTCACACTCTCACACTCCCTCTCTCAAGAACACACACTAGCAAGAAGGAGAGAAGAAGAGAGGAAGAAGAAGACTAGTTTTGCCACACCAAAGAATGAGCTCTTCATTCACTTTTCAACTTTATATACAAAACCCTACTTCCCTTTTGGGCGGTCGTTCCCTTTTTCCCTTTTTTACATGGCCGGTCCGGCCCTATTTTTCCTTGTCCTTTTATCTTCCTTGCTTCCTTTTCACTACCCTTCTATATTTACAAATCGCACAGGTGAGAGCCCGGCACTCTTTTACAAGGTTTTAGAGTGCGCTTTTTATGCGCCTTTCCCTTTTCGTGGTTGCCTTGGCCTTTAACGGTTGTCCTTGCGCTTTTGGCCTTTTCTCCTTCTTTTCCTTCCGTCGGGCTACCTTTTTTCCGCCTTTGCCCTGCGTCTTTTCCACTTTCTTTCACTCTCTTCATGTTGAGGTTAACATAAGTCCTGCATATCTCCAAGCCATTCAACATGACTGGTCATATGATTAGATACACCTGAATCAACATACCATACATCATCGTATGTCCCCTTTCCTTTAACTGCATTCATCACATGCTGCATAACAAACATATGCTCATTTTTGTCTTCATTCTGTCATGAAGATGATGCATAATTTCCTTGCTGCAATTTACCACTACAAATATCATCCTTCTTTGCATAGCAATGGGCTACAATATGACTTGTTTTGCCACAATAATGGCAAACAATAGCAGAATTTCCAAAGCCTTTGTTCTACCACCCACCTCTTCCTCTAGAGCTCCCCCTGTCTCTAAAGTTTCCTCTGCCTCCAGAAACCTGCATTTCACCAAACCGTTGATTGAACCTATTTTGCTAGTTATCGCCAGCATGTCCCATACCATGGCCTCAAGATGATTTACCACGTCCCCTTCCTCAACTCGAGTAAAATGATTGGACTTGTTCACCATTTCTTTCAGACGAATCACCCTGCATATTGATCTCTTCAGTAATCATGAGAGAGATCAGCTCATCAAAATCTGGAAATGGCTTACGTACATATACTGAAGTAACAAATGATTTCCATGCCTTCTCATTGTTAAGGCCACTCAGAGTGGATGAAACCAAATCATCATCATCCGGCATTGCATTAATCGCTGCTAAAGCATCTGCAATGCTCCTCACCTTCAATATATACTCATTGACAGACATTTTCCCTTTCTTCAAGGCATTCAACTCTTGCTTGAGTTGAATCTTTCGTGCCTTTGTATTTACTGAAAACATGCTCTCAAAAATTGTCCAAGCTGCATGTGAATTTTATGCATTCCTGATATGTCCCAACATAGTATTATCAATGACTGCAAATAGCCAGTACATCACCTTTTTGTCTTTCGCATTCCACTCTTTCCATGCTTTTAACTCATCTGCAATCGGAGGGATACCTAGCTCTAGCTCCTTTTCTTCATGTGAAACAAACTCATAAAGGCCCTTTCCAATGAGAAAGTTCGTCACATGGAACTTCCATGAAGGATAGTTGTTCTTGTCGAGCTTCTCGATAATAGGATTTCCACTATTTTTTGCCATTATCACAAACAGGATACAACACAACAAGCTAGTCTTCTACAATCTCCCACAACACGTGCATAGCACTACACCAAGCAACCTTTTTCACTGATTGCTCAATAGTACATGTAATCTGCAACCTGTTTGCAAATAAACCTTATGTTTGCTTCTTGCAAAAACCTCAAAAATTATAGATTCGCAATCTAGAGAATATACAGTGCTTTGCTCACACACCAAATCTCACAACACAATCTGAGATTTTTGCTCGACCCTGCTTCTGGTGCATCCATTGGCACTATCCAAGAGAGAGAGTGGAAGAATTGGAGAGCTTCTTACCTGTTGCTTGCTTGCTCGAACCTTGCTTCTTCTCCTTCACTTCAGCCTTCGAAATCACCCTCTCTTAGTGGCAGGGATCTGATACAATGTCAAGAATCGCGTGGTGGGGGGACTTGCTTAAGTTGCTACGCTGTCAAAGAGTTTACTGTTCATAATATAAATCATGGGATTCTTATGAACACAGAAGAGCTTCACTGGGAGTTATATGAGGAATTTGCATACAAAATTCAGACATTGTTATCCAAAAACCAACCAAGTTCTTTTGTATTTAGCATATAATTTTCAATTATACCATGTATATTGATGAAAAATAAGTCTATGGAAACCTACAACTTGGTCAACTAGAAGTAATTGACAGTCTGAAGGATAAATCACATTGATTCTGGTGCAAAAATATGATCAGAACCCAAGAAAAATGCCAAAAGTTGCCAAAAGTCCACTAGGTTCACATGGGACCTGAAGTAATAGACTTAAGTGACCAGCAAGTGACCTGGGTAGGTCAAAAAGTGACCAGGGCGTGAGCAGGGAGCAGCCCGCATTTTCAGCGCAAAATGCGGGCTGCACAGTCTGAAGCACAACTGGAGAGAGCTGGAGCTATGGTGCATGATTTGGAGCATGCAAACTGAAGAGGATCAACAGGCCCACAAACTGAAGGTGTAAACATGGTGAGAGCCCCACTTCTCTGCCCATTTGGTCTTATGAAAATGCATGTTGAAACAGTCTATAAAAGAGGAAAATCTAAGAGAAAAGTATTCAGCCTGCTCTTATGCACTACTTCTCTCATTTTTTTTACCTCATTCTTGGTCCAATGAAGCCCGCCGACTTGTACCCAAGTACTTGAGTGACTTTGGAGCAAGCAAAGGGTGAGGATTTTGAAGGTATATGGGCTGTTATGGGCTGAAATAACCAGTCATAAACAGGGCAGCCCACTATTATGGTCCATTTTTTATGAGCAAACAAGAGATTTATGTGATTGTAATGGAAGGAAATGACCTCTTTTCATCAGGACTTTGTTCATTAATGATTAGAGGAGCTTCTTCATGAGTTTATGCACTCATTTTAAGCTTGATTATGGGCAAGAATTTTTTGTTTTAAAACAAGGCTGAAGCTAAAATTATGCTTCTTCAATTCATTTCATGTATCAATGGCCCAAATCTTGAATGCATTTGAGTCTATCAACATAATACTTGTTCCAAAGGGTTGAAATCCATCTATGTACTTGAAATAAAAGCCATTAGAACTTGCATTTGATATTCATAATTGAATTGAGAATCTGAAAATGTCCTTTATGATATGATGAATGTATCTAGAGGCATTTGATGTTATCAAGATAGAGTTATTTCTTCCGTTCATGTATGCTAAATACATAGAGAAAAAGCTTGAATTCTTCTTCCGTACCTAAAGCATTTCTAAATCCCGGATCTTATTAAACCCCAATCTATTTCCCCTTCTTGAACCTTGAATCCTAAACTTCTCTTCTGCACTAAAGCCCCGGTGGTAGACCTTCAACCCTTAACACGACGACAACGCCAAACACACACTGTATACACAAGAGAAAGCTCACTCAAGAACACCAGAAGAGAGATGGAGGCCAAAATGTTTTCTTGCTAGTTTCTTTTTCTTCTTCCACATACTATACAATGTACACAAAGTATAGATAAGATACAACATAAAGGAAAGTGGCCTACTAAGTCAAATAGTGCATAACCGACTTCACTAATCGACTGGCACTATGTCTTTGCCAGCTGTAGGTAGGTGTAACAAACTAAATATAATAAGTGATAAGTCAATGGCCGTGTGAGTATCATAATGATCACCAACGTGCTAAGTGTAGACATGCGGACCCATCTAGCCAGGCGGTCCATCATCAATGTCCGCACATGTTGAGCTTGCCATCTCAACACCCTATCTCTTGGAAAATTCAAAAAATCAATCCAAGTTATTGTGGGCCTTACAAGATTGTCAAAAGCCTTGGTAGAAATGCCCATAGATTAGACCTTCCATCTCATCTCAAAGTTCATAATGTATCTCATGTAAGCCTTCTAAAGCCTTGTGTTTCCAACCTTGATCATGTCCTAGATTATGGACAAAATTGTAATTCCAAACCATGGGATTTTGGAAGTTCAGCTTGATAGAATCCTTGAAATCATGGAAAAACCTCTTAGAAATTGTACTCTCTATGAGTACCTACTCTAGTGCAAAGACTTCCTTGAAGAGGATGCTTCATAGATTAAGGAGTCCATCCTCATGAGAGACTACCCTGAATTTCTCTCAAGATGAGGACATCTTGATTTCTCTAAGGGAAAGAGGATATAACGGCCTCAACTCTTTGATAATGCACAATTCATTTTTTACTCCCTTATATCTCGAATGCTTATTCTCCCCTCCTGGTTATCCCTAACAAGACTTGCTCTCAAAGCATGCCTTGACTTCACAATTGTGTTGTCCCCCACCATACAAATGGACATTCACAAAGAACATCACATCAAACATTCAAATCCAACTCCTTAAAAATGCATAATAATGGAATCCCAAAACCACATAGGAACCAGCCACAAAGGGGAAAAAAAATGTTTGAGCCTTAATAAGGTTAAAGAAGAAGGATAAGAAATAATTAATTGGGGGAGGCCTCTAATAGGCTACTGATAGTCATCATCCCCCCCCCCCAATTGCCACTTTGCCTCCTCCCATTGCAATCTTTATCATCACATGTCATCTCCCTCTCATTCACTACCTTGCATGTCATAAACCCCCACCCTTCAATTCAATATTAAAAATTTTATTATTACTATCCTACTCTATTTCCCTCTCATTAAACCCCCCCCCCCTTGGTTAGTCAAGCAACACATCACTACCATTTTAAATATTTTGTTATGTATATGAGAGAGAGAGAGAGAGAGAGAGGAGAGACAAAGAGAGACAAAGACAGAGAGAGAGAGAGAGAGAGAGACTGTCTGTGTGTATGTACGTGGGCCTCTCCATCCCCCCTTAATTTGGGAATTGGTGAAAGTATCCCCCTTCCCTACTTATGAAAATATTTCTTACTATCCCTCTCCTAATTGACATGTGGTTTTTGCATTAATGACAACTAGATATTTTACTCTCCTCTTGTCACACATTGACATGTCAAAGATCCCATGACATAAGTAGAATCCCATTGCCCCTCTCCTCACCTATAAAAGGACGACCAATAGAGAGCAATCAACAAGTGAGGCAATTGATAGTAAAGTGAAGCCAAGAAGAGAGAAGTAATAAAGTACTAGAATGTTTGAGAGAGAGTGATAAGATAAAGTCTGAGATTCTTGCAATATGTTTTCCTAGATAAATCCTTAGTGTTTGAATTTCCAAGCACAATAGCACTACTATCTAATGTGCAAGCACCACTACCTAATACACAAACGGCATTTCTCCTCTTTGATATTGAATCCCTTGCCTCAAGCTTGCCTCTCACGTACTCTTTGCTCCTTAGAGCCCCTTGGGCTCTGTTACCATGTAAAAATTACATAGCAGAGTGAATAAAATCTGAGCGAGTAGAGAATACATAGCAAATATGAGAATAATAGTAACGTATTTCATTCCAAAGAGCCTAATACAAAGATGGCTCTATCCACCCATACACTTCCATTATGAAGTTTAGATGGTGATCTAAAGAGATGATAGGTGAAGAGCTTAAGGCTAGCTAAAAGAACTTTGACTAGGTGAAAGATAGACTAATGATGAATGGGAAGGGGTCTTTCTTTTATAGCACAAGAAGGTAGTCTACTTGACCTATCTAACCATATTATGAACCTTCCCTAGTCAGTCGAAGAATATTCTTTTTACCGTTGGGTTGGGATCGCTACCCTTGAACCCACGTTAGAACCCATGTTAGAAGTTCATTGGCCCCTTTGAGATGCTTGAGCTAGGGATTGCTTCTATTGGCCCTTAGACCCCAAAATAAGGGTCCTTGATAGCTCCCACACCCTGCAACTTGATGCATTGTGCCTTGAATTGCTACCAATATAAGTACTCTATCTAACTCAAAGGTTAGATCCACAAAGCTTACATTTTTTTCATCTAGTCACATAGATCTCATCTAACATATGAATCAAGACCCAACCAATGCCTAGGCTCACACATGGCTTCTCTTCATAATGGGGCCCTTACAACTTAGAGCACCATGGATCATGTGGCACCATACTAAGGTGGGCCATCGAGCATATTTAACACAAACCCCATTACAAATTGCCATACATGTTTGCACCTACATCGTACATGACATAGTTTGATTTATTCTCTTCTAAAAAGTATTCATCAATACACTCATACACAAATATTGCAATACCTTACTTTTCTCTTTTCATTTTATTTCCACATTGAAATGGAGGTATTTTATTCATTTTTTTAAACGTATCTGATTTGAGAAAATCACAAAAACATATTTATCTAACACTTTGTTGATTTTTTGTACATTTGGAGCTTTGAAATAAAGAAGAGGGTGGGAACAACCTCTTGGAAAATCCAAGAAATCACTAGATGAAAATATTTCATGGACCAGTTTACCAAGGGGGGGTGAAGAGTAAAGATCAATGGAGGAAGGTGAAGGGAAAATGTATAATGTGAAAAGAAAAGATATGAAATGGATTTGGAGCCATCCAAAGGGCATGTGAGGCTCATAATGTCATGACTTTGGAGCCTTATGATAATTCAACCAAATGGGACCCTTCTTGGAAGCATTAGTGGAAGAAAAATTAGGCATATGATTTTGTAAGATTTTTTAAAAATACATCCACTCCGATCCAAAAAAACTTTTCACCATAAAAGTTGTAGCACGTGAGCTGAAGTTTTGGTTGGTATTTTTTATAATTTTTTGAAGCTACGAGTCAGGAGATATGGCAAAAATGGTGGATGCCAACTTTTTCCAACTGCGGTGGAGACCATCTCCCAATTTTATACACACCCATACTTTCTTCCCACGCTTAGCACTTCCATAAAACATCATTTATTAGACTCCCAACCCTTTCCCCTCTCTTCTCCTCTCTCTCAAGCTAATAAACCATTAGAATTCCCCTCCTAAATCACCCTCAAACCATCCTTAATTGTAGTAGTGATGTATGAATTCTCACTACTCTCTCTCTATTATTGCTAGATATTATCTTATTTTATGAAGATTCTCTATATTTTTTTATAGGAGAGCTCTTGGACTCAAGCTATGGGGGGGCGAATGGAGACAACTCACCTATGATTGAGCTTGATTAAGTACAAATTGGTCAACAAAACATCTAGACGGAGCTTCCACATTGGTGGAACTGCCTTAATGCAGCTTTGGTGGTGTTAATTTCTATTATATCTTAACCTCCTCCCTAAACACCCTCAAGGCCTATATAAAGAGGCATTCTCCTTTATAATTTGCAAGAAGAGAGAGAGCCAAGAGGCCTTCTTCAGCCCTATTGAGCCTTCCCCATTCTCTCTCATGAGCTTATGCAATTCTTTCCTTTACTATAGATTATGTATGCTCTACAATGTAATAAGCCCATGATATTGGTGTCCATATTGTGTATATTGGTTATGTCCCGAGGGTTCTCCATCTCTTAAGTTTATTGATTCATCTATTTTTTTGTAGTTCTCTCTCTCTCTCTCCCTCTCTTAGTTTTCTTCTCTTCTCCCTCACAATCTCCTCTCCCTCTTGCATATTGTCCTAGTCCGCTCTTCCATGACTAGGTGGTGCCCTTACCTCATTCACTTTGTGGCAGAAGGGAGTTTGGCATAGTATAGAGGCTGCCATACCGAATTTCCTTCATCATAAATTGGTGCCACCACTGAGGACATTCTCATCCATGTGAGACGATACAACACATGGTGGTGCATCCTCTACAACAAGTGCTCCAAGTGGCTCTTCTCCAGCCTTCACCAACTCTTTTTGAAGCTGGTCAAAGTCCACGACTCCCACAATGGTCTCCCAAGGAAGCCCAAGAAAGGAAGTCTGCCTATCGAATGACAGCACGTATGCGGGTAAAAGGTGTTCACCTTAGAAATTCCATTCTCTCACAACGGAAAAAATCATATTGCCATCAATTGCTAGGTTCTCATAATTGTGGTGTAATATTTCCACACAATAAAAATTAGTTGGTTAGTTCAAAAGTTAGTTAGTTAATTAATAAGTTAGTAAGATTACTAACTAAAGACTAACTAAGGTAAAAACTAACTAACATTAATTATTAATAATTTTTATTTAATTTAAAATATTTTATTTAGAAAAATCAAGAGTCGTAAATTCGATATTTTTTTCGAATTGGCAAGGACCGTGGCCATCCTTCACGTAAATTACAACGTGAACGAAACTTATGAGTTATATTAATCACTAGGATAATGTGTATAGTTTGGATGGTCTAAAAATATTAGACTTTTGGACAAGACTAGAATATTTTAGATATTTTAGAGATTATCTTAATTTTTTTTTTTAAGATATGGGGATTTCTAGAGCTAGATGTCATTTAAAAGAAAAAACAAGTGATGTGTTAGTTAGTTTGAAGATTTTATAAAAAGAAAAAAAAGGAAAAGTGACTGGCAAAATCGTGCGCGCCGCGATCGCAGTTTACAGGCAGTAGACAGCACTTCGAACAGAGAAAAGAAGGAGTGAACTGAGAGCTTTCTAACCAAGTGTCTTGGGTGTCTGGGGGTTTTACCCCCCTTTCGAAGCCAATGGAACCATCAGATTTATGATCTGAGCATCAGATCACTGATCTTTTCAAGATCCCCCTCCACAAAGAGCTCCACTTCTCAACCACAAGCCCTCTTCCCCAATTCACTATAAATACGAGGCATGGGAGAGGCATAGGGGAGATAAGGAGACCCCGAGAGGCTACGAGAGAGAAGAAGAGAGAAGGAAGAATACTCCTTCAAGAGGCTGCGAGAAGCTGGAAAGAGAGAGAGAGAGAGAGAGAGAAAGAGGAAGAGGAAGAGAGTTAGCTCAAATCCCTTGTCTCGATCTTTAACTAAGCCATATTCTCTACCCTCTCTCATCTAAAATCTATCCCACCTTCCCTATCTCTCAAACTCCTCGTGGACGATGGCTCCAAAGCGACGAAGTGGAAAAGCTATGGAAATCAATGCAACCAGTCAAGCAACGGGTATTGCCAATGATACGGGAGTGCCCGAGGTTGCGGGAATTGCCACCACAATTGGAACATCGGGTGTGGCTAATGCGAGCGCGAGTAAAGATGAAGTTCCGAATGTCGTCATGCCGCCAAACCAGGTTATTCATTACTAGATTATCAATTTTACAATATAAGATAAATTACATAGGATATTAGCTTTCATATTCTTCGCTTACACATTAAACTGATAACTCATCCAGAAAGACATATTAGTTCAAGCATAAAACGATTAATCACTATGATTTCTAGCTAGAATAGTTGGGATACTAAGGCATTGAATCATGATAGAATTAATTGCCAAAGGTTATTGTACATATGTCTTTATGCGTATTCAATATAGTTATGATCAAATGCGACAAGGTTAAGAACTAATTAGTGAAGGTTATAGAAACCGGTTATCTATTTAGGAATCCTAAAGATCATCTCGTTGAGTTTATTGACACAATATATTTCCTTAAGGGATTTTGCTTATGTTAGATAAGTGAATCCAAATGGAAAACTCATGCCCTGCTTAACATGTTTTAAGAGGTGTACTCAACACTTCTTTATGGGGAGAAGAATCCTCATTAGAATGAAAGGTCAACTTAGGATAAGGTCTACCTTGGCTATGTGAAACTGTGATTTACATGTTGGGATGATTGTCATTGCACTATTTGATACATATTTGAAAGGACTGTTTGTGTTTGCTAGAATCTAGATTTTTGATTGAAATTATTGCCAACAGAATAAAAGGAAGGATCGCGCTAGGCTACCCCCAAGCCAGCGGTGAGACCCTACTCCAAGGGGGTCATGATTATCGCTACGAGAGGCTTGGACCAGCTCCGTAGGCGAAAGGTCTGTCAGTAGGGATAGTCTCGGGCAGTAGGAATTGTAGGTGCCAGAGGGGGCTCTGGCTGTAAATCCTGCATTGTTCCAAGAATCTGACGAGCCCCTTCGTGACCCAAGATGGGATCCTGGAACCCTAAATACTAGTTATGAGGGTGAAATCTTGGTGGACAGAATGTCCTTATGGAATTCTGTGTATCTTCCGCTAGGACGGAATGATGGAAATTGTAATAAGACTTCCAATATAATAAAGAAGTTTGCTTTACTATTCGAATTGTATGCGTGTTAGTGAGATAAATTATGTGAAGGAACGTGTGACTAAACGGACTAATTAAGGAAGCTGATTGTATATGTTCCAATAAATGTGTTGTAGGTAATTAAAAAACTAAAGATGACCCATCATCAAAGGAAAGCGGGTGGGCGTAACCCCCGACGGGTCTGTCCAATGGTAGGGTGGTCCCGGTTAGCTGGGAGCTTTTCTACATCGGATATAGAAATAGGAAGACGATAAATTGACCAAGTAGTCATTAGGTAGAACCGACTTGCATTGTTTTAGGGGACCGGAATGGGATTTTGCCTTATGGGCAGGAGGGTTGACGTACCACACTCCCCTCCGTCTCCCATTCTCTTTGAACCAAGTGCAATGGCAAGTCCGCTTCAGATTGAGTAATCCTCTAAAAAGTGGAACTCAAAATTACTGACGCTAGCTAGATGCTAGGAGACCCATCCGATTTTAGGAACCCAAGTCTTCAGGTCGATCCTAGTGGGTTCGGCCAGAACTCTCCCGTTGCGAAGTAGACTCGGTAGGGCCTAAGTGACAATCCCGTGATGTTCCAAGGGAGCACCAGGTGGCATCATTTATGGAAAAACCTACTGATGGACTACTAAAAGGTGTGCCGTGGATTGGGACTAGCGGACACCTCACATGTGGTGAGTGTTTTGCAAACAAAGTGAAGGCCCTTTCGGGAGGTCCTCATCTCCAAATCATCAAATCCCTCTCTCTGTGGCCTAATCCATATCAAAGGAGGACAACTATGCATGAACAGTGTGGAATTTTGTAGAAGTGCAAAGTATGAAGACTACCTTCAACTGTTGTTAGCTCGAAGGTTGGGTGTGGTTGAAAAGGTGGCCATAACACCTTATGAAATATATGTCAACGAGGATGGACACACTAAGGCAAGAAAGAAACACTCTGGGGAAAATCCTTCATAATTCAAGAAAGTGCATTCCCTCTACTCCCTTAAGTAGTCTCCACCCATGAATAATTATAATGGCCCGAATTTCTACACCTTCCACTCTATACAAAACATCCAAGTTAATGTATGCATCAGTAGGAAGATTTTCTTCCAACAGCGTCTTGTCATCTACTTTGGGACTGAAAGATTAAGGGAGATTCTTGTATCACCAGAACCTATAATCTTTCCAATGCTAGACTACAATGCATCCTTCAATGTACATGTATTTATCTTATTGTAATAGTTTCTCATGAATCACCATGAATTGTATGGACCTATCCGTCCACTTGCTATGCAAACTGTGCATATTGTAGCCAACACAAAACTTAGATTCCAAGGCATTATTAGAAGCATACTGGGGCCTAGACATCTTGCTGAATTTAATGCATCTGTGAACCCATTCATCCTTCCCCTCATAAAATAAAACTTAAGTCTAGACGTGTTCATATTTGTACTCTACTAAGGCAACATGGCATTTCCAAGCTTCTTTGGGCGCAATGGGAAAAATGCAATGGATTTTTTGGACAACCTTGAGATGGCCTTCCTTGTCTCTGGGAGGGATGATGAAGCATTAAAGTTGAAGGTTTTTCCTTTGGTGCTCAAGGAAGAAGCTAGAATGTGGTTCCAAACTCTAAATCCGGCCCAAAGAGCTAAATGGGAGGGATTGAAGGCAGCTTTCTTGCAGAGATTTCAACAAACTAACTCAGCTGAAGAGTTATGGAAACGGCTTTTGGCCCTCCATCAAAGTGATCCTTATGGTTATGCAGCTTATGAGGAAGGGTTTTTGAAGCTTTGGGGGCAGTGGTCAGACTCACTAAACCCTGGAGAGAGAGCTCCAAACTACCTTCAAAAGGATTGATTTATTTCAGGTTTGTACCCCTTGCTCAGGGAGAAGGTAAAGATAAAATTTCCAAACTCTTTTGAAGATGCTTTGAGAATCACTAGGGAAAAGAATCGAAAGATTCTCTACCAAGCCCAAGCTAGCCAAGCAGTTTTGGGAAACAACATCACAACTATGGAGGCCTCTCAAGTTCCCCCAAATGTATCTAATGCACCAGGCCTTGTTAGAGGTCAAGAAGACATGATTCAACAAATAAACAATCTTACTAATCAACTAGAGGGTTTGAGAGTGAATCTTGTGCAAGGTGCAAGAAGACCTATCGAGGGAAATGGTGGGAATCGACCACAAATGCGGCGATAAGCAAGGGAGATGTTGTATTACAACTGTGGAGAAAATGGACATGGCATGTACAATTGTCCTCACCCTAGAAGATATGATCACCCTGCCAGAGGTCCTCGACAACAAGTAAGCCCTCCTCATGCTAGGACTCAAGAGCAAGAGCAGTCACGACCTATAATTTTACAACCACCTTATGTTCAAGCTGAAATCCCTACTGTTCAACCAAATGGTAATGTCATAAAAATAGAGGAGGTGGTCAAGGATAGAAGGCTCCAAGAAGAAATAGCGAGAGGTAAGATGAAGGTAGATGTAGTAGAGACCATGCCTATCAAGTGGATACGTGTCCAAACTAAGGCAAACAAGGAAGTAATCAATGAGGCAAGTACATCACGGGCACCTAGAGATGAAGGGAAGAAGAGAAAGACTCAAGCTAGATCTAAAATTGATATCTCCGACTTCTCTTTGGGTTCTCGGACACAACCTTATGATCTGGTAGCAGATGTGAGCTCTCAAGGGCCAAAAATTACTTGGCCACAACTACTTCATGCCTCTCCAAAGCTACGACAACAATGGTCAAAAATGGTTAGCACAAGGGCAAGGCAAGGTAAAATGGTTAATGCAATCAAGGCATATGTCCTCAAAGATATAGTGCCTTTAATGGAGGCTCAAATCAAAGGTCAACGGATTCGAAAAACATACATCGATAGTGGAGCAGAGGTTTGTGTCATGACAGAAAAGCTGATGCATCAATTAGGCTTAAAAGTAATGGAATCCTCAACCTTTAGGGCAAAGATGGCCAACAATGATGCGGTCACATGTGTGGGTGTAGTGAAAGCTTTGAGAGTTTCTATTTTTGGAATCACTGTAGCAGTGGATGTTTATGTGATGCCAGTAAAGGGAGAAGGATATCCCCTCATCCTAGGGAGACCTTGGCTTATGGGCATCGGAGCTAGGCAAGATTGGGCAACAGGAGATCTGAAGTTGAGGCCACATAAGGTGGGTGGCCACGATCAAAATGTGGTTTACAACTTGAAGAGTGGGTGTCAAGAGAACCTTGAACTAGAAACATCTGCCGATGAGTGGAGCTCAAGTGGATGTTCCTCATCGGTAGAAGAGGAAGAGAGTTCAAGTGGAGAGAGTGATAGCACTCTCGAAGTTATGGGCGTCACCTTAAAAGAACCTACCTCATCAGAAGACAACCCAAGAATCCAAGGAGAAGATGTGTGGGATGCTAGCCTAGAGAAGATGATATCCAAGGATATAAAGGATGAAGAAAGGGAGGATTATGTGAATGTTCTCAAGAAGCATGCATCATTGTTTATTTCTTATTATACTCACATTACAGGTGTCACTGTAGTGAAGTATCACATCCAACTCAAAAAATAAAGCAAACCTATAGTACAAAGATTGAGAAGACTGGGAGTTGTGCAACAGGATGCACTATTGATGGAGGTGAAGAGACTCTTGAATGCAGGATTCATATACCCAGTGGAAGATTCAGAATGGGTCTCCCCAATAGTAGTGAGGCTAAAGAAAAATGGTAAGTGGCGAGTATGCATAGATTACAAGCCATTAAATGCTGCAACAAAGAGGGACCACTTCCCTCTCCCATTTCAGGATGAAATTATGAATGAAGTAGCGGGACATGAGCGGTATACGGTGTGTGATGGCTACTCTGGCCACTTCCAGATTCGCATTGCAGAGGAGAATCAAAAGAAGACCACTTTTATCATACCATGGGGCTGTTTTGCCTTTCGGGTCGTGCCCTTTGGTCTCACAAATGCCCCAACAACCTTTCAACGATTGATGAATATGGTCTTCCAACCTTACTTTGGTAAGTCCATAAGGGTTTTCATAGATGACTTTTGTATTTACAGCTCAAGGAACATACATCTACGCAAGGTTGATGAAGGATTTACTTGCTTAGCTAGGTTGGGTGGACAACTAAATAAGGATAAATGTCACATTGGGGAAAGCAAGGTTACACTACTAGGGCATGTAGTGTCAATTGAAGGAAGAGGTAGATCCAAAAAAGGTAGAAACATTGCTAGCTCTACCTTCCCCAACCTCCATCAAACAATTAGTCTTCTTCTTACAAAATCTAAGATATTTGGGTAGATTTATACACTTACTCTCTCAGGCCATATATCCCCTGCAGCAACAACTGACACGCCAAGAAACACTTGTATGGAGTGAACAAAGTGAAGGACATTTTAAGGAGATAAAGAAAATGTTGGGGTCACTTCCTATAATCCTCCAGCCTTGTTGGGAAGAAACATTCTTTGTAAACCCTAGCATGGGAGAAGAGGCCATTGGTGCTGCTCTCCTACAAAAAGATCCAAAAACATCCTTCATGAGGCCTATGTATTTTTCCAACCACCTCATGAAAGCCTCAGAGAAGGCTTACACCTCCATGGAACAACTAGTGTTGGCCCTCATGTTTGCAGTAACCAAATTTCGGCCATATTTGCTTCCAAAGAGGTTTGTGATCATCACTGTGGAGGATATGTTTCCCTATGCACTACAACATATGGAAATCTCTGACAAAATAGCAAAGTGGGTGGTCCGACTTCAAGAGTTTGATTATACAATACAAGTTGAAAAAACAACTCGGGCATGCTTGGCTGATATTTTGACAAACAGGTGCTATGAGAAAAATCTCAGGGTGAAAAGAAAGAACCTTCCACCGCCCCCATCCATAAAAACTCTTGTAGATGCTTATAGCCTCTACTTTGATAGTGCATACAAGAGAACTAAGGATAAGGCAACCGTAGGCATCGTTGTTTTCTCTCCTTTAGGAGAGAAAATCTATGGTGAAGGAATCATCTTGGAAGGTGTCCACTCTAACAATGAGGCAAAATATCAAGCTTTGATTCATGGTCTTTGTTGGTGTCTTAGTAATTCAATCGAGAGGTTGAATGCTTTTGGAGACTCCATTATATTGGTAAGGCAGATGCAAGATACATGGGCATGCAAAAATACAAACCTCTCTAGTAAAATGATAGAGGCCAAATCTCTTATGAGAAGATTTAGGGAAGCACAAGTACATCATGTGCCAAGAGACCAGAACAAAGATGCCGACCATCTAGCATCATCAAAGCTAAATGAGTCAATGGTTGGAGCAATGGCTATCAAACCCCCACTTCGACAAGGCAAGGAAGACTTAGAAGATATTCTGCATCTCTTAGAGCAAGAAGAAGCTCCCAAACACCTGACTAAGGGAGAAAGTCAGTGGCTAGTTCGAAAGGCTACAAGATATCGCATGGTAAATGATAGTTTGTATTGTCTTGGTAAGGATGGTGCGCTTCGGAAAGTGCCTTCAAAATGGAAAATTGAAGAAATATTAAAAGCTTGCCATGATGATGTGTGTGGAGGTCACTTTTCACACGACATCACAAGTAGAAAGGTTCTACAAGCCGGCTTTACTTGGCCCAGTCTACACCGAGATGTCAAATATTGGTGTCAAACATGTGAAGAATGTCAGAAATCAAAACCACGACGGCTCATAGCAGAACCCCAAACCCCAATCAAGGTCTATGGACCCTTTGAGAAGTGGAGAATTGATGTCATAGGGCCTCTACCACGCACTCCATCAGGAAAAGAGTATATTATCATGGGGGTAGATTACATGACTAGATGGGCCGAGGCTATGCCAACTAGAAGAATCACTGCTAAGGAAGTGAGTAAAATCATCTTTGACCACATTTGTTGTAGGTTTGGTACCCCTCTTGAAATACTATCAGATAAAGGACCAGGGTTTAGAGCTAATGTGGTGGGTGAACTCATGCAAAAGCTAAATATTCAACGACGACACTCTACCTCTTACTACCCTCAATGCAATGGATTGGTGGAAAAGGTAAATGGAATGATTTGTAAAATCATCAACAAATAGGTACATTCAAGGCCCCGTGATTGAGACAAGCACCTTAGTGGAGCTCTATGGGCTTACAAAACCTCCTTCAAAACCATGTTAGGGCTCACACCTTTTCATCTAGTTTATGGACAAGAGGCTCTTTTGCCTATTGAGGTGAATTTAGCTAGCCTTCGGGTATTAGGTGGCATAGTAGGCTCTCAAAAGGAGAAGTTACATCAAAGATTACTGGACCTAGAGAGGCTACAATTGGATCGTGAAGAAGCCATCAACCACTACTCCCAAGAAGTTGAGAAGCGTAGAGAAAAGTTCAACAAGAAGCTAACAGATAAATACATCAAGGAGGGATCTTTAGTGCTTCGATATGACAATCGCTTTGATAAAAGAAAGGATGGCAATTTTCTCTACCGGTGGGAGGGACCGTTTTGGGTCACAAAAAATTTCAACAATGGCTCCTACAAACTTCAAGACATTGAGAGAAAAGTGCACAAGGCCAAGGCAAATGGATGGTGCTTAAAACCCTATCACATCAGGGTGGGGTCAGCTCAAGATACCAAAGAGTGTTTAGAGGCATAAATACCTCTAGCCAAGTTGGGGGGGCTATATGATCCGAGAAAATCACAAAAAAATATTTGTCTAACACTTTGTTGATTTTTTGTACATTTGGAGCTTTGAAATAAAGAAGAGGGTGGGAACAACCTCTTGGAAAATCCAAGAAATCACTAGATGAAAATATTTCATGGACCAGTTTACCAAGGGGGGGTGAAGAGTAAAGATCAATGGAGGAAGGTGAAGGGAAAATGTATAATGTGAAAAGAAAAGATATGAAATGGATTTGGAGCCATCCAAAGGGCATGTGAGGCTCATAATGTCATGACTTTGGAGCCTTATGATAATTCAACCAAATGGGACCCTTCTTGGAAGCATTAGTGGAAGAAAAATTAGGCATATGATTTTGTAAGATTTTTTAAAAATACATCCACTCCGATCCAAAAAAAAATTTCACCATAAAAGTTATAGCACGTGAGTTGAAGTTTTGGCTGGTATTTTTTTATAATTTTTTGAAGCTACGAGTCGGGAGATATGGCCAAAATGGTGGATGCCAACTTTTTCCAACTGCGGTGGAGACCATCTCCCAATTTTATACACACCCATACTTTCTTCCCACGCTTAGCACTTCCATAAAACATCATTTATTAGACTCCCAACCCTTTCCCCTCTCTTCTCCTCTCTCTCAAGCTAATAAACCATTAGAATTCCCCTCCTAAATCACCCTCAAACCATCCTTAATTGTAGTAGTGATGTATGAATTCTCACTACTCTCTCTCTATTATTGCTAGATATTATCTTATTTTATGAAGATTCTCTATATCTTTTTATAGGAGAGCTCTTGGACTCAAGCTATGGGGGGAATGGAGACAACTCACCTATGATGGAGCTTGATTAAGTACAAATTGGTCAAAAAAACATCTAGATGGAGCTTCCACATTGGTGGAACCGCCTTAATGCAGCTTTGGTGGTGTTAATTCCTATTATATCTTAACCTCCTCCCTAAACACCCTCAAGGCCTATATAAAGAGGCCTTCTCCTTTGTAATTTGCAAGAAGGAAGAGAGCCAAGAGCTTTCTTCAGCCCTATTGAGCCTTCCCCATTCTCTCTCATGAGCTTATACAATTCCTTCCCTTACTATAGCTTATGTATGCTCTACAATGTAATAAGCCCATGATATTGGTGTCCATATTGTGTATATTGCTTATGTCCCGAGGGTTATCCATCTCTTAAGTTTATTGATTCATCTATTTTTTTGTAGTCCTCTCTCTCTCTCTCTCTCTCTCTCTCTCTCTCTCTCTCTCTCTCTCTCTCTCTCTCTCTCTCTCTCTCTCTCTCTCTTAGTTTTCTTCTCTTCTCTCTCACAATCTCCTCTCCCTCTTGCATAGTGTCCTAGTCCGCTCTTCCATGACTAGGTGGTGCCCTTACCTCATTCACTTTGTGGTAGAAGGGAGTTTGGCATAGTATAGAGGCTGCCATACTGAATTTCCTTCGTCAGTATCCCTTACATATACCACAACATAGTCCAGAATCCCGTGCATGTACAAAACGTAAGACAACTTTCAAACTATGGCACTAGATTTACTTGCTAGAAATCACCTCAAAGTTGATTATTTCTACTCTAACCCAACTAGCTTGAGTCATTAATTAGTATATATAGTTAAGCATTTCTATGATAGAAAATTTTGTATACAAGGAGTTTAACTTGAGTCAACTACTCGTAAGCATTTCTATAATAGAACATTTTGCATAGAAGGAGTTTAACTCTAGTCAACTACTCATAAATGAATTTCATTGCCCCTTAAACACATGCAAGTATAATAGCCATTGCACTTCAACCAAGATTTACCATTGCAAAACAACAAATCCTTATGAGAACATTACACCATTCCATGCATCAAAACCTATAGTAAAACAATCACACATATCTACAACCATATCAAATCCTTATAAGCTCGTCGCGCCATTACCAAGCACCAAAAAGCTTTGCAAATTGTCATATCTTTCTACAATTATGAAATATATAACACATGACATAGTCATTTCTTGTCTTCCAAGGAGTGACAATCAACATGATTAGACTTTTGTACCACAACACTCTCTTGTACTTTGATATTTCTAGCCATTTCCATATTGTAAGGAGGCATTTTATTTATTCTAGGTCTTTCCATTTCATGTATCACAATGCAATCCATAAATTCCCTACCAACAAAACTAATGTATCTTCTAAATTACATTAGGTATCCCCTCAAATTTTATTATGTTCACTCTAATCCTATAAGTGCACATCATCAATTTGTGCCTACAATTGAAGTAGCTTTATGATAGAAAATTACTTGCATGTGTGTGTAACTATAGTCAACTACTCATAAATGCATTCCATTGCCTACATATATATCAAAGTATGATACCAATTGCATTTCAACCATGATTTATTACTAAGGGATAACATGAACGTCCTCAATAGCTCATTGCACCATTATAACCATTAAAACCCACCACAAAATTCTAATGCATGTATGTAGTAATGAACTATCATGTAACACATGGGAGTTTGATTTATCCTCCTCAAAGAAGTGATTATCAACATGCTTACATAGTTAAGTTGCAATAATCTTGTTCTTTGCCAGTACTACTTGTATCTACATTGTAATGAGGCATCTTATTCATTTTATACCTTTCCCTTGCATACCACAATGGAGTTCACAATTTCCTACTGTATAAAAACTAACATAACTTCTTAAACATAGCATCAAATTGTACATGCTAGGTGTCCCATCAAATCTTATGGTATCTACTATAAGATTAAAAGCACAAATCCTCAAATCATATGAAAATTTGAAGAAGCAACTTTACAATAAAAAAAGTTATGTTTGCATGTAGTCCAATTTCAGCCAATTACAAAATATTGCATGTGGCATCACCCATAAATATATAGTTATATGAAAGCCATTGCATTTTGACAAAGATTTATTGTTGAGGAAACATTGACATCCTCATAAGATGTAATGAAGGAGACCTAACTAGCGTAATAAGGGTGAGAAGAGAGAGAAAGACTGCAAAAGAAGAAGAAGAGGAGAGAGAAAGATAGGAAGGGGAGAGAGAGAGAGAGAGAGAGAAAGAGGAAGAAGGAGAAGCCATGAGAGCTGAAGAGAGGTGGAAAAAAGATTTCTTGATAATTCTGTGATGCTTGAGGAAACCCTCTTACACCTTTTATACCGTCAGTCTGATTGGTATTTTCCCGTATGCTCGGTTCATTACAAACCATCCTGTCTCATGAAGTTTTTGTCCTCAAAAACAAGGAAGGAACAGGGAGGGGAGGCTAAAGAGTACTACTCTACGTGTGATACAAGGGCAATAAGCAAGGGCGTCCATGTCATGAAAACAAGGCCCTGGATGGAGTGGACAGTGTGAAATCCAAGATGGGTCTGCTATAGGAAGTCGGCCATAACTTTGGGTAGAAGACTCTGAACAAGATGAGTGATGTGTCATTGCAGAGCCCACAAGATATACTTTCAGGCCATGTGGGTGGGGCTGAAAATAATTCAGGACCAAAATTGTTGCAAAACAAATGGCTATCCAGAAGCAAACGGGTATGTTGTCCAAGACAGGACTGCTATAGGAAAATAGCCATAACTTCCCATAGGAAACTCCGATCAAGACAAGCGAGGTGTCATTGCAGAGCCCTTAAGGTGTACTTTCAGCTCATGTAGATAAGGTGGGGCTAAGAATAGCTCATGACCAAAACTAATGCAAAACATATGGCTGTCCAGTCCAGCAGGCTATAGTCCAAATAGGGGCCAAGTGTGGCCAAGATCCAGCCAATGTAGCCTCCTTGAGGTGGGGAAACTCATCCAAAATAGAGGCCGGCCTCCAAGAAGCTTCCTCTAGAGGTAGGCCCTACCATTTGATCAAGTACTCATTAATGGACCGAGTACAAAGTTTCTTTTCACGCTGTCCTATGACTGTTTCAGGCACATACTAAATAAGGCCCTCTTCAGAGCATGTCCATGCATCCATGGAGATTGAGCAAACTGATATGGGGGTAAGAGGGGAGGTAAAGTATCAATTGCAGCCAAGCCAAATGTGGGGCAGAGGGTCAAAAGGGAACCCATCCAGAGAATCATAAAACTGATCAGGGTCAAGATCCTCTTCAAATTATGCATTTTCATGTGTCATCATTTCATCAGTGGTGTGTCATGTGGGTCCTCATCCACTCTATCACAATCTTCCAACACATACATGCTATTAACCCTAACAATGGCATTCTTAAATGGGCATTGGGATGCATGATTAGGCATGTATTTATCCCCACACTTAAAGCATAAACCCTTATCCTTTCGGACCTTGACAATATCTAGGGAAATGAATCTTTGGCCATTCGAACCTAAGGCATTCCGAGTCTTACTCTCAACATACTTTGTGTCACCTTTGGGTGGAGGTGTTGTCCCAAAACTGCCATGTTTTCTCTCAGCATTAAAAGTGGGATAAGTCGGTATCTTGGGACTGCCATTCAATGCACTATTGCTACAATAATTTCCAACATATGGGGGATGCCTAGTGGGGTATCTTTTGCTGTCCTAAAATGAATGCATGCCCTCATTGCGGCAGTATTTCCTACCATACCGTTCAGCCAACTCTATGGCGTCAAACAAGGTGGCTAGCTTTTGAGCCATTACATCAGCTGAGAGATTCAAATCCAACCCATAAATGTATTTATGCAGTTTGGCCTCATCATTGACAGCTTCCACATACATGGATAGGTTCATAAACTGGTTAGTGTACTCCTGCACAATGATATTAGGCTAGTCAAAATGATAACATTGCCTTGGCAAATGTTCCTTCTCTACCAAGGAGACAAAAACTTGAACCATGTGCATCTGAAATCTTCCCAATCGAGTTTAGAGGTCCATTCCTCTAACTCAATCGGGGATGAGGATTGCCCATTAAATTTAGTAAAGAAAATCTTGTCACATAATTCATTTGGGCCCTACTGCCCATGCATGCCATGTGCTGCATGCTACCCATATATACCTTGCTACCCATCATAGACGATTTTAGTGGCTATATGTCACCAAATGGCTATACTTTTATTTTTTTGGTTTTTTTTTTCAAAACTTGAGTAGGTTGAGTTATAACTCTAAATTTTTTTATACCAACATTTATAAGGTATATCGAGATTTTGAAGGCTCTTTTTCCATTCATGTGAAACAAATATTGAAAGAAATATATTAAATTCGCCACAATATTTATAATTTATGGCATATATATAGAAACTGTTGAGATGACAAGCTCAACACATGTGGACATTGATGATGGACCGCCTGGTTAGATGGGTCCACACGTCTACACTTAGCACATCGGTGGTCATTATGACTCTCATATGGCCACTGACTCATTACTTATTATATTCAGGTTGTTACATCTATTTACAGCTGGCATAGTTATAGCGCCAGTCGACTAGTGTAGTCGGTTATGCATTGTTTGACTTAGTAGGCCACTTTCCTTTTATCTTGTATCTTATCTATACTTTGTGTACATTGTAAAGTGTGTGGAAGAAGAAGAAGAAATCAGCAAGAAAACGTTTTTGGCCTCCATCTCTCTTCTTGTCTCTTGAGTGAGCTTCTCCTTGTGCATTCTGTGTGTGTTCGGCGCAGCATCTTGAGCAATCCCCTCCACCACGCGATTCTTGACATGGTATCAAAGCCGCGCCATTGAGAGAGGCTGATTTCGAAGGTTGAAGTGAAGGAGAAGAAGCAAGGTTTGAGCAAGCAAGCTACGGGTAAGAATCTCTCCCATTCTTTCACTCCTTCTCTTGGATAGTGCCTGTGGAGGCACCGGAAGCAGGGCAGAGCAAAAATCTCAGATTGCAGTGAGATTTGGTGTGCGCGAAGAGCACTGTATATTCTGCAGATTTAGCCCTTTAGGGCTTTCCCGCAGAGATTTTGGGCATTTGAGGCCGTTTCAGGGCCCGTTTTAGAGCCGCAAGGTTGCGGACAGCAGTTTCGGGGTACACTGTGACTTCGACTGTATTGACCGAACGTGGGTGCGCAGGTTACAGATTTCAGATCTGTAAGTTCAAAGGTGTTTACCAGTGAGTAAACACAAGGTTTATCTGCAAACTGGTTGCAGATTGCATGTATTGTTGAGCAGACAATGGAAAAGGCTGTCTGGTGAATTGCTGTGTACTACAGGTCGAGGGTTGCAGAAGATTTGCTTGCTGTTTGGTATTATTATTGTGATAATGGCAGAGAATAGTGGAAGCCCCATCATTGAGAAGCTCGACAAGAACAACTACCCTTCATGGAAGTTCCGTGTCACGAACTTTCTTATTGGAAAAGGCCTCTACGAGTTCGTTTCAGGTGAAGAAAAGGAGCCGGAGGTGAGTGATCCTCCAACTGCAGAAGAGACAAAGGCACGAAAGGAATGGAATGCAAAAGACAAGAAGGTCATGTATTGGTTGTCTGCAGTAATTGACAATAACATGCTGGGACACATTAGAAATGCAAAGAATGCATATGCAGCTTGGACCATACTTGAAAGTATGTTTTCTGTAAATACAAAGGCACGAAAGATTCAACTCAAGCAAGAGTTGAATACATTAAAGAAAGGGAAGATGTCTATCAATGAGTATGCACTGAAGGTAAGAAGCATTGCAGATGCATTGGCAGCGATTGATGCAATGCCCGATGATGATGATTTGGTGTCGTCTACCTTGGGTGGACTTAACAATGAAAAGGCTTGGAAGTCTTTTGTAACTTCTGTATATGTCAGAAAGCCATTTCCAGATTTCGATGAATTGGTCTCTCTTATGATCACTGAAGAGATCAACATGCAAAGTGAGACATCTGAAAGAAGTGGTGAACAGGTCCAAGCTTTCTACTCCAGTTCTGGAAGGGGACGTGGCAGGTTCTCTTCAAGAGGCCGTGGTGCAGGACGTGGTAGTGATAACCAGCAAAACAGATTGAATCAGCAATTTGGCGATATGCAGGTTTCAGGAGGTCGTGGTAACTTTAGAGGCAGGGGGAGCTTTAGAGGAAGAGGTGGATGGCAGAACAGAGGTTCTAACAACTCTGGTATTGTGTGCCACTACTGTGGCAAAACAGGTCATATTGCAGCCCAATGTTATGCTAAGAGAGATGATATCCGCAGTGGTAAGTTGCAGCAAGGAAACTATGCATCGTCTTCACGACAGAATGAAGACAAAAATGAACGTTTGTTCGTTATGCAGCATATGCTGAATGCTGTTACAGGAAAGGGAACACATCAAGATGTTTGGTATGTTGATTCAGGTGCATCCAATCATATGACCAGCCATGCAGAATGGTTTGGAGAGATACAGGATTTGTAGAATGCAGGTTATGTGCAAACGGGTGATGACTCATGCCACCCAATTTCACACATTGGAAAAGTTCCCTTGTCCTTGCATGATGGTAAGACAAAGAGTCTTTCAGATGTATTACATGTGCCATCTATTACAAAGAATTTGGTGTCAGTCGGTCAAATGGTAGAGCAAGGGCTGCAAGTCAGATTTAATGCAAAGGGCTGCTTTGTAGAAGACTTCAATGACAAGTGCAGGTTGGTAGCAAAGGGAAGTAGAGTTGGACGTATGTTCACTCTAGATGCTGGAATTCCTACTATGAATGAGGCTATGTATGCCAAAGGAAAAGGTGTTGTTGCAGACATTGAAATTTGGCACAAACGCATTGGACATGCAAATGTACAAAGGCTGAAATTAATGCAGTCCAAAGGGTTGGTTACAGGTTTGCCTACATTTAAAGTTGCAGAATTTCAGAAGGTATGTGAAGCATGTCAGTTTGGTAAGCAGGCAAGACAACCCTTTTCACATGACAGAGATGTAAGCAGAAATATCCTTGATGTTGTGCATACAGACATTTGGGGGCCTACACAAAATGTATCTCTTGGAGGCAGTTCATATTTTGTCACATTCATTGATGATTGCTCTAGAAAGCTGTGGGTATATTTTATGAAGGAAAAGAGTGAAGCTTTTGAGCACTTTAGAACTTTCAAGGCTGTAGTTGAAAGAGAAACAGGCTTGAAAGTAAAGTGGCTGAGGTCAGATGGAGGGGGAGAGTACCTCTCAAATGAGTTCAGTGATTTTCTGAGGTCTCATGGGATAAAGAGACAGTTCACATGCAGGTATACCCCACAGCAAAATGGGGTTGCAGAAAGGAAAAACAGGCATATTGCAGAAGTTGCACGCGCCTTGATGGCTGAAAAGAATATGCCTAAGCATTTTTGGTCTGAGGCTGTTCATACTGCTGTTTATATTATGAACAGAACTCCCACAGCTGCAGTTCATGGTATGACCCCCGAAGAATGTTTTACAGGTAAGAAGCCTGATGTTTCACACTTGAAAGTATTTGGCTGCATTGCGTATGTTCATGTGCCAGATGAGTTGCGGAAGAAACTGGATCCAAAGGCTGAAAAGTGTATCTTTATTGGATACTCTTTAGAGCAAAAAGGGTATCGCTGTTACAACCCTGTCACATGTAAGTTCAGAGTGAGCAGGGATGTCATCTTTGATGAAATGAGCAGTTGGTATGCATCTAATGGTGATGCATTGGATGTTGATGATGATCATGACACTCATGTGTAGGCTGAAAGGCAAGAATCACAGACTCTTAGTGGACCAGAGACATCATCTGGTAGTCCTTGGTCTGGGAGACTAAGGAGTATCTCTACATCTTCGAGTGCATCTAGTAGCACTACAGGTAAAGACAAAGGAAAGAATAAAGTGTCAGAAGGCATTGATGCAGTTCTTGATGGAGACTCCAGTGGCTCAGAGAGCTTGGATGACGAGCTTGGTATTCCTTCAGTGAGAACTCCAGGTGTGCAGAGAGCACGTGTTAATGCAAAGACTCCATTGAGTGATCCAGTGGTACGCAGGTCTAGCAGGGTGAGATACCCTGTTAAAAGATTTGGTTTTGAGGGTTATGCAGCTCACCATTATGCTTATATGGTGAAACTAGTTGAGGATGTTGAGCCCACATGTTTTGAGGAGGCTGTTGGTCATGCTCATTGGGATGCAGCAATGGATGAGGAGATGGCTGCATTAGAGGCCAATAAGACTTGGGATCTAGTATCATTGCCAAAGGGAAAGAAAGCTATTGGATGTAAGTGGGTTTATAATATTAAGCACAATGCAGATGGTTCTATTAGCAGGTACAAAGCTAGACTGGTTGCAAAAGGCTATGCCCAAACATATGGCATAGATTATGATGAAACCTTCAATCCAGTTGCTAGGATGGCAACTGTCAGATGTGTGATTGCTTTGGCAGCAGCCAAAGGTTGGAGGTTGCAGCAAATGGATGTAAAGAATGCCTTCTTGCATGGTGATTTGCAGGAAGAAGTGTATATGGATCAGCCAGCAGGTTATGAAGATTTAGAGCATCCCACGTATGTGTGCAGGTTGAAGAAGGCACTCTATGGGCTCAAGCAAGCACCAAGAGCATGGTCTGACAAGATCAGAGAGTATCTTGTCAATATTGGCTTTTATGTTTCTGATGCTGATCACTCACTTTATGTGAGAAAGGGAGATGCAGGTTTGGTCATCATAGTCATCTATGTGGATGACTTGATTATTACAGGTGATAGTGATAGTGGGATTGCTGAAGTCAAGGGCTATTTGAAGATGAAGTTTGAGATGAAGGATTTAGGTGAGCTAAGGTACTTCCTTGGCATTGAGGTGATCAGATGTGATGATGGTATATGGCTGTTCCAAAGACAGTATGGCTTGGATATGTTGTCCAAGTATGGTATGACTGCATGCAAACCACTTTCAGTCCCGTTGGAGCAGAATGTAAAGCTGAGTGCTGATGTTGGGGATGAGATAGAAGACCCTACTATGTTCAGGAGGATAGTGGGGAGTTTGATCTACATGACCATTACAAGGCCAGACTTGAGCTATGCTGTTGGTCTTGTGAGTCAGTTTATGCAAGTACCTAGAAAGCCACATTTGGATGCAGTTAGACGCATATTGAGATATGTGAAGTCCACATTACATTATGGACTTCTCTATGAGGCAGGTACAAATGTACAGGTGTTTGGATACACAGATGCAGATTGGGCTGGTAGTATGTCTGATAGAAGATCTACCAGCGGATACATGTTCTCTCTTGGTAGTGCAGCAGTTGCATGGAGCAGCAAAAAGCAATCTACAGTTGCTTTGTCGAGTACAGAGGCTGAGTATAGAGGTGCTGCTGTTGCAGCATGTGAGGTAGTATGGCTGCAAAAGCTATTGGCTGATTTGGATGTCCAGGTGGAAGGTCCAGTTGTCATTTATTGTGACCACATGAGCAGTATACAGTTGGCTAGGAACCCTGTGTTCCATGCCAGGACAAAACATATTGAGGTACACTACCACTTTGTGAGAGAGAAGGTACTAGCAGGTGAGATTGACTTGGTGTATGTCAGCACACAGGATCAGATAGCTGACATCTTCACGAAGGCATTGGGTACAGAGAAGCTTCAAAAGTTTCGAAGCTTACTTGGAGTTGCAGAGATGCAGTTGAGCTTGAGGGGGAGTGTTGAGATGACAAGCTCAACACATGTGGACATTGATGATGGACCGCCTGGTTAGATGGGTCCACACGTCTACACTTAGCACGTCGGTGGTCATTATGACTCTCATATGGCCACTGACTCATTACTTATTATATTCAGGTTGTTACATCTATTTACAGCTGGCATAGTTATAGCGCCAGTCGACTAGTGTAGTCGGTTATGCATTGTTTGACTTAGTAGGCCACTTTCCTTTTATCTTGTATCTTATCTATACTTTGTGTACATTGTAAAGTGTGTGGAAGAAGAAGAAGAAATCAGCAAGAAAACGTTTTTGGCCTCCATCTCTCTTCTTGTCTCTTGAGTGAGCTTCTCCTTGTGCATTCTGTGTGTGTTCGGCGCAGCATCTTGAGCAATCCCCTCCACCACGCGATTCTTGACAGAAACATTCACCAGATGTACATATATACTAATACACATAGTACATACATAGACACATGTAACATACTACTTATCCTTGCTCCTTCTTTACATTCTTTACATACTCGTACACATGACTCACACACACCCCTCCGCACACACACATTACTCAGCATCACATCTACTCTTGTATTCATACATACATATACACAATTCTTAAAACCAAAAGGTTTGAGATACTCATGGTCTAATAACTTGAGCTAGTCAGATATTTGAAGCATGCAACTTGAAAGTTGCAAAGCAAGTCAGAGCTTTACCTAAAACCCATAAATGCTAAGGGACTTCCCCTCTTCATAGACTTGAGCATAAATAATACCTCCCCTTCAATGAATGGTTTATCCAAGAGCAAACTAATTTTAGCAAGGTGCCAAGGACTCTCTCCATTTCCACATCCAAGAGTTTAGCAACACACTAGGACCAATCAACAACACTCTTGGGCTCAACTTCGGCTAGCACTGAGAGATGCTTGTGAAAAACATTAGCATATCCTAGTCATCAGTAAAGGTGCATCTATTTTTGTCCTAAATAAATGTGATAGTCTCTCTTCAGTAAAGGTGCACATTTAGTCTCTCTTGAGACTATAACATTTATTTAGGATGAAAATAGATGCACCTTTATTGATGACTAGGATACATCACATTTATTTAGGATGAAAATAGATGCACCTTTATTGATGACTAGGATATGCTAATGTTTTCCACAAGCATCTCTCACTACTACAAAAGTTGAGCCCAAGAGTGTTGTTGATTGGTCCTAGAGTGGAAATCCAAGATTTTAGCAATACACTAGGACCAATCAACAACACTCGTGGGGTCAACTTCGGCTAGCACTGAGAGATGCTTATGGAAAACATTAGCATATCCTAGTCATCATCAATAAAGATGCATCTATTTTCGTCCTAAATAAATGTGATAGTCTCTCTTTGATGCTTAGCTTTGAGAGAATTGAAGTAAAATTGATATGGAGCATCTCTCATGAGGTCCCACCTAACTTAGCAAGAGGATCCAAATTGATTGTTCAAGCTACTAACACACAATGATAAGTAACAATGTTGATCAAGAGGTTGGGACCCTCAAGGTGGTTAGCTATGTGCAACTCCTTCTCGAGTAGGGTTTTATACAAGAGGGGGTGATGCTCTAATTCTGGGTGTGGACCAGGTTACATGAGAGAATGATGGAGAGAAGAGAGATGTTGTTGCAGTGAGTTGGATTCGATTGAATTGTTTTAGTGGTACATTGCTACTCTACATTGCTATGATTTGACAATCCCTACAGCAACTATCAACTCGATGCATTTATGATTTCTTCTAAAATGGGCATTGAGAGTTGCATTTTATTTGATTTCATTGACTTGGTCAAGAGAATGTTTATGTAGATTTTGACTATACAAATGGAAAAGATGATAGGCAAGAGAATGTGGGTGAGTTCAAAGCTTCACAAGAGACAAAGTAAGAATTTTATGAGCTAGATTGTTATTTTTGGATTATGCCAATACAATTTTTTATGTGTTTCTCTTGATATAATGAATATTCCCATGTAGTGTTGCCACCGTACTTTTATCTAAGTGTGACTTGATAAGGTTTGATATGGATATGAGATAAGTGTGATATAAGCTAAGGTTCATAGGTTGGGGCTAATAGAAAAATGGTGATTTTGTGCTAGGCATTGCATTAGAGAGTATTTATGCTAAGTGCGCTACACTTGCAAAAGTGCAAGAAGTGTTCAAAAAAAGCTTATAGCACCACATGTAGTCTCTTGGATTGTCCTAACTGCTTGATATCTGGACATGGACATTATGATAAAGCTTTGAAATGCTCTGTGCACATCCAAGATGAAGATCTCTCTCTAAATGCTCTTGTGCAAGCTTACACACTTACACATGTCTAGGTCTATGAGTCAACAAACATAAACACACTTTGTCTAAATTAGTGCTCAAAACTGAAAAATGCAAGGGGAGAGAGATAGATAGATAGATATGAGAGATAAGTCTATGAATCAACGAATATAAACATAGATTGTCTAAATTAATGTTCAAGTAGTGCAAGAAATGTAGGGGAAGATAGAGAAAGAGAAAGATATATCTAAGAAAGTGTGTATAAACTTTCCCATGTGTGTGTACACAGAGAGAGAGAGAGAGAGGATTGTATGTGCAAGGAAAATTTTAAATCTCGACAAAGGTGGAGAAGTGAGCTACCCATTCTTGCAAGTCGCAATGGTGGCCCTAAGGCTATTGAGCATGAAAAACCAAATAGTATGTGTTTTGCGGTAGTTATTGTAGAGCAATGAAAATAGTTCAATATGAGTGTTGTTATGCATGGTGTGTTTGAATAAATCCCTACAAAGCAAAGTGGTGTGTCATGGAGCATAATCCTAACACAGTTTATGATGGTGGCTTCAACATACTAGATTGTGTGGCGAATCCTCCTTGCATGTAAACCCCATAATTGTAGAAGAAAAGTGCTTTCTCATGCTTAACTATCATGCATTTTACTAAAAATAAATTATAAACCAAAAAAAAAGAAATTTAAAGGAAACCTTAATACCCATGCTTGCTATTTATAGCTTGCACTTAATGCTTGATAAGGTGAAAACAATTCACCATGCTTGCAATCATGTACATTCACCATGCTTGCAATCATGTACATTCACCTTGCTTGTAATCCATGCAACATTGATTTTTAGAAACTATAAAAAGATAAAATTTTCAAATATTAAAAATTTTTTAAGAGTTCATATTGCCAACTATTAAACTCAAAGCTATTTTTATCAAGATTACTTATCCTTATTCATGAACTACTAAAGCATGCAACTTATCCCTATTCATGGACTATCAAAGCATGCCTACCTTTTAGATATGGAAGGGGAAGATCATAGTTAGAAACATAAGGGTGGGACCCACTATCTTTGTCCATAGCTAAATGAAATTGATTTTAGTTAGTCACAGTGTAATACCCACCAAAGAGAGGCTCCACTTGTTCTAATCAAAATTAAAATATTCCACCAAATAATCAAGGTGTGCAAAAAAGCTCATACCATGTTTACATTTCAAATCTCATTTTGAGACTATTGGTACGCCTTCCTAGATTTCATGTATTTAGCTTATGAAATGAGAAATTTATTCAATGGAGTTGAGTGTCATGGAGGGGTAGTGGGGGGAAAGGCCTTTAAATATGCTTCATGGTGGCAACACTATTGCCATGGTAGTTTGGTGGTTAGTTCTACTCTTTCACTATGATGTTAGTAGAGGTGAAGAGTCAAATGGAACACAAAAAGTCAAATGAGTAGTAGCTTGTTCACCCAATAAGTCAAATGAGTAGTAGCTTCTTCACCCAATGATATCATTTAAACTTGCAAAAATATCTAATCACACAAGCCTGATTTTTTTTTAGCAAGGCTAAGCCCCCAATTCTTTTTGCAAAGCTAAAGAATAAACATGTTGCTCTGAGAGAGAGAGAGAGAGAGAGAATTTGCCTCCTACAGCACTACCGATGCACCAAAAATGTCATCCAAGCCCAGAGCCTGCATGCATACCTCTGCCTCCAACACCTAGAAACCCACCCTATCCTGGGCAACTACCTAGTAGCTACACTTTCGCCTCAGGGAACTTGCATGATGCCCAGCGTGTATTCCTCCACGGCCTACCCTACCCCACTGAGCACTCCTGGACTTCCCTCATCTCTACCTACATCAACTATGGCTAGCCATGCCATGCCTTCCACCTCTAACACCAAACACCCTTGCATTGTGCACAACCTAGTCAATTCACACATGTGGCCCTGCTCAATGCCTGCTCTTGGCTCCAAGATGCTGACGTGGGTAGGCAAACACACACCGATATCATCCAGCATGGATTGGATATAGAAAGTAATGTATATGGCACCCCAGTGGACACGTATGGGAAACGTTGCTCCCTCACTGAAGCACACCAAGTTTTCAAGATCCTACTAGTTCACAATGTGGTTTCCTGGACTACGCTCATTGCAGGGTATGCTGAACATGGTCTCAATCAGGAAATATTAGATTCTTACAAGTAAATGTAGCTCAAAGGATTGCATGCAAATGCTATCATCCATATGTTTACTGCTTGACATCTTGTGCAACCATAGAGATTGTGGAAACAGGCTGAGAGCTACACGTAGAAATCATTCAAAAAGGCTTGGAGCAAGAGTTCCATGTCAACACCACATAGGTGGATATGTATGCCAAATGCAACTTGCTCAAAGAAGTGCGCTAGCTATTTGACAGACTGCATGTTAAAGATGTCCTGTGGACAGATCTACTTGCAGGATATGTTGAACATGGCCATTGTGAAGAAGCCCTTAGTTATTTTGATCAAATGCAGCAGGAAGGTGTATTTGGAGATACTGTCACTTTCATTCTCCACTTGAAAGCTTGTGGGACCATTGGAGCCTTGGAAGTGGGCTAGTGATTACATGCCAAAATCCAACTGGTAGGATTGGAAAATCTCTCAATGAGCAATGCATTAATTGACATGTATGGCAAATGTGGCTCCATAACTGAAGGGCAAAAATAATTTGATGGGCTTCTAGCTTGAGATGCAGTTTCTTGGACTGTATTGGTCGAAGGATATGCTGAAAATGGGCTAGAGATGCTAAAGCGTTTCCAACAAATGCAATTAGAATGTGCCCCTATGGATCTATTGACCATTGGTTCTTGGTATAAAAGCTTGTGGCACTATAGGGGCCTTGGAAGTGGGAAAAGATCTACATGTTGAAGTATGCAAAAAGGGTTGGGACAAAGAGCTTTATGTGGGAAACACACTTTTGGATATGTACAGGCAATGTAGATTGCTTTCAGAAGCACAATATGTGTTCAATAGGATAGCAAGTCAGGGCGTAGTGTTATGGACTGCTTTAATTGTTGCACCTATGGAATGTGGTCATGACACACATGCACATCCATTCATGGGTGGCATGTCTTTTGAGGATCATGGCCATCTTGAACATGACTACCATACAAAATTAGTTTGTTAGTAGACCTCACTATGTGGCTCTTACTCAAGTCTATTCTTATAATTTCTTTGCAAACAAGCTAGTTGAACAAAAAGCAAAGACAGTTTCAAACAAGTCAAGTGATCCTTCAGACTCATGTAAGGGCTTTCGTTCGTTAAGTGTTAGCTTAGATGTTCATTATCTAGCAGTTGGTGATTGGAATGGAAATCTTCATGTATATGATCTACAGTCCCTTCAAATCGTAAACTTCAAGGTAAACAATGGTTATTCCTTTGCAGACAAGCAAGTCGAACCAAAAGCAAAGACAGTTTCAAATGAGTCAAGCAATCCTTTAGACTCATGTAAGGGCTTTCATTCGTTAAGTGTCAGCTTAGATGGTCATTATCTAGTAGCTGGTGATCGGAATGGCAATCTTCATTTATATGATCTACAATCCCTTTAGATTGTAAACTTCAAGGTGAAAAATGGTTGATCAAATGTGTTTATTTTTTCAATAAGCATCATAGTTAGACTTAAGTGTGTTGGGAAGACACTACTTAACAACATTATTTGATAGGTGGTTGGTGATACTGTACTAGAACTTGTGGTAATACTTGGCAAGAAGTGCATGATGCATAGATTCTTACTTTGAGCTTTGGAGATGTGGCCCTCATGGGTGCTAACATTAATGCCATTCAAATTCCCCTTTTGGCATTTAGTGGTAGAGACCTTATTGTACATATATATGATGTTTGCAGGTATTGTGACTTGTACATTCATAGTTTGTCATTCCTTTGTCAACATGGTGGTTATTTAATTCACTTTCAGAGTTCATGTTTGGAGGCAGATATTTTTATTGTCTTGTGCTATTGAGGAGTTTGTCTTATAGAGTACTTCTTTGAGCACGCTTGATTTTTGAATTTAGAAACTTTGATGTCATCGAGACATTAGATGATCATTCAGCTTCAATCACTGCAGCAAAATTTGCTTATGGTGGTTTCAAATTGTTGAGCACTATGGTTTTTACTCTGGATTTTAAGATTCTCAGGTCTATTTTGTCTTGGCCCAATTGTAAAATCACTTTCCTGTAGATCAGTGGTGTTTCACAACATAGAGGCAACGACAATGGGCATCAAGAGTACACGTTATCATTAAGAAATGGCTTCTTGTGGCACAGTTTATGATAGAGACATTGATCCATACCACAAGCTAGCAGTCACTGTTGGATAAGTTGGAAGTTATTTTCATGGAAGGTTACCACAAGTCTTATATTGAAAAATGATTGGCTAGTATGTGAAGTTATTTGTCTTGTATGATTTCAGGATAAGAAGCTGAACATGCTTAATCTTGCTAATGGGAAGTCTATAAGATGCTTCAAACCAGAAGGAGAAGCTGGTGAGCCCATAAAAGTATGAACAATGAATTCCTTGTTGTAACCTGCTCAATTTACTGAACATTTTGAAATTCGAATGGTGTAAAGAATAGGGAAAAAAAGGTGTGTGTGTTTTGGTGTTTTACAAATGGTGCATAAGATCAAATTGTTGTTGATTTTACAAGGATTTCTACTCTGTTCAAGTAAGAAATCTCAATATAATAAGGATTGAACCTTGTTCTTTTTCTTAAGGTTGATCACTTGTTGAAGATAATTCAAAAATCCACATCTCTTTATATCTCACTTTTTTTGTCTGCAAATTTACCACTTTTGATCTTTAAGACATTGGGTTTGTGTACAAAATTTGTCATCATAGTTTATGATGTCTTTTGCTCCTTTCTATGGTAGGTTCTCATTGATCCTAGTGGGTCATATGTATACTACTCACATTCTGATAAGAGCATGCACATGCATGACATATCAAATGGAAACCCTTTATCCATGGGGCAAGGTCATGCTGAAGAAATAACAGGGATAGCTTTCATGCCTGATTGCAAGCGGCTAATATCGATATGTTTAAGGCAGCCTTTAGAGTTGTATATATGCTGACCTTGGCTTCTTTACTACAGCTTTTTCACTTGGTGCTGCTGATTTATTGTTTTCAAGCAGGTTAGTGGAGACAATTGTGTATTTGTTTGGAGGTTTCCTAATCTTCTGACCAAGATGATGTAGAAACGCTATAGTTTACAATCTGAATTGCAAACATCCAATCCATCCATACTACTTACTGACTCAAAAGGGCAACTAAACAATACTTTTTCAGCCCCCATGAGATGTGACAAGTCTCAGACACAAGAATTGGATGCTTCTGGTACTATTGTTACCATGGACCTTAGCTTGTAAGGAGTACAACTCTTGCATTAAAGTTCAGTGTTGTCTTGGTTTGCCACATTGGGCACAAGCCAAGGTTGTAGAGACCATTTTGGAAAATGATGAGGGTGAATTAGAATAGTTAAGTTTTCATTCTTTTGAATCAGGATGGGTGGATATTTAAGTTTTTATTCTTTTAATCAAGATGGGTGCAACTATTCATCCCAGCAAGTTCGACGAAGATTCACAATTGAGCCTGGTGGGACATCAATCAAGGATCATCATACACCGTAGAGCTCTCTGAACTCCCGGCCTAGCGGGACTTCTTGTTCAAGTCCAAAAGCTTTGGAGAGGTATGATGTTTCATTAGGCCTTTCTATTTTCCTTTCCATTTAAGTTTAAATATTGTTTAAAAACAAGTTAAGATGTTTGGTTATTGTCACCCTATTCATTGCCATGAGAATCTGCTATTGTTTAAGTTGTGGCTAGTCATGACACTGTTGTTGAAGGTTGTTGAGTACTGCTTCTTGTAGCCAATGATGTGATGTTTTCATCAATTGATGTGCTACTGTTGCTGCCCCTCTAAAGGCTTTCAATACCTATACTTTACAGCCAAATGAATCCAAGATTTATTAGTGTCAAATTTTAGAGATGAGAGCTAAGGAACAATTAGATGTGCAAGCAGTAATTGAAAGGAAAATTGGTTTGCCCAAAATCAAGTCTCTCAGAGGTTATAATGCTTGCCTTTTTGTGTCAAGATAGTAGTTTAAATGCCATGGGGTGTTTGAGTTACATTGTGTGAAACCATTGTTTCTATGGAATAAGCAGGGTTGCTACTCCATAGCTGCATGGGTCCTAACTATGGTGTCTAAATTAATATGCACACAAACTGCCTCACATGTGGCAAGTTAACAACTAGGGATTGGCTCCTACCTGAAGGTGCAAATTGGGAAAACCACCCATGGGAGGGTTTTGGGCCCCTTTCTGTGGGAATTTAAAGAAATCGTCTACCATTGATAGATTGGCCACTCATTCACAGAGAATATGTCTACCACACACATTGAAACTTGAAAAGGATGCAAGAGACGCCGGAGAGAAGAGCACACACAATGTAGGTGCTATCAACAATGTTATGATAGCCTTATTTCACTTTCATATATATATATATATATATATATGAATAAAGAATATGGGTGGTCATTGTACATGGGCAGGCCCAAGGGCCTTTTACCCCAACAACCTCCCACTAAAAGGCGAATGGGCCAGGGAGTGAAACAAAACAAAAAAAAAGAGACAGGGTGAGGAATCATGACATCTCACCCAACGCCCAATCGGAAAGCAAGTTGTGCAATAAGTGTCGAGAATCTCGGAGTCCAAGACATCCAGGAGGCAAGTGATCCCGCAACTCCATACAACGGAGCAATCCAGCACAACTAATGAGTGCAAGTCTGTACATCATCATCATCATCAGAGTAGTGCATAGCATCAGCGTCGTGGCGCATATAAGACAACAGAGAGCATCCAAACTCTCCAAAGTCAATCACTAAAAGAGGGTCAGCATCCCAGACAGACAGGGTCTCAAGACAGGGTCTCAAGACAAGGCCAGCATCTCGAGACACAAGTCAGACAGGGTCTCAAGATAGTATGCGGCCTCAATGAAGCGGAAGACTGACATATGGCTGTAGAATCAACCATAAAGCGCACTGAATGCGCAGCATCAAGAGGCCTGAGAGGTGTCTTTGTCTCATAAAAGACAACATGACGACTACTTATAACCTGTTGGGCATCCAAATCCGAAAACCTATAAGCCGTAAAGTCACCATCTCCATAACCAAGGAGAAGACATCTATGTGATATAGGCTCATGTGGCATACTAACAGTGGCCCGGTAGCTAAATATCCTCAAGTGATCATAGGAGGGTCTCATACCACTTCATGCCTCTCATGCAATGTAATACCCTCCAAAGTCAAGCACAGTGTCCTATTAACCAAGTAGACTACCGTCATAAGAGCCTCAGCCAAAAAGCCATAAGACAATCCAGCTGTGGTAAGCATAGCAATAACCTTCGCCTGTAAGGTCAAGCACATGCCATGAGAAATCCCATAATACCATGGGCATAAGAAATCAATGCCATATTGCTAACAAGAGATCCGTAAGCTGGGAGAGATAGCATGACTCTCATAATCCATCTGCAAGCATCTAGGCCTGCTACTAGCAAAATCCATAAATATGTCAAGCATAGTAATAGCATCCTCAATCCATACTAAAGGGTAAGCCCAAACACGGTGGGTAGCATGATCCATGAAGGTCACAAAATACGACGCTCCACCAAGTGACTGGGAGGGCATAGGTCCATATACTGCAACATGGATTAGATCTAGAGGAGCATGCCTCACACAATTGCCATAAGTCAAAGAGGCTCTGCACAGACCATGAGTACAATGAGGGCAAGTACCATGGGGAAGAGTAGGTAATAAGCCCATATCACATAAAGCATCCATCTCAGTGTGTCGTACATGGCCTAGGTGACAATGCCATAACAATGCATGTGGTATCTGCATAACTGTAACTATAGAATCTCCCACATGAGAGACATGCACTACATAATCACTACCATATCTAGCACCTCTGGCCAATACCAAGCAACCACGATGGATTTTCCATGAAGTATCCCCAAGAGAGACATAATATCATGCACCATGCAACTGACTGACAGAGATCAGGCTCTTACTGAGCATAGGTATATGCAAGACATCACGGAGCATAAGAGAAGACCCATTTGGCAAAGCCAAGTGTATATCTCCTATATCAATAACATGACCATCCTACTCAAGGCCCAAAGAAATACATCTGTCAACGTCCCTGTAAGAAGAGAACCAAGCTCTATGCGGAGTAACATGACAAGATGCCATTCTGTCTAAAACCCAATCAAAGGTATATGCCGTAGCACTAAGCCAGTAATCTACAGCGTATCACGATGCCAGGAGTCTAGGCTCAGCTGCATCATCATGGGTAACTACATGCACCATACCACTATCAACAATGGTCTCACCTATTGTATCACTGACTTTTCTCTCATGTCTAGTGCGGCGCAATCTTTTCTGCTGTCTAATCCACTTGAAGCACTTACGCTTAACATATGCCCTGTCTTTCCACAATGAAAGCAAATAGAACCTGTAAAACCTGTAGAAGAGGACAACTGCTATGTAATAGCATGAGTAGGGCTGTGCAATACATCCAAGGAGCTCGAAGAATCAGGGGAACTCTCATCAAAGAGAACAGGCTCATCAAGAGGACTGTCTACATGACTAGAAGAGCTAGAAGCCGTCATAGCATATTGCAAAGGGGACTCATCCAAACTAGAAGGGGAGAACACAAAGGCATCAACCATGTATGCAAAAGCTCCCACACGGACAAGCCTAGCAGACAAAAGCATGACATATCCAACCACTGTAGCTTGCATCCATAAAAGCATAAGCATGCCTTGGAGCCATAAATGCATAAGCATCCCCGAAACATAGGAGTATACATAACTTTGCAGTGTCTTATACCATGTATTGGCAGACATGTCTAGCCAAGAACAGCAGGTGGCAAATAAACCTGTAAGAATCAAGCTCCAATAAAAGCCCAAATATCTGTGTAAAACCATCCAGGTAAGAGGCTCTATAAAATACATAACAACAGACCATGTGCATACATGGGTGGCCATAAAGATCAACTACTCCCTGACATATACGGGCAATAGCAGCCCAAATAGCATAGATGCCATACAATAGAGAAGCAAGACAGCCATAATTGTAAATCCCAAGCACTATCCAAGTCCGCTAATCAGTAAATATCCCACATATCAAATGCAAACAAGCAATCGTTGCTCAATAGGCAACTGCCAAAACAAGGGAGCAATTCACTACTCAATACCTGTAATAAGTGCATCCAACTAATAGCCAAGATCCATAATTAGAGCATCAAATCCCATATAGCATCCAAGGTCGTAACGAAAAAAGCCAAGTCGTAACGGAAAAATCCAAGTCAATATCCAACTGCTCAAGGGAATACTCAAGAGAATGTCGAGACGAGCTCAAACAATTGCCATCCACAGCCAAAGCATAAAGCATTCACCAAGACATTATAACCCGTACTAGGTAGCCTAGGCATAAACCATGTCATAGATGAAATGCCAGCTACAAAGAAGTGACAGTCAAACCCAAATCAAGCTCTAATCTCAGCTCAAAAGCATTTTGGAGCATAAACAAGACATGTGGCATAGTCCAAATACATCATGACATCATACCGAGTAGATGGGAGCACCCTATGACCAATAGGCATAACCCAATCGTAGCATAAATAGCTTCAGCCCTGAAGTTTCCAGCAGCAAATAGTAATCCAAAATTAAGTAAAATAATTCTCAAACCAAGCTCAAATCCATAGTCGTACATTCCCGTATGTATAGGCACCAACTGGGCATAATTGGGCATCAAATGACAAGACCTATAAGCATAAAATTGAAGTAACAGGTGGCTGCCTTGTTTTGGATAAATCTAAGACTATTTAAAACAGTCAATGGCTAAGCTAAATCAAATACAAATGCATCTCACATAATAGGCATAATATCCACAAGTGATCCGGTATCAATAGACATCAGTCGAAGCATCACATAACCCATAGGCATACAAATACATGCTTTCTCAGACTTGAAATCTATTACAAAATATTTTGTCATCAGAATTTGGCAAATCCAACATCACCATCACGTCCAGAGCGTGCCAAAATCCCAACTTAGACTCTTACCTTGCCCGAATCGGGTTCCGAATGCCAAAGATATGACAAAAAGAGTGATTTTTGTGCCATTTTTGCAAACATGTGCAAATAAAACGTGAGCATGCTGCTGTACTTGAGGGGCTAAAAAAAGGTGGGTAGGGGATAAATGAGAGCCCAATGAAGCCCTACAATAGGCCTACACAAGCCTAGGACAAGTCCAAGCAAGAGGTGAAGAGAACAAGCTTCAATGATGGAAGCTATGGCTGCCTCTTCATGAAACATTGTTGATCATGTCAAAGAATGGCTGAGAACTGAGTGAGAAGCAAGCTCGCATACCTCGTGTAGATGTCGGGAAGGGCTCCGAAGGAGTGGCTCTGATACTAGTTGAAAGGGATGCAGGAGACACGGGAGAGAAGAGCACACACAATGTAGGTGCTGTCAACAATGTTATGACAGCCTTATTGCACTTTCATATATATATATGAATAAAGAATATGGGTGGTCACTGTACACGGGCAGGCCCAAGGGCCTTTTACCCCAACAAAAATTTGGAAGGACTGGGTGAGGTATTGATGCAAGAATGGAATAGGTGCCCCCTAATGTACACTACTTGCAACTACTTGCAAAAGGAAACAAAATGAACATCATGCAAACTTAAACTGAAGTGAGAAGGTTGCCTACAGTCCAACAAAAAAACTAGGACACTCAAGCATTTGTGTAGACTGCTTGATCCATTGTTCAATGAAGATGCCTTAGGAACCCTCAGGTCTGGTGATAGATTTGACAGACTTATGTTACCATCTCAAGTTTACATCCCACCATCACCAGTCGAGTCTCGCATGGTCTCTCCTTGGGAAGGAGGAGACCCCCCGTATAGCAGAGGTATTTTAGTTTTTATTTTCCCCGTGCAGCATTTGATTGGTTTTTAGTATCCATTTGGAACACTTTTGTTTACTTTGGTAACTTTGTGTTTGCAGCATCACCATCTCCATGGGACAGATATTCTCCATCTCCACAACCCATTAGGGATGGTGGGTAGCCCCCTAGAACATCTTTTACTCAAGGAAATAGAAGATCTCATCATTTACAGTTTTAGTCACGAAAAAAACCTTAGAAAGAGGTAAAGGAATATTTGTAAACTAGGATGAGTTGGCTTTGCACTTTGATAAGTTGGATATGTGCTTCATAAACTTATTTTGTACTAATTACCCGATGGCTATATTGTGCAAGTTTTCTTTGGCTATGAGGCTCTAATGTGGGCAAACTATTGGCTCTTGTTTGCCATTATGTTACTAGAGTAAAATGATATTTGCAAACATGAGATACCCTAGTTTTTGTGCTAGTCATTTCATCGTAGAGGCTCAAGGCTGATTTTTCTAACCTCCTCATCTAATTCTTAATGCTTATGCCCATCATCAAATGTGCAGGTTAACAATGACAGTGGTAATTTTATGGAGAGGGAGGATGATTTAGAGAATGATGAAAGCCTACATGCAGAGATGGAGGAAGTTGAGCAAGATGCAAATTGCTCTTGGTGAGTGTGTACAAGGATACTTAATAAGAAATACATGAATAAACTAATGCAAAAATTGAAATTTTAGATTGATGTAGACAATGTAGACAACAAATGGTTGGAGACATGCCGATTTTGGTTAGGGACAAGTTGCTCGAATAGTAGTAGACAAAAAAAGGTAGGTTGGGGGTAGTTGTTGAAGGAGATCCCAACTAACATGTATCCCTTTGTGTCCAACCTTGGAAATGATAGCTCATCAATCTTCTATAGCATCCCAATCCCTATAAATCCGCGTGGATCATGTGGCATCACTAACTCATATGACGACTTGTACTCCTTCCTCTTCTTCATGTATGTCAATGTGCTCATCTTCCACTAGGTTCTCCACTGTATAGGAGTCTTCTGCATCCATTCTCTTGCATATAATGATCCTCTTTCCTATCCTTGGTACCCTCATCCTATTCTCAAACATCTCTGTCAAAGCATATGTCACATGCAATACTTTACATCCATCAAATTTAATCTTATCCTGTCCAGAAAACTATCCTATAGGACCACTCTGCAGAAAACTACTCGTATCTTTTGAACTATAACTCAAATTACCAAGCTTTAAAAAGAAAAAATGTAGCCCCACTAGAAATTTACAACTTTTTTAAAGACTTCTAGACCAAATTGTGAAGATTTTAGCCCCTAAAATTTTCTGTGCGACCTGCAACTGTTAATTACAAACATCGACCTTCTCGACTCTATATCTCCTACATATGAACTCAGATGTTAGCCAAACTTTGTAGGACCCATCCCAAGGTATAAAATGCCATTTTAGATGCATCTCTCACCAATAATCCTCTCCCAATTAAAACATTTTTAAACATCTTCAGTTCAGCCTTGCATGTCCATTGCAGTCTCCTATAGCCATATCGCCCTCTTGGGTTAAACATCCACTGGATAGTCGACCAATAAGGTATACATACATGCAAGGCATCCCCTTTGACTTTAAATAACTTGTATATCACATGGAATATTTCAATATCAAATATCCACATCATTAATCCACTTAATTTGCTTAGGCTGTATTTCTTTGCATCCCAAATGGTGATATCCTATATAACCTGTATCAACGTCTCTCTTGTATCTTCTATGATCTATTTACCCTTGAGATTATTTGCATTGTCTTTCTCATTATCCCAACCTACTGTAAATCCCCATGATGGTGTGGCCGCAAATTCAATAGTTGTATGGGATCGGTTGAATGCTAGAGCTTACTCTTTTCTCTTTTTGAGTTATGCATATCTTGTGCTCATGCATGTTAGATGTATCCACACCACCACAGAGGTTTGGAAGATATTGGCATCTCTCTTTTGGATCTAGACATTTGGGCATCAATTATCTCTCGATTTGAAGCTAGAAAACTTTGTGTCACAAATTCCTCTACGATGCAGGATCACATCCACAAGATGGAGAAGATTTGGGATGAGCTTGCATCCCTTAGTACGGATATTTCTTCAAAGGACCTAGCTATGACACTTCTCTCATATCTTCCATCATCGACATATGATGTGTTCTACACCAGTCTTCTCACTTCTCGCAGCATGAAGACTCTCATTTGAGAGAAGCTCGTCCCATTGCTGCATGTTGGGGCTGATTGTTGTAGCCTTGTACGTTCAGCCATTGTAGTCACATTGTTCCTTCTCTCTTTTGCATTCTCTCTTTGTATCCTCCTCTCCATGATCACTTTCCTCTTTTTGTTGCTCACTCTCACAAGTTCATACCATCCAGCTTGTTAGATGCGGGTAGAGAGGGTGGGATTGGTACTTGCTCAGGAGATGCCATCAATGCCAATCAAGGATTGGAAGCCCCTAAAGAATAAAGCAGGAAAAAGTGATAGGATGGTGGTCGGTCTAAATCATCTCGAACCACACAATCCCCCAAAGAATACACATTGGCCATTGATGTCCTTCAATTAAGTACTTGCAAGAAAGTGAAGAAGATGCTACACTGGAGTGAAAGTAACCAATAAGAGGCATCCTCAAAGTAATCTGAGTCCATTGGACCATGACATAAAAGAAGGCCAACTTAGACAAGTTAGATGGGGAGTATCCCATGGCAAAAGAAACACGCAATGCCGAGCAGAGAGATGGAGCATTAAATGTAGAGGGAAATAAGTCGTGAACCTATAAATGTAGCCAATCCAAGGGCTGGTCAAGAACTAGGAGTGCCTGGAAATGGAGTCCCTACAATAAATGTAGATTTGTCCTATTGCTGGCATGATAAAGAGGCCGCCCAAAATACTGAGGTGCTGCCCAGGTCTAGAAAGACCAGCCCAATGTGAAATGCAGCAATGAAGATAATCAATCTACCTAAAAAAACAAGCCGCCCACAAAGTGTGCTGCCCAAACTGCTATGGTGCCACCCGGTGAGAAGCCTACTAGCTAGGCGCAAAAACCCAACACAAAACATATTGACTGGAGTGTTGAATCTATTGCCTAGAAGGTGGTTGTATTGCTAGGCTGCAGGAGGAGACCCTTGGTCTGAAAACATGGCATAAGAAGATGGTTGTCTTGCACAAAGTCCAGCCTGGTTTGAGATCACTTTGGATAGCATTGTCAGAGTGTGTAAGGTTAAAGGTTTATCGCAGGGCTAAAATATAGAGGCTACAGAGATTTTGAGCCCTAGAACAGGATGAAAGAAAGAGAATATGAATATTAGATGAATCCAAAGACAATAATCAAGGCGCAATCCAAAGATCTTGTATCACATGTAGCTCTGCAAAGTAATCTCAATACATCCATATAATATGCCCAAATCCTAGGCATGAAGACACTTGGGATGCTAGCCCATAACACACTTTGAGACTATGACTCAGATATAGTTTGACATACATCAATATCTCTGCTCCAAAATCAATGACATATGCCTCATAGATCCATGCATATAACAAAATCATTGTAGTAAATGTTGGGTATCATCACTCGAAAGTGCTATCATCCATCAAAAAGCATCAATACCTCTGTTGACCCATTATGGGCCTTCAAAATCCATTTCAGCCCTTTCAAACAGATTTATTACAATAGCATTAAAACGTAATGCTGCCCAAAAATCACTCCAAAGCATGTACTTTGGTTCTGGCAATCATTTATCAACCATAGAGCATCAATAGAATTCAACAGGAGTCTTTTAAAACCATAAATCAATCTGGAAAACCCTATGGATAGCGGATACCCTGTTGTATACACAATTTAGACAGCAATAAACTGTCATAATCTCACTTTGAAGCCTCTACGGAAGTACTACCATGCATACAACAAAATCCCTGTAGTAAATGATGGGTATCATTACTCGAAAGTGCTATCATACATTAAAAGTATCAATATCTCTGTCAACCCATTATGGGCCTTCAAAATCCATTTCATCCTTTTTAGATAGATTCATTATAGCAACATTAAAACATATATATTCTACCCAAAAATCACTCCAAATCATGTACTTTGGTTTTGGCAATCATCTATCAACCATAGAGCATTAGTAGCATTCAACGAGTCTTTGAAGACCATAAATCAATCTAGAAAACCCTATGGACAGTAGATATACTTTGCTATACACCCAATTTAGACAATAGTAAGCTGTCACAAGCTCTCACATTGAAGCCTCTATGCAATCTCTGGGAGTATCTATTATCTATAGGTAATGTCTATGTCTGCCCTTTGCATGAAAGATGAGCTATCCTAGCTCAAAGCTTATAGCTTTCTTTTTGTTTTGTTTGCTTAATCATGAAGTATATACATATGTTAAGTATTGGGGGTAAAGGCGCCTCCGCCTAGCCGCACGTGTATTACTACACTGGCAGTACCCCCCACTGCACACTATAGGTGGCGGGCGCCCATCACAGCCACTTATTGTTTATTCTTTTAGTGACAATTTGAATAAAGGAAGGCTCGTTCACACATTGTGGTTGTTGGAGTTCCCACTTTGAGTTTCACTCTCTCTCTTGCTCTTGCTCTCCATCCGTCGCCATAGCTCTCATCGCCAAGCTTCTTCCTCCTAGGTTCCACTTCCCTTTCAACTGGTATCGGAGCAAATGTATTGGAGCTTGCCCAGCATTCTCTTTAGCCGGGATTTGAAGAGCTTCAACCCGGGCTTCAATGGCAGCCATGGCACCTTCATTTGCAGGTATGTTTTGATCTCCCGCCTCCTCCCCAAGCTTCCAGACTTCCATTGGCACCTTCCAGGGCTGCATCAGAGCCCCCTCAACATTGCCAAGTGCTCCCAAGCACTGTTGAAGACCCCCCAACCCCCATGAATAGCTAGCATAAAATGCAGTGCATTTTTAGGAGGCTGGGCTGATCTGCTCCTGGAACTTCCCGCTTCTTCCCCGGCTTCTCGACACTCTTGGCAACCTTCTCGATCATTGTTGGACTTCCCAGCATTAGTTCTTGGCTCCCGGTGATCAATTCTAGTGCTTCCCCCTTCAACCATTGGTGTATACACATTCGCAGGACAGTCAAAATAGGGCAGCACTTGACATTTACTGTTTGATGCTTCTTGGCATTGCCCGTTTGATGCCTATTGATGGCCAGTGATGCCTGGACGTTATGGGATGCTATGTCTATGCTTTGGGACTGATTTGGAGCAGATTTGGGCACCGATTGAGCTTCATTTAACAGTAAATATGCTGTTGTAATACAGTGGGCTGAAGCTCATTTACTTGGTGTATGCATTGGTTCTTGGATACGGGGTGCTCAATCACTGGAGATTTGAATGATCATACCGATGTATTTGGAGATTGTCAAATGCTTCCTTTTGGTTCCAGAATACTTTTGAGCTTGGATTAAGCTCTGACTTGGTTGTCCTTCACTAGCATTTGGCTTCAGTTGGCATGCTTTGGACCAGTTTATGCCTATTGTCATTGCTTGGCATTTAGGCTTCTTACATTTATGCTTTGGTCAGATATGGATGCCACTTGGTTTGCCCATGCTTGATAGTCACTTGGAGCTTCATCTTCAGATGTATTTGAGCATTTTGGACCTACTAGGCATTACATTTGGTTGTTAGTTACATGCTCCTTGAATGTTTTCAGGCTTATGCTTTACGGGTTTGAGATAGCTTGGGATTTATGCTCTGGATGTACCCTACTGGGATTTGGCATGTTTGATGTTATGTACTCCATGTATAAGAGCATTGCTTGCTCTATTTGCATTTGACTTTACTTCCAGTGGGAGCCTCTTGGTATATTCGGATGTACACAGAGTCTTACTTACACTTGAGCTTGAGCTTGTGGGACAATTACATGCATTTGCTCTCTTAAGAGCTTTTTGTCTGTAGTTAGTCTGTAGTGGACTGATTTGATACGCCTATTAGAGTAGGCACATATCTCTATCACAGGTTCATCAGTTTTGTATGCATCTTGGATGGTTATGCATTGAGCTTCTTGCTCTATCAGTTGTGCTTGTGATTGGTCTCTTCTCTTACCCCGAGACCCATTATATGCATGACTTCTAGACCTATTAGATGTCTCTTGCCTGACAAGTTATTGGTTTGATAGTTCTTGGTACCTTCTTGCCCCTGGACAATCATTGTTGGATGTATCTTGCTACATGGCAGTTGCAGTGATATGTGTATCAGTGATTGCCTCATTTTGGGACAATTTTACATACTACTGTCATTTATTATAGCAAGCTGAAATCTATAGATTTCGAGCAATTCTATGAGGGTAATGCTTACTATTTGATGTTATCTTGGTTATATTTGGTGGACAGGTGCTTCTCTTGGTGATATCCACTCTTTCAGCCAGTTTTAGTAGTGGTTTTAGGGCATTTGCCGCTAATTACAGCAACCTGTAATTTTGCTTTTTTTATTTGATTTGGGATAGTATGGCTGGTCATCTGAAAGACACAGCTCTCTTTAACATTGCCAAGTTGGATGGTACCAACTATAGGTATTGGAAGTCCCAAATATGGTAGGTTTTGGTGCAGAAGTTGCAAATTAAACCCTTGCTTTTCAAGGGTGTTAAACCCGAGGATATGTATGATGATGTTTGGATGGAATTTGATGAGCTATGCAAGTCTACCATTATCTTCTCACTCTTAGAAGAGGTCCATCATAATGTTGTTGAAGATGAAAATCATAGTGCATGGGATTTATGGGAGAAGATTCAGGAGCTTTATGCATAGCAGAGTCCTGCGTCATAGATGTATTGGCTGAAGCAGTTAATGGACCTTTGCATGAAGGAGAGGACCTCCCTATCATCTCATTTCAGTCAATTTCATGCTATCAGGAAGAATTTGTTGTCACAGGGTATTCAGTTCAAAGACAACTTGCACCCGTTTTTCTACTTGGCACCTTGCTTGAATCATGGGATGTCTTCTGTACTGCTATATGCACAAACAAGCTTGATGGGATGAAAATCAAAGATGTTGAGAGTGCTTTATTGACTAAGGAAATCAACAGGAGAAAAAATGACACTTCCCGCTCTTCACATGCATTGACCGTTAGAGGTGGCAAATATGGTAGGCATGATAATGATCATAAGGGCAGGGACCCTCAGAAGTCCAGGTCCAAGTCATGTGGTCGCAATAAGTCTCGTGGACGGAAGTGTGATCTTACCTGTCATTATTGTGGGAAAGTAGGACATATTAGGCTACAAAGCCATAAGATGTGCGATGATAAGCGCAAGGAAAACAGAAAAGAGAAAGTGCAAGAAAAGTCTTCTGAGCGCAATATTGTACCTACAAAGTCCAGTGTGAAGATAGAAGAGGTTAATGTCATGCAAGCCACTGATTCAAATGACAATTACATACTTGCAGCTTCTTCATGTGATGCCTTATAGGCTTCTAAGATACATTCTATGTATGCACAATGCTTGCTCTTGGATTTGGGTGCATCATTTCATGTGACACAATATAGAGATTGGTTTCATATCTATCGTACCATCTCTGGTTCTGTGTGTCTTGATGATGACAAGTCTCTTAACATTGTGGGCATTGGAGATGTTAAGCTGCAGTTTCCTTCTGACAATTCTTTTTTTTTGAATGATGTACGCCATGTACCTGCGTTGACTCGTAGCCTTATGTCAGTTGGACAACTTGATGATGCAGGGTATTTTGTGTCTTTTGGAGACTCTGCATGGAAGATTACTCGTGGCAGGCTTATGCTTGCAAGAGGTGCCAAGTCTGGCAGCCTATATCCCTTACTTGTATTTGGAGCTACATTGGATCATGTTTTGTCTGTGGGTTCTATCCCCCATGTATCCCTTTGGCATGCTCGTTTGGGGCATATGTCCCTTAAAGGAATGAAAATGCTCCGTGCTTTGCAGTATCTTCCACCTTTTGACTCTTCGCATTTTGATTCTTGTGATCATTGTTTGTATGGTAGGTAGACTAGAAATACAAATAAAAAGACTGGTAAGAAACACATGGGTGAGTCCTTGGCTCTTTTTCACTCAGATGTACGTGGGCCCATGCCCTGTCCGTCACTTGGTGGGGCAAAGTACTTTGTTACTTTCATAGATGATTACTCACGTAAGGTTTGGGCTTATCCCATAAAGAGAAAATCTGATGTCTTAGACACATTTCAGCGTTGGCTTGCATTGGCAAAGAACTAGTCTAGGAAAAGGATAAAATGCCCAAGGTTAGATAATGGGGGTGAGTATGTATCACGTGCTTTTGAGCAGTTTTGTGATGAGAGGGGTATTAAGCGTCAGTTGACTGCCCCTTACATCCCTCCCTAGAATGGTATGGCTGAACGCATGAATAGGACCATTCAGGAAAGGGTCCGTAGCATGCTTAGCTAGGCTAGCTTACCACAGCACTTTTGGGCTAAGGTAGTTACTACTGCAATGCATCTCATTAACAGGTCACCTAACAGTGGCATTGACTTTCAAGTTGCAGAGGAGGTATGGGTGTGCAAGCCCCCCTCATATGATCATTTGTGTGTCTTTGGATATGAGGCATTCTGCTATGTGCCCAAGGACAAACGCAATAAGCTAGATCCTAAAAGTGTCAAATGCATTTTCATTGGCTATGGAGATGTAGGAGAGATGGGTTACCGTCTATGGAAAGTAATCCGCAGCTATGATGTCATCTTTCATGAGGACAAAATGCATATGCAATCTGAGAAAGTGGTTGAGGTACGCAGAGTTATTCTGCTCCCGTTCAGCCTGCTCCATGGCCAGCTAGACAGCGTGCACCATCACCTGATGCTCATGTCCCAGATGTTAAACATGCTGATGTTGGATAGGATATCAATTAGGCAGCAGAGCTTGGGTTGAGGCGTTCTACTAGAGATAGACGACCTCTTGACCGATTTGCACCCTCTATGGATTATATATTGGTTATAGATGCAGGAGAGCCTCTCACTTATGATGAAGCTATGCATAGGGGTGATTGTCACTCTTGGGAGAGGGCTATGCAGTCAGAGCTTGACTCATTGCATAAGAATTAGACTTGGGATTTGGTTTCCTTGCCTCAGGGTAAGAAGGCTTTGCCATGCAAGTGGATGTACAAGCTGAAAAGTACCCCCGAACACCCCAAGCCGGCATACAAGGCTCGATTGGTTGCTAAGGGTTTTAAGCAGGAGCATGGTGTCGACTTTGATGAAGTCTTTTCTCCAATGGTCAAGATGACCACCCTACACTTAGTCTTGGCCTTGGTTGCACAGCTTGACCTGGACTTTTACCAGATGGATGTCAAGACGGATTTTTTACATGGGGACTTGCATGATGAGATTTAGATGGAGTAGCCTAAGGGCTTTGTAGACCCTGGTAGGGAACACCTAGTGTGCAAGCTAAAGAAGAGTCTATATGGCTTGAAGCAGACACCTAGGGAATGGTACCATAAGTTTGATGCATTCATGCAGACACAGGACTACAGCTGCAGTGCTATGGATTCGTGCTTGTACATGAAGAAAGCCCGTGACGGTTCTTTCCTGATTTTGGTACTCTATGTGGATGACATGCTTTTAGCAGGGACAGTTCATGAGGAGCTAGATGCTCTTAAGGCTCAGGTCAAGGAGAGCTTTGAGATGAAAGACTTGGGATAGTCCTCTCATATACTTGGTATGCGCATTACGCACGATAGATCTCAGGGACTACTCTATTTGTCATAGAGGGAGTACATTCATAAAGCCCTTGAGCACTTCTGTATGTAGGATGTTAAGCCTATTGGCTATCCATTACCTTCTCATGTGAAGGTTTCATAGGCCAATTTTCCACAGACAAATGAGCAGAGGGCCGAGATGGCCAAGATTCCCTATGCATTCGCCGTGGACAATCTTATGTATATCATGATAGCCACCCATCCAGGTATTGCTTTTGCAGTTGGGGTTGTGGCATATTATATGGTTACACCTGGCAAGAAACATTGGGATGCCGTGAAGGGTATCATGAGGTACCTGAAGGGCACAGTAGATATGTGTCTTTGCTATGGCAACTAGGATATAGGAGTCATGGGGTACATTAACTCTGATTATGCAGGACATGCAAATAGTAGAAAGTCCACTTCTGGCTATGTGTTCACTTATGTTGGAGGGGCTATCTCTTGGATGTCCAGAGCACAGAAGTGTAAAGCTCTTTCTACTACAAAGGCCGAGTAGATTGTAGCCACAGAGGCTTGCAAGGAGGCTATTTGGTTAGGTCGTTTAATTGCAAACCTTGGTATGACAGATGCTATGCCTACACTGCATTCAGATTCTATGAGTGCCATTCAGTTGGCCAAGAATCTGGTCTTCCATGTGAAGACGAAACATATTGAGGTGAGGTATCACTTCATTCGCAAGGTCGTTGAGGACAGGTCTGTTGACCTTGTCAAGATTCTGACTGAGCAGAATCCTGCAAACTTGCTCATGAAGATCCTCACTATAAAGCACTTTGCCTTCCTTAGGAGATTGATGGGCATTGGATGAGATGACATCTTTTTCCTCATCCTGTCGTACATGTGTACATGTTGTATTGTCTTTTCTTTTTTCTCTCTCACTAGAGCAGATTCTACTTTAAGTGGGAGGTTTTTGGGGGTAAAGGCGCCTCTTCCTAGCTGCCCGTGCATTACTACACTGACAATACCCACCACTGCACACTGCAGGTTGGCGGGCGCCCATCACAGTCACTTATTCTTTATTCTTTTGGTGACAGTTTGAATAAAGGAAGGTCTGGCCACACATTGTGGTTGTTGGAGTTCCCACTTTGAGTTTCACTCTCTCTCTTACTCTTGCTCTCCATCCGCCATAGCTCTCACCGCCAAGCTTCTTCCTCCTGGAGTCCACTTCCCTTTCATTAAGCATATGGGTGAGCAAAACATCCTTCAGCATGTGCATGAGATGATAGAAATGTAGGAGATTGATCATAGCAGGTTCAATTCACAAAAGGGTTCTCCCCAAGACATCTAGGACTGCATGCTCCTCCCACAATGGCGATGTCCTGTTTTTTTTTCTTTTGAATACACTACTGCAATTCAAATAAAACTCCTTGTTTTTTCTCTAAAGTTAGGCTATTGAGACTTAGTTAAGTCCCCCTTGTCCACCTAATTCCAGTCTCATGCATGAAAACTCCACTTCTTGACTTACTTGAGTCCTTCCCCAACATAGCATGATCAACATTTGTTAGTTCTAGTACAGGCAATCTACTACAATGCCTTCTAGAACTTGTCTTTCACAATCCCATATGCAGACCACTGACATTCTCAAAACACAATGGCCAATACACTTTCATACCATAAACATAAATCCCTTTGATAGTGTAGGCATCGTCCAATGAGTAAGAAGGGTCCATTGGATCAAACATAGGTGTGTATTGCGATCTAGCTCAAAATGCAACAGGGAAGGTGACAAAAATAGGTTGCCTTACATCATAGAATGGTAAACACAAGGTCTTTAGCACCTGGAGATGTCACCTAGCTAGTTGCAACATGGACATCAAGCTCCTCTTCATGGACTTTGGCTCCCACACTATCGGGAGTAGTGTGTTTAGCCACAAACCATGGGGTTTTTTGAGAATGAGCAAGATAGAAGATAAGATAGAAGCAAAATCACCAACCAATTATAGGATATCTTTGGTTTAGAGAACAAATCGCCACACTTTTAGTCTAAAATACAAGTCTTGCCACATATTCTATACCATGAAAGTATACATTGGCTCTTAAAATCATCTATGCTGCCCATACATGCCTTGTTGACCAAAATGTCCCTAGGTGCCATGTTGCCCATGCATTACATGTGGGCCAAACTGATTATTAGGGCCTTGCTGCCCAAGATTTCCATGCTACCCATGTGCACCTACGTTAGGGCCTTGCTGCCCAAAATTTCCATGTTCCATGTACTACATGAAACCAAACTGAACATTGGGGCCTGTTGCCCAAAACTGCCATGTGCATGTTGACCATTACCATGTGCATGTTGCCCATGTGCACCCTCATACTATGTTGCCCAAAATTTTCATTTTGCCCTTGCATATAGCTTCCACTACGGGGGAGCTGTTGTCCCAAGGATGGGCTGGAAGGGTTCATCATGGGTGAGGGGACGATGGGTTCATCATGTTGCATAGAGGGCTCGCCCAACTCATAGGTGCTATGGGGAAAACAATGGGTGCTACAAAAACCTTGTTGGCAGCAACATCCCATCTCCAATGGGGGAGAGCAGTTGGTCTCACGGGGAGGACCATGCTCCTTGGGTTGAGCCAAGGAGGGTGAGAGGGTAGAGATGAGGGTGCCCATGCACTCTACGAGCAAATCCATCTTATCCATCATCTCTTTTTGACACTGATCTTGGCGGTTTTCCATCTCCTTATGGTGGTGTTCCAGCTCTCGATGCTGCTCAGCATGATGGGTCTCATGTTTTTGGCATAGTGTGTTGTTAAGCATAGCAAAACAGTTCGTCTGGGGGGGCACCTTCTTCAAGCATGTCTTCAGATCCTCGTGGGCAGATCTAGGATCATTTATAGATGCACAGAAATCTTTGATCTCGCACTGAAAATCCTCCTGGGATCTGGCTTTATCCTTATGACTTGCCATACTAGGTGCTATCCACTGGACCCCTTCTCACAAAACTGCAATATCTTGAGCTAGGAATCTCCAATTTCCAAGCTTCTTGATTTGAAATGGAGCCCTTGATCCCCTCTATGAGGCCATGCAAAAGTATTTCTCATAATAAATATGTAGAATTTGTTGTAATTGACTTTTTAGAGATGAGACAGGATACACCTATCTCCCACTACATACATCCACTATACATCCATCAAGTCATATATGTTCTCTACCAATACATGTGTATACATCCATCAAGTCGTACATTTGCTGTCCATACATGTGCAATCTGCTTGAATGTCAATGATTGGGGCTCGCGTCACCAATTTAGAGTACATGCACATGCAAACAAATTTTGGACTCCAGATCACTGAGAGGTGGGCAAAGCTCCCCCCAGGTCAGGTTGTGCACCCCTTCAAGGTCTTTGATGGCAAGGGGGGTCACCCCTCTTTTATCTTGCCACCTTGCTTGGCATCAGGATTTTCCTCACCTAGAATATACATGGCATACATTTATTATTAAGCAACCAGCATGATATGCATTTACAAATTGAGGATTGGGCATTTCATGATATGCATGATCAATAAGGAAAATGGGATGGGAAAAGGGGTTATCTCTACAAATCAGTGACTCACTAATTGCATCACTTACCCTTTCTTAGAATTTTTGGCTTAATGATCAAGAATCAAGACCAAGCACGGTTATGGGTTAGGAGTTGAATTCTTAGCCAATAGGAAAGAAATTTGAAGTGTGCTCAATCATGCATGCATTTCAAGAAGTGCATAATGGAAGAAGGCAATCAATAGGTGATCCATAACTTTAGCTTAAACAAAAATTCATGTAATTCTTTAATCTCTCCAAGCAAGAGGTTGGGCTTAGCAAGTGGTTGGAGAAGAGAGACCAAGAACCATGAGACATACCTTGCTTAAGCTTGGGGAAGAGGTTGTGGCTGCCCACTCCAAGAAATTCATGGTTGTCCTCCAAGAAATTCATGCTTATCCTTCCTCTGGGAGAGCATATTGTGCTCCTGGGCTACCTTCGGGAAAACCTTTGGTTCGTGATTATGCAATCACTTTTCTGAAAGGTCACTCACCCAAGACATTTGGTCGGCTATGGTGGGATGAAACTGTGCCTACTGTAGTAACAAGAGCATAGCCCCACAATCAAATCATTCTTCATCCACTTCAAGATCGTGTATTGATAATACAAAAAAATGCCAGTTTGCAAGGCTTCCCGGATTATTACAAGCTTTTTGGACTTGTCAAGGAAAGGCACGTTCAAGTTGGAAATGCGGTTGCAGTTCTTGTGGGCAAAGCTTTAGGCTACAACTTGGGACTGGCAATTCAACACCAGGCTCCTAGCACTGCAGTGATGGAGCTCCCCAACAAATTCCCTCAAGGTCTGATGTCTTCAAACCAACAGATCAATGACATGCCTCTTGTAGTCAATGAGTAACCTGTAGAAATTTCCCCTTAATCTTCCTTGGGAATCGTCTTTCCCTACTTGATGACCTGTCAAGGAAAGGTACATTCAAGTTGGAAATGTGGTTGCAATCCCTGTGGGCAGAGCTTTTAGGCTTACAAGTATGTTGAGTTATGGTGCAAGAAGCAATCGGATGTGATCTGTTTTCTCCTTTGCATTTGCTGCTGGGAGTAGGTATTGTGTGCATCACTCGTCCCACTCGTCCCAACAAAGCTCATCATCTCGGTTACAAGGCTAAACATGGCTATTTTGTGTATCGAGTGTTGATGGGACCTAAAATGGGCCTGCACTGGCTATGGCACTAGCCGAACCTCATGCATACGACAGACAACCCCACCACACGGCCTTGCGGGCCAGGAGCGTCTAAAATTCACTTTGCACTAAATGCTTATGATGATTTTTTGTTTGTATCCAATATGTAGTCCAACGTTCATCTTCCATTCTCCTCAGAGGGAGATCCCATAACATATATGCATAATGCCTCGTAATACACACATAGGTTGCCGCGGCTCCACTGCGACTCTCCTACACCTCAAGAATTAGCCCCTCGATGTGTCGCTAACACATATAACATTCGCACAAACTCCACTCTTTCATAATTCAACGTTCCAGGAGATTTTGATTTGCCTCACAAAACTTTCCCCAATGGGAGCACCCGTCTAAACCTATAGCTTAGGTTTCGTGTCCTCTCAATGTTGGTCAAAGTTCATCAATTAATTGCAATGCATTCCATGAGATACCATGTGGCATGCTTGATGCAAGGTGTATGACAATTGTGCACAACCATTTTATGATTAAAAAACCAGCAATGTGAGGTGTGGAAAACAGCCCTTTCATGAATTTTAACTAAGCGTTACGTGCTGCGTTACTTTAGGAACTAGCACCGGAACTTTCATGCTACTAGTCACCTATATTTAATTATGGAATGATCCCTAAATGCTATGCACAAAGAGAGAAATCAGAATTTGTATCTTTTTAGTAATTAGATCGTTGCATAAACTTCCTCCCCCCTACTGTTTAGGTGTTTGATGGGACCTAAAATGGGCCGGCACTGGCTATGGCACTAGCAGACCTCATGCTCATAACAGACAAACACACCCTCACAGCCTTGTGGACTAGGAGCGTCTATCTAGTGCTAAAGGACAAACTGCCCTAAAGCCTAATCTATGTGTTTATAGTTTTTTTAGTTTTGTAGTCCAACGTTTCCCTTTCTATAAACTCCTCAGAGGGAGAACCAATACACATTGGCAATAAATACCACGACAATCACATACATGGGAGGCAACCTCTCGGTGGAAACACCGCGGCCCCACTGCAGCTCTCCTACATCACAGGGATTAGCCCCTTGATGCGCTGCTCAACATGTAAAACAAACGAACAAACTCCACTCTTCATTTCGAAAGGAATCCAGGAGATATATCATGTTTCCTCACCAAATAATTCCCCAAGAACTGAACGTCTATCCTACAGCTTAGGATGCCTTTCCACACTCACCGTGGGTCATTGTCATTGAAAACAGGTGCTATGCATCCAGGTTTTTTTTATTCCGATACCATGATCAATCATGCACATGCAAAGTGAATGATTCTAAAGTTCTCAAACATCATTTTCAAATCAACAACGTGCTTGTGCACAATCAGGCTTTTCTAATGCTTATTCCTTAACCCATTGCGACGATGAAAGGATAGCACTGAGATAACACTCATGCTACTATCCTCTTAATCAAAATACACGGACTCTATGTCATGTTATGCATCAGAAAATCAACAACAATCAGCATGCAAATCACACCATTCAAGCCTCCCAACCCCCTACATTTAGGTATTGCTTCCATTGCACATGTGTAGAGGTTCATTTTGTCATGTTTTGACGTAGAAAAAACAATAAATCACAAACTTTGACAAAGAGATAGGGAAAACTGAGGCTAAACCTCATGTTTTACCACTACCACACATCCACAAACAATTCTTATATTTTTCCTTATTTTTCCAAGACGTATTTCTATTTTTTCTCTTATTTTTTCCATTTTCTTGATTTATTTGGCAATAAAACATACTATTTTGTGGTTTTTCTTATTCCAATCACTTTAGCATACTAACATTCAATTTATCTTCCATATTCCCCCCATGGGAACACCTTTGACCCACCCGAAACGGAAAAACTACCATTTTGCCACTTAAAAACTACATTTCGGGATTACAAAAATTAAATAAAGCATATAAATCATTGCAAAATCAAAAAAAATTTATACACGGCAATTATTCATGATGCAAACAGCACACAACCACATTTTCATCCAATAAGAACATAATTATCATCATAAACTATCAAAAATCCCTCATTTTCTTCATAAAAATGGTCATACCGTGATTTTACGTAACCCAAGACGCTTTGAATGACTTCATAACCAGCAAACAGAGCCTCCATTGCTCTCAATCCAATGTTGTACTTCAATCTTCAGCATCTCCATCAATTTCCATCACCATTTCCTTCATTCTCCTTCCTCGGTTCCTTCTTCAAGATGGTACACATGAACAGCCCATAGAGAAGAGAGACAGGGAGGAGAGAGAAATACTAGAATCTGTTCTCTTCATCCACACAGCCATTGCTCACGTGAAGGGCGGCGATAAGATCAGCAAAGAGAGAGAAGTTCTTCCCCATTGTCTATTGCATAGGGTATTCACAGCCTGACAATCACCATGGAGGGGATGATGGCGAAATTTTCACACCTGTTTGCTATCGCCTTCCTCCCGTTTTTTTCCCACGAATTCTTGCATGAAATTTGGGGGGGGGGGGGGGGGGGGGGGGTCAAAGGGTCCCAAAGGGCACCCCCCCTTTGGCATAAAATTTGTCCACCTCTTCATATCTTGTCCACTTCGTGGCCTTTTTCCCGTCCGGACTCCGATTCGAGCTGTGAAAAATCTCGGGCGTCCGGCTTGACATCCCACATTGATTGGCAACTCCTGACATCCCGCACGGCAATCAAAAAAATTATTAAAAATCCACAAGTGTCGCTCGGGCGCCTTTTAAAAGTCGCCTTTCACTTGGTGCTTAAAATCGTCCTAGCTGCAGCCCGCCTTTGATGTTAAATATTTTTTAGCTAAATTCTGGATTTTTTGCCAAATTTTAGGCACATCTCGGGCTCAAAACTCCGCTCTTATTGGCGACCACGGGATAGGGTGACTCAAGCCATCGAATCCCACAACAAATCTACACAAAACAACCAAAGGAAGCATCAAGCTAATACAAAATAGATACATACTAAAACATAGTACAATGCTCACGCTACCCCCTTATAGGACCAAGGCATGAAATCCACAAGGAGTAGGCCTAGCATAATCTGATAAAAGGTCCGAAGCTAGTCACTAACCGACTGCTCCAACATGGCCAAACTAAAAAGAACTATCAAAGAGGTCGCCCTAAGTGGTGGTCTGAACTACCTACCTCACTAAGGACAACACAACCAGGAGCTCCTACTAGGTGAGGACTCCTATAGCCTGATCAAGAAGTATTTTCTTTTAGCACGTTTCTTCTTTTAGGGTTTTATTTCCCCATACTCGAGCATGTAAAAAGAAGGGAGCTGAGCGTAGTGACCCAAGGAGAACAGGGCATCGGGCTCGGGTCCTATCTCGGTACCCAAGAACCTACCAAGCCCTCGCAAGGCGACACTTAATCCTTTTCTGACGCTCACTTTTATTTTCACTCCAACCTTCCTTACTTTCTTCGTTCCAGCAAGATGCCACCCCTAGGAAGACAAGGCATCGGCCCCCGAGTTTGACTCGTCCCCAGGAACCTACCAGGTCTTTGCAAGGCAATGATCAATTGCCTATAAATTTTCCTTTCTTTTCTTTTCTATTTTTATAGGGGTTAGAACCCCTCTTTACACACCTTTATATATATTTATTGTCTTTTGAGATATTCAGGGTTTCTTTTCCTCTCAATCGTCATCATTTTTCTTTGACAGGCTTCTCTAACTGCCTCACAACTAACAAGAACTCCTAGAATGGCTGCCTCGCAAGCTAGCAGAACAGGGCCACTAGAACGGCCTCCTAAAACAGGTCTTTCGATGCTTGGCAATGTCTTTACAGGAGGCAAATACTACTCAAATCTCCCTCAGACATACCTAACCTAAACCTAGGACTTCATGCCTTGCATGCCGGTCCCCCACAAGAAAAGAAAAATCCCCGACAAGTACACAAACACATATAGCATAAAAAACCCGTTACTCGTAAAGGAGAGATATCACCTAGATAGGGCCACAAGAAGCTCCCACCAACAAAGGCTCCTTCCAAGCTCTTCTTCATACCTGTCTAGCACAGAACTAAAACAAGAAACCATTAACCGTACATGTACTAAACAAACAACTGGCCCTCTTGGCCTAATGAAATAAAGCCCTTCACTACAAAAACTGATCTCGCCCTCTTGGCCTAATGAAATAAAACACTAAAACCTCACAAACTGGCCCTCTTGGCCTAACGAGATAAAACAGAATAGCACCTACACATCCCTCCCCAAAATAGTATAGATATATAATAATATGCTCCTGTCCAAGGAGGAAAAATAGAGCTCATAGCCCTAAATTAAATGCATAAGGTTATGACCCATCTCTCCTGCATATATAGCAATAGGCGTACACATAACATGTTGTCTAATCAGCCTATGGGTCCAGGATAACAACGGTAGATTGGTCTCGGCTACTCTTTGCATCACCCATATCAACCATTGCCTGCCATATATTGCATGCTCTGATAACATTCCACACCAGCGACCGGGTCTCGTCTCATTATTGATAGCAATATCCAAACTAGGACCACAGTTGAAGAAAAGGTCTTCCTCATAAGCAAGATTTGCCAGTGAATCCGCAAACTGATTCCAGTAACGTGGAATCAACTGAAGAGACACTCTCTCGAACTCCTCAAGTAGGGTCATGGTAGTTCAATGATACATACAAAGGATGGGATTCCGCACTATGTATGTCCCATCTAGCTGATTCAAGATCAACTGGGAATCCTCTTCCACTACCAACCGTCGAATACCACCTTGTTTGGCAATGTGCAGTCCCATAATCAAGTCTTTATACTCCGCCATATTGTTAGTGAATCCTACCCCGAGATAAGCAGGTAACTTCATCGTAACTCTACGTCGAGGATCTTGGATTACTACTCCAACACTCCCTTTTTTATTAGGGCCCCTGGACGCTCTGTCAAAATATGATGTGTACGTCCACAATGGGTTTACACAGCCTGCCATCACGAACTCCTCTATTCGTAATTATGATAGTCAAAATTTAGCATGTTTAGAGGATGAACTGACGGCTCCATCCCACCTTCTTCATTAAACTCAACAGGGATACTTGTCAACATTCGTAAGCAGTGATGGCAAAAGACTTTGATCTCCCACACAAAGGTTTTGTCTTCTTGCTCAATCACTTTGTATCCTTTGCTCCACCAAATAAGTTTTCCCTAATGGTATCTCTGCTCCAAATATGGGTGCTCCAAATAAGGAATTAACCGCCTCATCAACCAACTTTAAGCTCTTTTGCTAGTCTCAAATCAGCCCCAGCATGGACCTGCAATGCATTTTTCTGTATTAGCATACTTAGAAATAATAAGGTTTAATCTTATTAAGATTAAACTTATTTTTAAATTCTACTCCCTGCTGCAGATCAGCTAGTAGAGCCATAGATCTATTTTTCCCTATCCTAACAATCTTGTAGGGGCCATCCCATCTAGGTTCCAACTTTCCTGGAAACAGCTCCCTACGCGCATCATAGTACAGAACTAATTGCCCTTTTTTAAAGGTATACTTCTTAGCTTTAAGGTCGTGCAACTGCTTCATCTAACGTACCTCCTGGTGTAATAAGCTCTGCAATTTCAGTTCATCCAAGTGGGCTATGGTCGTGAACCGCTCAAAGAGTGAATCCTCATCTCCCAAAGAGTGGTTAATTGCAAACCGTAAGGTTGGCAACTCAATTTCGAGGGGTAACATACACTCTTCCCCATAAACTAATTTAAATGGAGTATGGCCGGTAGCTCGCTTGAACGTTGTATTATACGCCCATACTGCCACATATAACTTCATGTCCTAGTCTCGTTTCTTCTTCGAGACTATTTTAGACAAGATACCCACAAGCTGCTTATTAGTACTTTCGACTTGCCCGTTGGCTTGCGGATTATAGGGGATCATTTTATTGTGCTTGATTTGCCAAGCTTCAGTCAAGCTTTTAATCACCTTATTCAAAAAGTGGATTCCACGGTCCGACACTAGTTCCTTCGGTGGACCAAAACGGAAAATGATCTGCTCTAAAAGGAAACTTGCAGTCTCTTTTGCATTGTCATGCCTCGTCACCTGCGCTTCTGACCATTTTGTAAAATAATCAGTTGCTACTATAATGTACCTCTTCTGATTAGTAGACAACGGGGTGATAGGACCCACAAAGTCAATGCCCCACTTCTCAAATGGAAGGATAGCCATGATAGGCGTAAGTGGGCGTTTCCTATTCTCTCTGTTGTCATGTCTTTGACAGATATTACATCTCTTAACATACTCAAAGGAATCTTGGAAGATGGATGGCCACCAATATCCAGCTCTTAAAAGCTTTCTGTGCCGTCAACCGTCCAGCAAAATGCCCTCCACATGCAGAGTCATGGCACTCTTCCAAAATGAAAGGAACCTCGTCAGGCATCACACATCAGCGATAGATATCATCAACACCCTGCCGATATAGTGTTCCTGTGATCAAGGAAAACTTCAAAGCCTGTTGTCTGATTTTCCTCTTTTCAGATTTTGACAAACCAGCTCCAGTCTCTCTCGTTGATAGATAATGTGTGATAGCAACATACCAAGATGGAATAGAAGCTGTATCAATTTTAAACATTTCTTCAATATCACTTCCTTCAACCAGAGTCTCTTTCGGCTCCCTGAAATCCACAAGGCATTCCACAATCCCCTGCAACCTCGGTGGCTTACTCTTAATCTCATAATCGAACTCCTGCAAAGTGATTAACCACTTTGCCAGACAATCAGGTGGTTGTAGCTTGTTCATAAGCAATCTAAGCCCTTCCGCCTTCGTATAGAAAACTACCTTCTCATAGAGAATGTAGTGTCTGAATTTTTTAGTCGCAAAGACCATCTCAAGGCACAACTTCTCCATGTAGGTGTAGTTAATTTCTAATATGCCCAATTTTCGACTACCAAAAGCTATCGGAGGATACCACTTTTCCTCTCAGATTTGGGCTAAATAGCAGCTGATGCTATGTATGGTGGATGTTGAAAATATGTAAAATACTTCGCCTCTTTTAGGTGCTTTTAAAACTGATGCTTTTACTAGCTCCTGTTTCACATCCTCGAAAGCTACCTTACAAGGGTCTCTCCATACAATAGACAGCTGAAGGATAATAAGTTTGTTAATGGCAACGTCCTTTCTGCCAAGGCATTTATAAACCTTCGATATTACCCTATCGATGATAGAAAGCTATGTACCTCTTTCTGAGTGCATGGTGGACCCATAGCGACTATAACCTTGATCTTTTCAAGGTCAATTGCAATCCCAACTAAACTAACCACATGGCCTAGCAATAGCCCATAAGGCACTCCAAAGACACACTTCCGTGGATTAAGAGTGATACAAAATTGTCTGCAATGCTCAAAGCACTTTCTTAAAATAATCAACATCCTTTCCCTCACAGTGGCTACCCCCAAGTCATCGATAAATACTTTCAACTCATCTGGGGAGATGTCACCAAAGGTCTTGTATGATGTTCGTTGCCATGATCTAGGTGCATTGCACAAACCAAAGGCCATCACGTGGTACGCAAAAGTACCAAAGACAGTAATGAAAGTTCTTTTCAACTTGTCCTCTTCTGCAATTGCCATCTGGTTATAACCCGCAAAGCAATCCATGAATGAATATATTTCCCTACCCGCTAATTGATCCAAAATCTGGTCAATAAATGGCAATGGGTAGTAATCCTTAACCGTTTGCTTATTCAGCTCTCTAAAATCTACACATAGTCGGATCTGGTTATTTTTCTTCTTCCTGACAACAACTGGTGAACACCATTCTGCGTGCTGTACAGGGAAGATTAAACCAGCTTTTCGTAACTTCTGTAACTCTTCAAACAACCCGTCCCTCAATTCAAAAGGCATACGCCTTACCTTCTGACGCACAAGACAACTGCCTTCTTTTACAAGAATAGTATGAATAGCCAGGCTGGGAGGAATGCCTCTCAGCTCATCATAACTCCAAGCAAAGATGTCGCAGAATTCCTGAATCAAGGACACATAGTCCTCCCTTCCTGCTGTACTGAGCATGGAACCTAACTTAATTGGCCGCGAATCATTCGGCGTACCAAGGTCTAACTCAATCACATCCACGTCTCTTATCCTATCTTGCGGCTCTATCGGCTCATTTAGAGTTATCTGATAAATATCCTCTATAGTGGACCCCTCTTTGGATTCATCACTGGATGATGTCTCACTACCATATGGATCATCTACTATTTCTAATTCAGTAGAGGATGGAGGAGCTCTCTCACTCTGAGGAGACTCAGGGTAAGCATTGACTATTACTCGATTAGCACCTCTACCTAGAATCACTCGACCGGCGGGTATATCAACTTGGCAGTCTATTAGTAAGATCCAAGGCCTGCCTAGCAAGACTCGATAACTAGGATGTCCTGCAAATCTTATCACACTAAAGTCAAAGAAGCATTCTACACTTGCAACTGTAACATGGACTTTAGTAACGCATCCTTCTGGTTGCCTTAGACTATCATCAACCATTCTAAGAAGGGTGGAGCTGTCTTTCTGGATACCTAGACCCAACCTCTCCTTCAACTCTGAACTCATGATATTGATGGAGGACCCAGTGTCTACAATAGCATGCTCCACTAATATTCCATCCACGTATGCTCGAACCCTAGGGCAATTCTTTTCAGCATGATCAAACCAATCTTCCCCTACTCGTGCTATGCCCAAGGGTTCTACAATACACCCAATACCCAGGATCTTCTTGAATTCCTTGCATACTCCTGAGAATAATTTAATCAATTGTAAGAGGTTTACATCTAGTTTGACTTCGCAAAGAGAACTTGCTAAATCAAAATCATGATAGGTAGCCAAAGCTCTCTTTTCTCACCAAACCATTCTTTCTTGTGGTCTCGAGACCGGTTTTGGTGCTTCTTTTTTAGCTCTTGCCTTCTTTCTTGGCACGTCCTCATCCTTCTTGGGATCGACTTTCTTGTCAATAGGCCTTATAGGTCCACCTTCCACACCAGGATTCAGGACTTGCATCCCCTTATCCCCTTGCTTAGGGTTTCCCTCAACCGGTTTTGCATTATCTTTACCAACCTCTTTAGCCTTTTGGCCTCTTGTCATGGCTCTTAGGTTAGAGGTTTCAACGCCATTGACGCGCACAGCCTCGATAAGGCTGACTCCATTGCCTTGTGGCAACTCTTCTATAGAGGTCTTTCCCCTTTGCAATATTTGTTTGGGTCCATCATTTTGCTGCAGGTTACTACCTTGCGCTCTATGATTAACTGGACCTGGCTGTTTACTCCCTTGTTGGAGGGAACTAATCTTACTCCAACAGGTAGCGGCTAAATGGTCCGACTTTCCACAAATATCACATTTAACATTTGGACAGTTTCTAGGGAAATGTTGTCCGCCACACCACTTACAACTGAATCTTGAGGAACCACCCTCTTCAGGGCGTCGACTCCCTATCAAATTCTGCTGCTTCTTCAAGAAATTGACGTCAATAGCTATTTGTCAATATTGTTTAGAAATCATGTCAATGTAGTGCTTCATCATAACCTTAACTTCGCCAAGGACATTAGATACACTCGACTCATAGCCTTGATCATCTATCCGTCATTCCATTGGCCTAACAATTTGATTGGGCATTGGTTGTTGACTCACAGGAACAACATTAGGATTCAAAACTTGGCCTCCAACATTTGGTGGAGCCAACTGACTAGCCATAGTCACACTGGGAGGAGCTGGCAGTAAAGGTACATTTTGAACCATGCTTCCTCTCCCATTAGGGTTGTTCATAGGCATCCCTTGACTTCCATTTATCAATGGTAAATTGCCTCCAAGTACTAGACCCGCATTAAGATTTATTCGAGAGGAGTAGGCCGTTTGTAATCATGACTCTACTCCTTCTACCCACGTAATAGCGGTGTCTATATCAGCCAAAGCCACACTGCTCAATTGTACCTAAATATTGAAGTCAAATCCATGCAAGAAATATTACAATTGGGCAGCCGACGGAATAGGAATGTAAGTTTGTAACTTACGAAACACTTCCTTAAGCTTCTTGGCATATGCTTTCACATTCTCATGGGGATCTTGGCATGTTACATTCAAAACACGCAACCAGTATTGGCCACCTCTTTCAAGGGCATATTCTCCTCGAAACGCTACGTAAAATTGGTCGATTGTGGTAATGGTTCAAGTCTCTATGCTATAATACCATACTGCAGCCCTTCCTTTTAATGTCATGTTAAAGAACATCATAAGATGTCCCTCATCTTGGATGCGATAATTAAACATTAATCTTTGGAATTCACGAATGTAAAACTTCGCATCTTCTTCAACTAACCCATTAAAAATGGGCAACGGCACTCCTAAAGTTGGCAGATCTAGCGTCCCTGCAGGAATTGCAATGGGTTGTGCCATGACGACAATCGAATTGATACTAGGAGTTTAAACTGATGGAATCACACCCCCACTTGAAGTGGGTTGACTTGGTGGAAGAGAGGAAGAACTTGCACTTCCTCCTGCACCTAAAACACTATGTGCAGCAGTTGGGTTACTAAGACCAGTGCCTCTTATGCGTATCGGGCTACTCCTTTGAGGAGAATAACGACTTACGATCTCCAACCGCCGTTTAGCCCTCTCAACACGTTTTGCTTTTTGTATTTTTGCTTGACGGTCCTTGTCAGAGGACATAAACCAACTTTTTGGTCCCTAAAAACCCTAGATTCGAGAACCACTACTTGTTGGTAGCTTCCGGCAAATGCACCACTGATGGGACCTGAAATGGGCCGCCACTGGCTATGGCACTAGCCAAAACCTCATGCTCATAACAGGCAAACACACCCTCACGGCCTCGCGGACCAGGAGCGTCTATCTACTGCTAAAGGATAAACTGCCCTAAAGCCTAATCTATGCGTTTATAGTTTTTTTTAGTTTTCTAGTCTAACGTTTCCCTTTCTATAAACTCCTCAGGGGGAGAACTAATACACATTGGCAATAAATACCATGATAATCACATACATGGGAGGCAACCTCTCGATGGAAACACCGCAGCCCCACTGCAGCTCTCCTACATCGCAAGGATTAGCCCCTTGATGCACTGCTCAACATGTAAAACAAACGAACAAACTCCACTCTTCATTTCAAAAGGAATCCAAGAGATATACCATGTTTCCTCACCAAATAATTCCCCAAGAACCGAACATCTATCCTACAGCTTAGGATGCCTTTCCACACTCACCGTGGGTCATTGTCATTGAAAACAGGTGCTATGCATTCAGGTTTTTTTTATTCCGATACCATGATCAATCATGCACATGCAAAGTGAATGATTCTAAAGTTCTCAAACATCATTTTCAAATCAGCAATGTGCTTGTGCACAATTAGGCTTTTCTAATGCTTATTCCTTAACCCGTTGTGGTGATGAGAGGATAGCACCAAGATAACACTCGTGCTACTATCCTCTTAATCAAAATACATGGACTCTATGTCATGGTATGCATCAAAAAATCAGCAACAATCAGTATACAAATCACACCATTCAAACCTCCAACCCCCTACGTTTAGGTATTGCTTCCGTTGCACAAGTGTAGAGGTTCATTTTGTCATGTTTTGATATAGAAAAAACAATAAATCACAAACTTTGACAAAGAGATAGGGCAAACTGAGGCTAAACCTCATGCTTTACTACTACCACACATCCACAAACAATTCTTATATTTTTCCTTATTTTTCCAAGACGTATTTCTATTTTTTCCCTTATTTTTTCCATTTTCTTGATTTATTTGGCAATAAAACATACTATTTTGTGGTTTTTCTTATTCCAATCACTTTAGCATACTAACATTCAATTTATCTTCCATATTCCCCCCATGGGAACACCTTTGACCCACCCGAAACGGAAAAACTACCATTTTGCCACTTAAAAACTGCATTTCGGGATTACGAAAATTAAATAAAGCATATAAATCATTGCAAAATCAATTTTTTTTAATACACAACAATTATCATGATGCAAACAGCACACAACCACATTTTCATCCAATAAGAACATAATTATCATCATAAACTATCAAAAATCCCTCATTTTCTTCATAAAAATGGTCATACCGTGATTTTACGTAACCCAAGACGCTTTGAATGACTTCATAACCAGCAAACAGAGCCTCCTTTGCTCTCAATCGAATGTTGTATGTCAATCTTCAGCATCTCCATCAATTTCCATCACCATTTCCTTCATTCTCCTTCCCCGATTCCTTCTTCAAGATGGTACACATGAACAGCCCATAGAGAAGAGAGAGAGGGAGGAGAGAGAAATACTAGAATCTGTTCTCTTCATCCACACAGCCATTGCTCGCGTGAAGGGTGGCGATAAGATCAGCAAAGAGAGAGAAGTTCAGCCCCATTGTCTATTGCATAGGGTATTCACAGCCTGACAATCACCATGGAGGGGATGATGGCGAAATTTTCACACCTGTTTGCTGTCGCCTTCCTCCCATTTTTTACCCATGAATTCTTGCATGAAATTTGGGAGGGGTCAAAGGGTCCCAAAGGGCAGCCCCCCTTTGGCATAAAATTTGTCCACCTCTTCATATCTTGTCCACTTTGTGGCCTTTTTCCTGTCCGGACTCCGATTCGAGCTCTGAAAAATCTCGGGCGTCTGGCTTGACATCCCACATTGACTGGCAACTCCTGACATCTCGGAGGGCAGTCGAAAAAATTATTAAAAATCCACAAGTGTCGCTCGGGCGCCTTTTAAAAGTCACCTTTCACTTGGTGCTTAAAATCGTCCTAGCTGCAGCCCGCCTTCGATGTTAAATATTTTTTAGCTAAATTCTGGATTTTTTGGCAAATTTTAGGCACATCTCGGGCTCAAAACTCCGCTCTTATTGGCGACCACGGGATAGGGTGACTCAAGCCATCGAATCCCACAACAAATCTACACAAAACAATCAAAGGAAGCATCAAGCTAATACAAAATAGATACATACTAAAACACAGCACAATGCTCACCCTACCCCCTTATAGGACCAAGGCATGAAATCCACAAGGAGTAGGCCTAGCATAATCTGATAAAAGGTCCGAAGCTAGTCACTAACCGACTGCTCCAACATGGCCAAACTAAAAAGAACTATCAAAGAGGTCGCCCTAAGTGGTGGTCTGAACTACCTACCTCACTAAGGACAACACAACCAGGAGCTCCTACTAGGTGAGGACTCCTATAGCCTGATCAAGAAGTATTTTCTTTTAGCACATTTCTTCTTTTAGGGTTTTATTTCCCCATACTCGAGCATGTAAAAAGGAAGGAGCTGAGCGTAGTGACCCAAGGAGAATAGGGCATCGGGCTCAGGTCCTATCTCGGTACCCAAGAACCTACCAAGCCCTCGCTTTTATTTTCACTCCAACCTTCCTTACTTTCTTCGTTCCAGCAAGATGCCACCCCTAGGTAGACAAGGCATCGTTCCCCGGGTCTGACTCGTCCCCAGGAATCTACCAGGCCTTCGCAAGGCAATGATCAATTGCCTATAAATTTTCATTTCTTTTCTTTTCTATTTTTTGCTATTTTTCCTTATTTATTATTCATGGAAAATAGGTATTTTCTGATTTATTTGTATTGGCTTATTATTTTGACTAAAACTTAACATTTTCTCTGATTTTATCCCATTTCCATTCCTTTTTCCCAACTCAAAATAGAAAAAAACCACTAATTTTCATTAAAAATAATATTTTACGAGTTTGTAAGAATTAATAACGGCTCTAAATCATTACGGGTTCCGTATTTTTGTAATTCCAACCCTCAGCCATGATGTAAACAAGGTTCAAACAAAAATGCATCGCATATGAACAACATTTGGACCATGAAACAACCAAAAGAAGCAAATTTCTTCATAAAATTGGAGCATACCGCGTGTCTTGCGTGTTGCAGGTTTTTTAATAATTATTTTCCACAGCCCACGGACCAACCAGCAACCTTTCTTAAGTGCTGAACCTCTTTTCTCAGCCTCCACTTCATCTTGAAGTAATCCAATCACAGCCGGACAAGCATCCTTCAGCCCCTCTTCTTCTTGATTTCTTGCGCATGAATTGCCTCTATGCAGGAGAGAGAGGGAGGAAAGAGAAAGATTGGTTTTTTATCTCCACAACCAAGCAGCCAATTGACAGGCGGAGACCAGCGATGGAGAACGAAGATAGGAAGAAGAACAACCATGAGATCAGTTGGGGGGGTTGTTTGTAGGTGCCACAATCCATCTCTCCCCCAATTCTAGCCATGGCGCCTTCTTCTTAATTAGGCGGCGAAAAAAACGGCCCCCCTCCTATACTCACGAAAATTTTTGGGGGGCTCCAGCCCCCAAAGGTCATGACCTTTGGCCTTTCTAAAGTCCATTTTCACTTGGCATTTTGGGCTTGTGATCCCCAAGCACTCCCTCTTCCATGTCCGGTGTCTGATTCTTGATCTGAAAAATCTTGGGCATCCGTCTTGAAGTCTTCCACTATCGGGCATCTCCCAGGGTCTTGTCTGTCATGCCTAAAAATTATGAAAATTCCCTTACCGTCGTCTAGTGGCTCTTTTAAGCATTTCTGGGGCATTGCCGCTTAAAATCGTACTGATTGCCACTGCCGCCTTCGACGAAGTCTATTTTTTCCCTGATATTTGTAATTTTTGGCTATTTTTAAGCACTTCTCGACATCAAAAATCATCTATCATTGGCGACCACGGGATAGGGCAACTCAGCCCATCGAATCCCACGAATAGATCTGCATATAAACAACAAAAAGGAGCATCAAGGTGGTACAATAAATACACAACACAACACATCACAGCTCATACCCTGCCCCCTGACAAAACCAAGGCATGAAATCCACGAGGAGTAGGCCCAACATAATCTGATAGAAGGCCCAAAGCTAGTCACTAACCAACTGCTGCAACACAGCCGAGCTAAAAAGAACTATCAAAGAGGTCGCCCTAAGTGGTGGTCTGAACTGCCTGCCTAACTAAGGACAACTCAACCAGGAGCTCCTCCTAGGCGAGGACTCCTATAGCCTAATCAAAAGGTGTTATCTCTTTTAGCACAGTTTTTTCCTTTTAGGTTTTTATTTTCCATACTCGGGCATGTAAAAAGGAGGAAGCTGAGCGTAGTGACCCAAGGAGAACAAGGCATCGGCCTCAGGTCTTGTATCAGTACCCAAAAACCTACCAAGCCCTCACGAGGTGACACTTAATCCTTTTATAACGCTTACTTTTATTTTGCTCCAACCTTCTTTTATTTTCTTTGCTTTTCAGCTAGATGTCACCCCTAGGAAGACAAGGCATCGGTCCCGGATCTTATCTCATCCCTAGGAACCTACCAGGCCTTCGCAAGGCGATAAACAACAAATCAAGGATTTTTCTTTCTTTTCTATTGTTATAGGGGTTAGAACCCCTTTTTACACACCCTCGTATATTCATATATTGTCTTTCAGATCTTTAGGGTTTTGTCTCTTTCCATCATTATTTTAGTAGGCTTCTCTAACTGCCTCACAACTAACAGGAACTCCTAGAGTAGCCGCCTAGCAGGTCAACAGAACAAGGTCACTAGAACTCCCATCTAAAAAATTTATTCCAATGCCTAACAATGTCTTTACAGAAGCCAACAACTACTCAGACCTCCCTCAAACATACCTAGCCTAAACTTGGGACTTCATGCCTTGATTGCCGGTCCCCAACAAACAAAAGAAAGTAACCCTTACACGCACATATATCATTAATTGCTTAAAGGAAAAGACTCGAAAAGGGGACAAAACCACCTGGAATGGCCACAAGAAGCTCCTTCGCAGCAAAGGCTCCCTCCACGACTTCGTCAACCTGTATGGCGCAAACACTAAAACAATAAAGCATTAAACGTACCTGCACCAAACAGAGATAGGGCCCTCTTGGCCTAAAGAAATAGCACATTTCACTGCAAACTAACTAGCCCTCTTGGCCTAAAGAGATAGATTATTAAAACCTGAAAACAACCGGCCCTCTTGGCCTAAAGAAATCAGGCATTAACTACTTTAAGTTACTAGCCCTCTTCGCCTAACGAAATCAAACAAAACAGCTCATAGAGATCCCTCCTTGGAAGAAGGCTGATATACACAAATATGCTCCATTCCAAGGGGAAAAATAGGGCTCTCAACCCTAAACTAAATGCATCAAATTATGGCCCATACCTCTTGCATATATAGCAAGAGGCATATGTATAACATGTCATCGGATCAACCTATGGGTCCAAGATAACAACGGTAGATGGGTCTCAGCTACTCTTTGCATTACCCATATCAACCATCGCCTGCCATATAACGCGTGGTCTGATAACATCCCCCACAAGCGATCGGGTCCTGTCTCTTATCAATAACAACGTCCGAACTAGGACCACAGTTGAAAAAGCGGTCCTCTTCATAAGCAAAATTAGCTAAGGGATCCACAAACTGATTCCAATAACGTGGAATCAGTTGAAGAGATATACTCTCAAATTTATCAAGTAGGGTTATAGCAGTTCGATGATACATATGGAGAGGATTCCAGACTGTGTATGTCCCATTAAGTTGATTTAAGATCAGCTGGGAATCCCCTTTTATTAACAACCGCCTAATACCACCTTTCTTAGCAATATTCAATCCCATAATCAGGGCTTTATACTCAGCCATGTTGTTAGTAAATCCTACCCCGAGATAAGCAGCTAATTTCATTGTAACTCTACGTCAAGGATCTCGGGGATAACTACTCCAACACTTCCTTTTCTATTAGTGCCCCTGGATGCTCCATCAAAGTATAATGTATACGTCCATAATGGATTTACACAGCTAGCCATTAGGAACTCCCCTATTCATAATTATGATAATCAAAGTTCAACATATTCAGAGGATGAACTGACGGCTCCATTTCACCTTCTTCATTAAACTCAACAGGGATGATCGTCAAGATTTGTAAACAATGATGGTAGAAATCTTTAATTTCCCACACAAAGGTACCGTCTTCTTGCTCAATCACTTTATATTCCTTGCTCCACCAGATAAGCCTCCCCTGATGATATCTTTGCCCGAGATATGGATGCTCCAAATAAGGGATTAACCGCCCCATCAACCAATTTAAGCTCTCCTGCAAGTCTCAAATCAACCCCAGCATGGACCTACAATGCATTTTTCTGCGTTAGCATACTTAGAAACAATAAGGTTTAATCTTATTAAGATTAACCTTATTCTTAAATTCCACTCCCTGTAGATCAGCTAATAGAACTGTGAACTTATTTCTACCTATCCGAACTATCTTGTAAGGGCCATCCCATCGAGGTTCCAACTTTCCTGGAAATAGCTCCCTACGCGCATCGTAATATAAAACTAATTACCCTTTTTTAAAAGTATATTTCTTTGCTTTCAGATCATGCAACCATTTCATCCGATGTTTAGCTACCTCCTGGTGCAACAAACTCTGCAATTTGAGCTCGTCTAATGTAACGTGTCCGCTTGACCACTTGTGGGACACGTCTTAGCAGCCCATCGGGAGAGGAGTCTAGAAAGCACCACCTGGCACTCACAAAGAATGTCACAGGGTTTGCGATCTAGGTCCTCCCGAGTCTGCCCCAAAGTGAAAGTATCCAGTCGTTCCCACTTAGGACCAACCTGAAGTCAAGGTTTCTTTCCTATTAGCCAAGTCTCTAGGAAGTAGCTAGTGTCGAGCTCCAGATGAACCACTTTGTGTAGGAACAATAGAGTCGAAGTGGATTTATGTTGCACTTAGTTCATGGAGAATGGGAAACAAGAGGGATGTGAACCTCAACCTCTCTGCCCATAAGGCATGGTCCCATTCCGCTCCCCTAAAATAGCATAACTCAGGATTTTAACTCAACTGACTCTAGGTATTCACAGTATCATTATCGCCGAGTGGACACTCGGGCCGAGTGCTGTCGAGTGCTAGTTTGGTCAAAGGGCCGAGTCGAGTATCGGGTCCGAGGGCGAAGTAGGGTTTTCGGGTCGAGTAGGGTTCTCGAGCCAAGTAGGGTTTTCGAGTCAAGGTCCAAATGGGCGGGTTCGAGAGCCGAGTCTGGGACTCGGCCTAACAAGGGCTGTTCTTGGACAGCGGGCCAAACGCGGCGCGACGAATGCCGCACAATGACGATTTTGATCGAATCTCCCTAGTCAGGCAATCATCCCTTGCATAAACTTCCAGATCCTGGCTAAGGCACCAAGGGAAGTGATTGGCATACCTGGGGTGAGCGGTAGACTCTCTGACGACGCGATCAAATCGAATCTTTGCGGGGGATCTCTCTCACACACACACTCTCTCTCTCTCTCTGCAATGGTTGCAAATGAGCACTCCCTTGGCCTCTTGACCTTTAAGCCCCTTCTCGGGTAGGGCTTTGACACTCTCAATCATTCACTTGCCGACATTAAGCATTCGAAGCTAGCTTTTTGCCATTTTTTGCATATTTTATGCCCTATTTTGCCATGTTTGCAACAGTAAACCCTACCCTTTTCCCGGTTCGATTTCCTAATGCTATCCTACACTAAATGCAACGAGAATCGAAAGCAACAAATTGACATGATTTCTCCCTATTGTCCAATCATCAAACAAACAAACCAACCTAAAATACTTACTTGTTTCAAAGATCAAAACACCCAACCTTCGTACCTACCTCAAGCTCCGTTTCGGGGGAGAATCCCTTACTTCGATGCTTGATATGGGGCGCGCAAGCGCTCAAGCTTGAATCCGTGGTCCCGACAACATAACCAAAATGTGGGAGCTTTCACTCAACTGCCAAGACCCACGGACTGCTTATTGTTTCAAGTGTTCCAAGCGAACTCTAATGGCTACCTCTCGCATAGCCGATGCGCCCTCGATCCTACGAGTGTAGTGAGCTTACATTGATGCTGATATAAGTTTCCTCCTCTCTTCCACACTCTGGTAGCTCCACGATCCTAGATGCTAGCTCACGCATGCTCAAGCCTCCTGCTTCTCCAAGCTCCAACCGCCATAACCATGCACGCAAAAGAAGGAAAGAGAAGAGAAGATGGTGAAGAGCTTCACCCCCTTGATCCCTCACTCCCACTCACTCCCTCCCTCACTCTCACAATCACTCTTTCTCTCAAGAGAGCACACAAGCAAGGAGAGGAGAAGAAGAGAAGAAGAGAAGAGCTCTTGTTGGGCACACACCAAAGAATGAGCTTCTATTCACTTTTTGAACTTTATATATACAAACCCTAAAACCCCATGGACACCCATCCTTTTTTACATGACCGGCCATTGTGGCAAGGTCCCTTTTTCTAATTCCCTCTTTTTGCTTCATGCCCTAGGCCTATATTCAACTATTCTTTTAGAAGTGGCACAAGAGGGAGCGTGGCGCTCTTTTACAAGAGTTTTTGGAGTTTTTGAAACACCTTTTATTTAAAACTACGCTTTTGGCCCCGGCTTAGCTTTGGAGCCCGCTTGTGTGTCTTTGCTCCTTTTCCACCTTCTTTTCGTTTTTTCATTCGTCTTTTCGTCTTCTTGGCTTGGGGTTAACAGAGGTTGTTGGGGTAAAGGCCTCTGGGCCTACCCGTGTATACTATGACTGCCCGTTCTTTATTCATATATAATATGATAGTGCAATAAGGCCTTCAGTTCAATTGGACAGCACCTACATTGTGTGTGCTCTTCTCTCCTGCATCTTCCTCTTCTCCTTATCCAAATGCCATTGCATCCCGTTCACCACAGACTGAAGCCCCCTTTGATTTTGTTCTGTTGAGTATAGACCAAGTGGATGGAGCCAACCCCCTGATAAATGATGCAATCAAGAGGCAAGCACTAGAACGAGTCCAGAGGTATGTAAGAAGAGAGAATGTAAAAATCAAGGCCGAGAATGAGCTTGCAGCAGAAGCTTCCTTTGATGTTCTAAAAGCACTCTTTACAAAAGTCCCCATGGCAACTCAAAGTCCCCTTCCTAGTCAAATCCATCCTGAAAATATTGATGACAAACCATCAAATGTAGTCCCGTTGCCCATTTTTAAGGGAGAGTGCAATGAAGATCCTGATCTGAATTCGTATAGCAGCATTTATGGTAGCGTGTATGTGCCCAACAATATCAGAACCCCTGAGCATTGGTTAGCAATATTCCCTGCCACTTACAAAGGTGCAGCGTTTCAATGGTATGAGAGACAAGCAGCATGAACTTTTGGCACATGGGACATTGTCCTTCTTCACTAAATTTAGGCATGAAGGTTTTAAAGAGCGGATGCGAGAGGAGTTCATGAATCTAAGTTAGTCCTCTGGAGAAAAACTAGAAGCTTATGTCTTGCAAATGGAATCTATCATGAAAAGATGGACCAATCATCATTTGGATGAAGGCATCTAGAAATGAGTGTTCCTCAGAGGCCTACAACTAGAAGTTCGCAAGTTCGTGGAATTGAGAAGACCAGTTAATCTGCAAGCTGTAAGATTGTATGACGATGTTGAAGCAAGGTTTTGAATTACCTCAAGAAGAGGGGTCTTAACTCCTCCCATGCCACGAATGGTATATCCACCCAATGCAGTTCCATGGACAATTCCCTACCCCTACCCCCAGATGCAAATAATGCGGCAATACAATGCACCTAATCCACAGTGGCTACAAACAGTAATGTCTCAAATGATGGTTCAACCACAATAGCAATGGTCTCAAACAGCTCCTCTAATGGCGACTCAACAACAGTGGAATCCTACCCACTGGAACAAACAACCCTGAGTCTCAATAGGAGCTCTGAATCAAAACCAGAATAGAGCACCCTCTGGATCAACCCAACCAGTGTATGCAGTAATCACAGAAGCTTCCCAAAAATCTTGCTACAAGTACTCCAGAAGGTGAAAATCTGAAAGACTACCTGTCCAATTCAGTTGCAAGTATCAAGAAAGAGCTTATGGATATGATTACAGAATAGCTATACAGACGCTGAAGGTGAATACCACAAAGATATCCACTCTTGTAGGAGGTGGGAGAGATGTGATGTGTTCTAATACATGGTGTGGAAAGTGCCATCAAGTGGGACATTTAGCCACTGAATGTACCTAAAAACCAACCATTCTTGGAGACTTTTCTTCATACTATTTGAGGAAGAACCATATAGAGGATATTTGCTCTTTGAAAGAGATACACAAAAGAAGAAAGAAAGATGAAGACACAAGATTCAACTTGCTGGAATCCAAAATGACAACGCAAGACATTGGACCAAAGCTCAGGGAGTTTGGTCCTAATTTCGATCCAAGGAGGTTTCCCTCTAAGAGTTACAGAGAATGACAGTTTGGTGGTGGTCAGAGATCAAAAGTGGAGTGTTACGAATGTGGAGAAAAGGGTCATATCTCACCAAATTGTTCAAACCCTAGAAGGTATGTGGATTACAAGCCCTTATGCAGTCGATGCAAAGGAGAAGGCCACACTGCAAAAGATTTTCTAAGTCTAGCTCCTGTGAAACCTACTTATGATACCCAATAGAAGACTCAAGGACCTGCTTCCAATTTGGTGGAATTAGAAGTGGCCACAATAACACGGGCAAAGAAAGGAGAACTTGTAGTTCCTAAAGAGAACATTCCCTCTACAAGGACTGCAAAGTTCAACCTTCTTCGGGAAAAGCAAAACAATGTAGTCCAAAATAAGGAAGTACAGAGCACTACAGAGCCACAGAGTCAGTTTGTAGAGGCAAGACCAGTGGTCTAGAAGATAGAGGATGCGGAATTACCTCCTCTTGGAGAAGAAGCACAGATGTTGCCATTGTTAAAAGAAAAAGGAAAGATAAAAGTAGGTATGGCCCCATTTCCTAGTCTATTGGAAAATCCTGTGGATCCTATCAAAGAGTATGATTTGGTCAAAGACCTAGACACTTTTAAACCAAACTTAACATTCCAATAGTTGCTGATGTTGTCTCCTAGCTATCGAAAGAAATTCAAAGACATACTGATAAGAAGAAGAGGCCTAAGAATTTCTCCCTCTGTGATGACCAAGTCCAACAGAGCCTCAGAACCTATAAAGGAAGTAGATGTGGCTAATGCCTTCCTAGATCCTGGAACCTTAGAGATTGGCATATGGATTGAAGGATGCTTTATTGCAGATGCATTGATTGATGGAGGCTCATTAGTAAACATAATGATGGATGTGACAATGAGAAATCTAGGATTGCAAGGAATGCAACCTACATAGTGGCTTATCAAATTGGCAAACCAAAGTAGAATCAAATTGTTGGGTATCCTCCCATACGTAATGACAACCCTCATAGGAAGGGATTATTGGCTGACATATCTGGTGGTCAAACCAAATTCCTTCGGGACCTCATATCCTTTGTTGTTGGGAAGACCTTGGGTTTTTTAAGCAAGAGCAAGGATGGATTGGTTCAAAGGAACCCTAACCCTAGACAGAGGACCCAACAAAGTGGTGTTGAAGTTGTATGGATCGCAAAAAGGCAATGGATCCACGTCCATCGAAGTCATAACAGACTCCTCCAATGAAGTAATAGATGGTATATCAGGAGACGAAGAGGCCATCAAATAGATCTTTCCCAAGAAAATAGAGGCATAGTCCTTAACAGTGGGTACTATAAGCCAATTACCGAAGGAAGCAAAGTCTTTATCCATGGGAGAATACCTCCTATCTGAACTTGAATTGACTTCTAAAATCACCTCTGATAGCAAAATAGAATCATGGATGTATTGTTCTCCTTGTTATATGGTAGTTACTGAGATAGAACCAAGGAGACAGAACCAGAGACAGAGACATGAGTAGAGATAGAGATAGACATAGAGACAAAAGCAAAAGCAGAGGACATAATAGAGAGCTTGTTCTTCTGTTGCAGAGCCCCACAGAGGTAGAAGTAGAATTTGAAGAGGACAAAAGTGATAATGCAGATGAAGATTATGGAAGCGACCTAGAAGACTCCTACTCGTAGAAGGTAGGGATGAGAAAGAAGTTCTTAAAGCGTCAGAAGCAAAAGATCCCTTTCTAATCGATAGAATGATTATGGTACCTTTTGGACTTATTAATGAATCATGTCATAAGCAAAGCCTCTATAAGAAATAGATTAAGAAGAATTGGCTTCCTTCAATAGTGGCTCTTGTCGTCCTAAGTTACCTCTCCTATGAGAGGATGATGACGATGCACGTTAATAACCCCTAGCCATGCAATTCAAAACGAACACAAAAGGTTCCTGTTATGTGACGTTCTTGGATGCATCTTCAGAAGACGAGTCCTGGAGTCAAGAAGTAACTCATCCCCAACCTAAACCCGAAACCTCAATGATACCCTTTCAGCCTCCCAAAGAGCGAGCTAAGCCTCCATTAAAGGAGGACAATAGTTCTAGTGTATCATCAAAAGAGAAGACCACTCCCTTAAAGGAGTTGGATCTCTATCCAGAAGCAGTCCATGGTACATTTATCTGTGAAGTGGAAGGTGAAAAGCAATTGATGTTTGTGGATGCTGACGGTATTGAAGGTCACCTGAAGGTGGGTCGAAATCTTTGAGGAGAAGAATTACTGGCCCTGCAAGACCTACTAAAGGAAAACTTAGACGTGTTTACATGGTCGTACAAAGATCTAAAGGGGATTGATCCCATAGTATACCAACACCACATCGATCTAGAGCCTGATGCCAAACCTATGAGGCAAAGACAGAGGCGTATGAATCCAAATTATTCTGCACTAGTGAAGGCTGAATTACTGAAGCTCCTTGAAGCTGAGTTCATTTATCTAGTAGTTAACAATGAATGGGTTTCGCCCATTGTCGTAGTACCCAAGAAGAGCGAGAAACTGCAAATATGTGTGGACTTTCAAAAGTTGAATTCCAAGACAAAGAAGGATCATTTCCCTATCCCTTTTACAAACCAACCGTTGGACACAGTGGCAGGCTTTGAGCTCTATTTCCTCTTGGATGGATTTAATGGATACAATCAAGTCCAAATCACAGAAGAGGACCGATCCAAAACAACCTTCACAACATAATGGGGAACCTATGCTTACATAGTGATGCCATTTGGGCTCTGTAACGCTCCTACTACCTTCCAATGAGTGATGATGTCTGCCTTCTAGAACTATTTACATAATTCCATTGAGGTGTATCTCAATGACTTCTGTGTCTATAGCCTAATCCATGAGCATTGGGGACACCTAGAGCAGTGCTTTGACAAATGTCAAGAGTATGAGATTTCTCTCAATCTCGACAAATATGTTTTTGGCGTCTCATCAGGAGTACTTCTAAGCCATATTGTCTCTGCACAAGGGATAGCAATAGATCCCGCTAAGATTGAGAAGATTGCTGCCTTAACAACCCCAACCAACCTAAAGCAATTAAGGGGATTTATTGACCATATGGGCTATTACAAAATATTCATTGCAAACTTTGCAACAAAGCAGCCCCTTTGCATAAACTCCTGAGAAAAGATGTCGAGTTTATATGGACCAATGATTGTGATGAGGCATTCAATACCCTAAAGCAGTGTTTTATTGAAGCACCCATCTTGCAATCACTTGATTGGACAAAGGAGCTCCATTTGCACATTGATGCATTAGTTGAAGGCCTAGGTACAGTCTTATGCCAAAAGGGTCCCTCTAAGTTAGATAAACTGATCTATTATGCAAGTCGAAAAGTAACTGACATAGAGTGAAACTACACAGTGGCAGAGCTTAAGTGTCTAGCAATGGTGTTTGCTTTGGAGAAGTTCCCCAATATTATTTGCTGTCAATGCATTTCAAATTCTACATGGACCATGAAGCCTTGTCCTTCTTGATGAACAAGATGGATGTGAAGAGAAGAATGATGAGATGACTCCTTTTGTTTCAAGAGTTCGACTTAAGGGGATCATAGACACGAGAGCCAGGGTTAGTGTGCTAAGCCATGTGGTACTGCAAATATGGGGAAACCCACCTATTGAGACTGCTCAGTTTAACATCACGTTAGCAAACGACATGAGGGTGAGGCCATTCGAGGTACTAAAAAATTGGCCAGTAAAAATCGCAGGTGTCCAGTTCTCGGTCGACTTTATAGTCATGAAGGGGGTGGACTACGATGTCCTGTTAGGCCGGCCCTGGATGTGCAATGCCACAGTTATTGAAGATTGGGGTAACGGCTTGATATTCTTAGGCACCAAGATGGAAGTTGTGAGGGTGGAGATGGACACTTGAAAAACCTCACCAATCAACTTGGATGCCATCTCCTCGATGCTCAAGGGTGACAATAAGGTCAAGAAGTCTTATGGGCCCTTGACCAAGTATATCCCATGTCCAAAAGACGAGCGGGATTGGATGCATGTCATTGCTACAATCGGCCTGCTGTTCTCAGACCAAGAAGCGCATGAGCAAGCCATTAAGATGATGGGCGCGACCGATGGCACGCCCACTATACCAGTGTGCATGATGGAAGGAACCCATCTTGGGAGACCTAAGCCCGTCACCTTCCAAGTGCCAGGAAACAAGAAAGAACTCCAAGAGACCCTAGAATACTTAACAGACAAGCTGGCTGACAACTCAGCAAACCTCACACCTCTCCAGGACCTCTTAGGTGAATCCAAGTGGCAATGGACCAGAGTGCATGACTTGAACCTTATGTACAACTGGGCCTTAGTCTCGGATTAGTGACAAGAGAAGTACCAAGCCCTACGGGATGATGAACCAGCTAGTGCAGAGGACTCTGACGACAAGTACAAAGACTGCCAACCCTTCAGGGATGAAAGTGAGGGTGAGGTAGATTCGATAGAGTATGACACAGAGGGACATGAAATAGAACAAATACGGGTAGATTCCAAGCCACAAAAAAGAAGTGCCTACAAGACAAAGCAAGGACTCTTGCACATGAATTGTGACCGTGCCTGGTTAGAATACATAGCAGCCATAGACCTTGAGCAAGCAGGCCTAGCTCAACCAAGGGCAACACAAGTGCTTAGAGCAGAATCACCATCTAAACTATGACCACCAGAGGAGACCCCCTCTTCTAGCGAAGACGACAAGTTTGACTCTGAGTCAAAAGTGAGCTCGGATAGCGGCCCAGAAATACCTAGGACACACAGCCAGGGACTTACCTGCTGTCCACCTGAGGCGCAAACAATTGAAGCAAGAAAGGGCGAACCAACCCAGGGACACCCAAACAGACGAGCAATGAAAACCACGAGACCTTCCAAAACCATTTACGAAATTCAAGAAAGGCGATAGGGTAGTGATCTTGATGGGTGCCAAACGGCAAGGGCAAATGAGCGAACCAATCATCGAGGGACCAGCCAGGGTCAAAGAGGTGAACTTAGCCTGTGAAGGGGAGACACCCCGACCAGGCTTCGTTGCCGATGACTTGGCTGAGGATGAGGAGGCGAGTCTGGTCACCCTCTTGCGAGAGTATGTGGACGTGTTCGCATGGTCCTTGGAAGAGCTTAAAGGGGTAGATCCGAGTGTGGTGATTCATAACATAGCCATGACACCAAACACAGCGCCGGTGAAGCAGCGACCGTACCCAATGAATCCTAAGTACGCTCATGCTATTAAGGAAGAAATTGATAAGCTGATGAAAGCAGGATTCATTTACGAAATTGAGCACATGGACTAGGTATCACCCATAGTCATTGTGATGAAGAAAAACGGAAAAATTAGAGTATGCATCAATTATAAAAAGGTGAACGCTACTACCAAAAGAGATAACTATCCATTGCCATACACCGAGCACATGCTTAAAAGAGTGGCAGGCAAGGAGGCCTACAATTTCTTGGATGGCTTCTCAGGATACAACCAGGTGCAAGTGCATCCTACCAACAGGCATAAGACTGCCTTCGCCACCGAGTAGGGTGTGTTTGCATACATAGTCATGCCTTTCGGGTTGACTAATGCCCCTGCCACCTTCCAACGTCTCATGTGCACCATATTTAAAGACATGCTTCGCAAGGAGTTAGAAGTCTTTGTCGATGACCTCTGCATTCACTTGACCTGGATGGAACACTTGAACAAACTCCAAGCAGTCTTTGATCGGTGTCGCCTATATCGTCTCTCCCTAAACTCCAAGCAGTCTTTGATCGGTGTCGCCTATATCGTCTCTCCCTAAACCCCTTGAAATGCTAGTTTTGAGTAAAACATGGATGCATCCTCGGCCATGTGGTGTCAAAGAATGGCATTGCCACTGACTTCTCGAAAGTCAGGGCTATTGTCGACCTTCCACCCCCAGCCAACTACAAGGGAGTTCAATGCTTCTTAGACCATATGGGATACTATCGACGATTTGTGTTGAATTACACATTAATAGCAAGACCTTTGTACAAACTACTGATTGTCTTCGAATGGATTGAAGCCTGCCAACGCGTATATGAAGAGCTGAAGAAGGCTCTAACCACAGCACCAATTCTACAAGCCCCGGATTGGACCATAACCTTCCATGTGCATATCGATGCTTCTAAAATTGCTATGGGGGCAATGTTGTGCCAACTTGGTGAGCACAACCTAGATTATCCAGTAAGCTTTGCTAGCCGACAACTGATGGAGACGGAAATGAATTACTCAATGACCGAAAGAGAGGGCTTGGCCATGGTGTTTGCTATGAAGTAGTTTCGTCATTATCTATTGGCTATGCCCTTTACCTTCTTTGTAGACCATCAAGCCTTGCTATACCTAGTGAACAAACCTTGCGCTACAGGATGCATAGCTCGGTGGCTCCTTTTGCTTTTGGAGTTTGACTTCTCTGTGGTTGTACAGAAGGGGAAACAACACTACATGGCTAATCATATATCACACATCCCCACACGGGAATCCGCTAGAGAAGGCATTGCCGATGAATTGCCAAAAGCCCACCTCTTTAACCTCGCCAATGGGAGGAAATTATTCAAGGCCGATTTAACACCATACTGGCCAGATGACATAGTCCAACTGCTTGAGCACGGATTGCCTGAATGACCAATAGAGAAGGCAAGACACTGAGGAGACTTATTCTCAAAATCCAGCCCTACCAGTTGATAGCAGGACAATAGAGAAGGCAAGACACTAAGGCGACTTATTCTCAAAATCTAGCCCTACCAGTTGATAGCAGGACAGCTATATCACTTAGGGCAAGATGGATTGATGCTCAGATGCATGTGCGAATATGAGATGCATGACGTGCTCTTGGAGGCATACAATGGGATTGCTAGTGGATACTTTTGCAGAGACACAACGGCCTGCAAGGTGTTGCAATCTCAACTATGGTGGCCAATGCTGTTTCGTGATGCCGCGTGATTTGTTAAGCATTGTGACGAATGTCAATGGACAAAGGTCCCAATTTGCAAGGATCAAATGGACTTGACCCCAATCATTGCATGACAACCCTTCGAAAAATGGGGGATCAACTTCATGGGACCCATCAGCCCTGCTGCACAATATTCTCAAGCCAAATACATCATTGTGGCCACAAACTACCTAACAAAGTGGGCAGAGGTGAGAGCAACCCGAAAGAACGATGCTTGAATGACTGCCAAGTTCCTATGGGAGTAGGTGATCTCATGATTCGAATGCCCCATCGAACTAGTCAGTGACCAGGGGACACACTTCATCAATGAAGTGATAACTCATCTCCTATCCACCTTCCTAATTATCCATCGAAAATCCTCTCCATACTACCCTCAAGCAAGCAGCCAGGCAGAATCCACAAATAAGATTCTTGTCAATGTCCTAACCAAGGTAGTCTTAGCCTCATGCAGTGACTGGGATAACAAGCTGATGGCGGCCTTGTGGGCTTACCGCACAGCTTACAAAACGGTCGTCGGACAGACCCCCTTTAGGCTAACCTACAGAACCGAAGCAATTCTCCCTGTAGAATTATTCGTGCCTAGCCTATGAATTGCGCTTCAGGAGCGATGGGAAGAAAAGGAAGCATGGATGCAATGCCTAGTAGAACTCGAAAGCCTCTCAGAGACCCGTCTTCTAGCCAGTCATGCACTCGTATGCGAGAAGGCACGACACAAGAGCTGGTTTGACAAGCATGTCAAGCAACGCGACTTTGAACAAGGTGACCTAGTGCTCCTATACTCAGTAAAGGGGCACAAGCAAAAAATGAAGTTTCGAGGTCTTGGACCTTTCAGGGTCCATGCAATTAGCCAAACAGGCAACATCAAGCTCAAAATTTTAGCCGGCAAAGGAATTGGCTTCTTCAATGGCAGCCATGTCAAGAAATACTATCCCCCCGCATATCCTTTGCATGAACCACTAATGTTGGAACCAACAGTAAACGTTTGTGCAGCCACCATCACCGAAATCGATGACACAGATGAGGAAATCGTGGAACCTGCATACCTGCACATCACGGTCACTACTAAGCAGACATGCATCTTCAATGCCTTAATTGATGAGGGAGCAGACTTCAATGTCCTAACTCACGATCATTTGACCCAACTCAGCAAACCACCACTACAACCCACTAACTCTAGGTTAAATCCATATGGGGCCCACTCCTATGCACTCCTCAGCAAGTGCAGGGCCTCCGTTTCTATTGAGACTGAAACTGTACCAATGATCTTCTATGTGCTGCCAAACACCAAGGACGCAGGCACGGAAACACTGCTAGGGCGAACCTTTAAGAAGCAAACTCGTTGCCACGTCGGTTATGAGTCACAATGCGTTCACCTCGCCATAGGCAACATCTGCATTGATACACCTTTTAGCAAGGGTGGCGCGATGGAATAGTCCACACGACCACTGATAGAACTATTAGCATCCAAATCTAAGGAGAAGGGTGGTGCCTAGCCGCCCCCCACCACCACTCAAGAACCACTACTCGTGGTGACAAAAGCTAAGGTTCAACAGCATAGTTTTCAATGGAGGCCTAAACAGCCACAACCGCCACCTAGGAGTCATCACGCATGACCTCATAAGACCCATAGCTCTAAACCTAGGACACCAAGGTGCAGTTACAAAAATCAGGGCATGATCCAGCACAGGTGGGTCACCAAAGCTCTCCTGCACGCGCAAGGCTACTATGAGGGAAACACCTAGTTGTATATCCCTAAAACCCAAGGTGGGTCACCAAAGCTCTCCTGCACGCGCAAGGCTACTATGAGGGAAACACCTAGTTGTATATCCCTAAAACCCACCTAGCCAAGACCCCACCTACAACCAACTAAAATTCCGAACCATTCACAACATAGAAGGATTAATGGCCAAGGAGGAGGCGGCCAGGAGAGTCGTTGAAAAATGCAACTTCACCAAATACCTGGAAAGATTCGCACAAGAACCCGACCACACAAAGTGTGTGGAATTTCTCAAGTCTTATGACCCCAACAACAAGTGTAGCACCGTCATAATAGGAAGGGGACAAAACGCCAAGCAGGTGCCGGTTCGCTTAACCCCCGCCTTGGTGAAAAAGGCACTGGGACTAGAACCGAAAATAGAAAAGAAGCAGAAGAGAGATGTGTACGCCATGCTGGGGATGAGAAAGGAGGACGTGTTGACAAACACGGCATCAGCATTCAAGATATCCCTAATGCAGAAACCAGATTGCTGGCAAAACTGGTACACGCACTCTTCTCCAGCCACCGCTACAATGAATTGATGCACCGAATTAGTGTGCCTATGCTGGAGAACGTAGCGGCTCATACCCTGCATGAAGTCGATTGGAACGACTATGTGCATAAAACTATCAACCAGGCAGCTAAAGCATTGGCTTTAGGAAGCACACCCGCAGGAGGAGAGTCTCCAGTGTCTAAGGCCACAGAAAGAAAGAAGGCCTTGTTCATCACCTATGGAAGCATCTTAACAGCGCTCATCCAGGAGGCTGTGAAAGAGACGTAGGATGCAGAAGAGGGGGAAGGGGAAACGCCCGACAGGTCACCCCCTCATCAGTACCAAGAGAGGTTCAGCGAGACAGGACTGAGACCGATAAGGAAGGACAGGGGCAAGAAGAGCAATCAAGCAAAAAGCAAGTCAAGGAAACCAAGAAGAAGACAGCGCAAAAGAAAAAGAAACCAGATGCAGGCCGCAGGAAGGAGAATGAGGATTTGGAAAAAGCAAAAAGACAATCCTTCAAGGAGGCCGAGGAGAGGGAGAAGATGAGGAAGCAGGAAGAAGAAGAAACAACAGAGCAAGTCAAGAGGGCTAAAAAGACGTCGAAACAAGAGGCTGAAAAGAGAAAAAGAGAGGAGCAGGAAGAAAATGAGAAACTAGAGGAAGAATATAGGAAGGCCGAAAAAGAAAGGCAAAGAAGAGCTGCAGAGGAAGAAGATGAATTAAGAAGAAAGAAAGAGGAGGACTTGGCCAAGGCCACACGCCGGTCCATTGAGCAACAATGCAGGGCTGATGATCCAAAAGCCTGGAGCCAGCTGAGGGAAGAAGGGCCTAGCTCTAACACGCAAGTACCAAAAGTCGCACCGCCCGCAGTCCTGGAAGGCAAAGGCAAAGTCCCCCCTCCATCCTATCCCCCTCATAGCACCCTCCACTGAACCCACTATACTCACCCCTAGCATCCCCACTAGCATGGAAGTTTCCAACTTCGTGGCCTGGATGCAATACTTCATCAGTAAAGAAATGGCCCAAGGGAAAAGCACAGAAACCACAGCCACAGGGCAAAAGAGGCTAGCCGTAGATGCTGAATCGAGGTAGGATCAGAAGCATCCACATGTGGAGGCCACGACCACCCCCACCCACGCAACAATGATGCCACCAGTCAGTTACAACGAATACGTCACCAAGCTACTCTCACAATTGGAGAGGGCGAAGGAGGAAAAGAGAATGGCAGTGGCTAAGTTGGTGGCAGAGAAAGAGTCAGTAGCCGCCTTCCAACTGGAGAAAACCCGCATAATAGCCATGCAACAATGACAAATTCTTTACCTTAAGCAAGAATTGAAAGCAAAGGAAGACATGAAAGAAAGCTACAAACAACGGTTTGAGGAGGAAAATCAAGAACTTGTGCAGATGCAGCGGGAATACAAGCTCCTCTTGATGCAACATGGGAAACGAGAGGCAAAAACCGCCAACATTGAGCAAATGATGGAAGAACTAAATGCCAAAGAAGAGGAGAGAATACGAGGGAGGGAGCAACAATGACAAGAGATCGATTCTATGACCGATCAACTGCACCTCAGAAGGAAAGAGCACGAGAATATGAGCAAAGAACTCAGAGCCCAGGAGCAGAAGCTTGTAACCCTAGCACAGAGGCAGGGGAGAGCATGGAAGGAATGAACAAAAGGGCCAAGGAATGGGCCGCACAGAACAAGAAACAGGTGAAGGCACTGGTGCGGCACCTCGCTTTGGTGGGAAAAAAAAAATCTTGGCAGAAAGCAAAGCAGATGCCGTCTAGACAGCCTTCACTACTCAACAAAACAAGCCTTCCTCAACACATTACTAGACATGACCCGACCAGAGGGAAAGGAGTCGTTGGAGGTGGTGCAGAAGAAACTGAGCATCACACGCAGGGCCCTGCATGCGGGGCTATAGATCCCACCCCAACTTGCGAAGGTTAGGCTAGGCTTAGAAGAACAACGAAAGTACCTACTATTAGCTGGCCTAACCCCCCATGAGTTGGACACACTCGGCTTTGAGGAAGGAGCGCAACTAGATGCCGGCAGGGGGAGGAAGCTGACATTGAATTCGTCATAAGGAGAACCGGTGAAGAAATAATCCCACAACCCCCCTCACCCCATGATCAGGAACAACAATAAATCGACCCGCCCTCGGACAAGACACACCGCGCTCAGGGAGCGACGAAGAAAATTAGTTAAAGAAACCAGGAGGCAGTTAAGAGCCAAACCAGTCGTGCGGCTGTCTGCACCCCTCCCACCGTGCCCCAATGACCTCCCGGCGGGATTCAACATGAAGCTAGTGATTTGGGAATGGCAAGAAAACAAAAAGGACCCTTTCACTTTCAATTTCCTCATGCTTAATAGCTTAAGAAGGGTCCTACCAATTAAGGTAATGGAGGAGGTGATCGCAACTGGCAGCCAGCTGGGCCAAAAATGTTTGGAAAGAATAGTAAAGACTCCCACTCTGTGGGGCACGAAGGAAGCAGAGTTTTGGTAAGACAAGGTGTTCGAGATACCACACATTGTACAGTGCTACAATTGCCAACCTCTTTGGAGAAGGCAAGTATACGATATTATCATGCTCACCTAGACGGCATTTTGCAACACCCTACCTACGAGAGGAACGACCCCACATTCATGGTGTATTCTTGTAGGGTAGGTGTGGATTTTGTTGCCACCCTCCATGGGCGGCATGACTTCCCCATCATCTACAACTCCAATGCCGCCTCCTTCGAACATGCCCTCCTTTTTTATTTAGGAAGTCTAAATGATTCCATGATGTGCTTTCTCGCAGACTTCTCCTCCTGTCCAGATCTCACCTTTATAACTACATGTAATTACCGTAGGCTTCTTAAGCTATTACTCAAGCAAGACCCAACACCATAAGAGAGTGGCTTGCCCCCCCTCTTTTTTTACCCCAATGCTATTGATAGTCGCACCATGGCCCACCTAATGATGAGAGCTAGCCTTCTTCCCTCCTTTTGCCTAGCTCTCCTAGAAGATATGAACAACAGTCAGTTTACTAGGTGCAACCATCCCTTCCTCTCCACCACCTCTCTCCACATCCACATGAACCTCAAAGGGTACATGCAAAGCCATCAATTTTTTAGCAAGTCCGTCCGACCCCCTTCTCCGCTTCAATCAAACCAGGAAGCTTAGGTACAGGCTATCGTTCTCCTAGTATAGCCCAAAAAAAAAAAAACTAGAATAAACAAAACCACTCACTTCCACAATCACTCAGCACCACATAAAGCACAATCACTGCACCTAGGGGTCCTCAAGTTAGGCGTGCCTGGTGGCTTCGATCGGCTGGCTCCACTCCTAACCCCCTAGCCCTTTTTTGCTCCCCCACTTCACGCTTAGGGCCCATCAAGGGCAGGACATACCTAGGGAGTCTACTCGCCTATGGTTAGACCTGTCACCCTAAGCCACTCGCACTGTACACTAAGATAGACACCCCCCTTCTTAGGTGGAGTACCACCCCCATCCTTCCAAGCACCACCAGCGCACCCACCCACCGACTTCAAAGGCCCCCGTCAACATTCATTACTTCTCCAACCAACCTTACTACCACGCTTCCACGCGCACCCAAGTCTACATGCTGCCCTGCCCTCACATAACTGCTCCGTCAACTGCCTCTTCAAACACAAACAGTCGACAAGAGTGCCATGGGACTGGCACCCGTCTCGGAGGGGGATAATGTTAACCCCAAGCCGAGAAGGTGGAAAGACGAATGAAAAAGCAAAAAGAAAATGGAAAAGGAGCAAGGACACGCTGGTAGGCTCCAAAGCTAAGCCGGGGCCAAAAGCGTAGTTTTAAATAAAAGGCGCCTCAAAAACTCCAAAAACTCTTGTAAAAGAGCGCCACGCTCCCTCCTGTGCTACCTGTAAAAGAATAGTCGAATATAGGCCTAGGGCATGAAGCAAAAAAAGGGAATTAGAAAAAGGGACCTTGCCACAATGGCCGGTCATGTAAAAAAGGTTGGGTATCCATGGGGTTTTAGGGTTTGTATATATAAAGTTCAAAAAGTCAATGGAAGCTCATTCTTTGGTGTGTGCCCAACAAGAGCTCTTCTCTTCTTCTCCTCTCCTTGCTTGTGTGTGCTCTTGAGAGAGGGAGTGATTGTGAGAGTGAAGGAGGGAGTGAGTGGAAGTGAGGGATCAAGGGGGTGAAGCTCTTCACCATCTTCTCTTCTCTTTACTTCTTTTGCACGCACGACTATGGTGGTTGGAGCTTGGAGAAGAAGGAGGCTTGACCATGCTTGAGATAGCATCTAGGATCGTGGAGCTACCGGAGTGTGGAAGAGAGGAGGCAACTCATATTGGCATCAAGGTAAGCTCACTACACACATAGGATCGAGGGCACGTCAGCTATGTGAGAGGTAGCCATTAGAGCTCGCTTGGAACACTTGAAACAATAAGCGGTCCATGGGTCTTGGCGGTTGAGCGAAAGCTCCCACAACCTCCCACTAAAAGGCCAATGTGGCTGGGGAGTGAAAACAAAGAAAAGAAAAAAAAGACAAGGTGAGGAATTATGACATCTCACCCAACGCACAATCGGAAAGTGAGCTATGCAAGAAGTATCGGGAACCTCTGCAGAAGAAGAGTCAAGCATCCCCGAGTTCATGACATTCAGGAGATAAGCAATCCCGCAGCTCCATACAATGGAGCAATCCAAGAATGCTTCTCATGAAGCAAGCACAACTCATCAATGCACGGTTGTAAAGCATCAAAGTCATGCATAGCATCAGCGTGGCGCATACAAGACAGTGGAGAGCAATCAAACTCTCCAGAGTCAATCACTGAAAGAGAGCCAACATCCCAGACACTCGTCCAACGGGGTCTCAAGACTATATGTGGCCTCAGCGAAGCAGAAGACTGGCATATGGCTGGCTGTCCAGCCTGCAAAATTGTAAGAAAATGGCTCTCATGAATGTGCAAGGGGTCTAGCAACTGACCACCAACATCCTGACCCTGACTGCTATGCATAGCTATGTCATCTGGGCCAATAAGTGCCTCATTTTCATTATAAATAGCTTGATGTAATGGCACTATTGCTGTTGTAAAATCAATCATAAAGCATACTAAATGCTCATCAAGAGGCATGAGAGGTGTCTGCGTCTCATAGAAGATAGCATGACGGCTGGTATGACCTACTGGGCATCCAAATCTCATAATCTGTAGGCCTTAAAGTCACCATCTCCATAACCAAGGAAGATACATCTATGTGACATAGGCTCATGTGGCATATGTACAAATGTCCGGCAACCAAACATCCTCAAGTAATCATAGGAGGGTTGCATGCCACTCCATGCCTCATGGGATGTAATACCATCCAAGGTCAAGTACGGCGTCATATTAACCAAATAGACTGTCATTATAAGGGCCTCAGTCCAAAAGCCATAAGACAACCCAGCTGTGGTAAGCATAGAAGCAACCTTTGCCTATAAGGTCAGCCACATGCCATGAGCAATCCCATAATACCGTGGGCACAAGAAATCAATGCCATACTGCTGACAAGAGGTCCAAAAGCTAGGAGAGAGAGCATGACTCTCATAATCCATCTGCAAGCACCTAGGCCTACTACCAGAAGAATCCATAAACATGTCAAGCATAACTGCAACATCCTCAATCTACACCAAGGGAAAAGCCCAAACACGATGGGTAGCATGATCAACAAAGGTCACAAAGTATGATGCTCCACCAAGTGACTGGGAAGGCATAGGTCTGTATACTGCACAATGGACAAGATCTAGAGGAGCATGCCTCGTACGATTGCCATAAGCCAAGGGGGCTCTGCAAGGACCAAGAGTACAATCAGGGCAAGCATCAAGATTTATAAGTGACATAGGAGGCAACAATGAGTCTAAACGAGACAAGATCTCCATCTCTCTATGGTGCATATGGCCTAGGCAATAATGCCATAATAATGCATGTGGTATCCGGATAACTGCAACCATAGAATCTCCCACATGAGAAACATGCACTGGGTAATGAGAACCAACTATAGAACATCTGGCCAAAACCAAGCAACCATGATAGATCTTCCTATCAAGATTGTGGGAGAGAAGAAAGGAGTCTCACTTGTAGCTTTCTTGCTTGCACAATGGGGGAATACACACAAAGGTGGAGGCTGAAAACTGTTTTCCTCTTCTTACTTGTGTAAGCCAAAAAGAAGTCTCATACAAAGAAATAGAAGAACCCTATATATGGGTCTCAAACCAAACTCAACTAACTAAGGTGGCATACTAACTGAGCCACGAACTAGAGTAGATAAGGATAGCTATCATGTAGCTATTATTCATGGGCGGTGTACCAACCGCATCTGCAACTAACACGTCAATGACATAAATGCACAACGGTCACCCTGGCATATCACGAGTGAAGCTCGATATCTCAACACTCCCCCTCGAGCTCAATCCCAATTCCTGCACACCAAGCAGGTCTCTGAACTTGCGCAGCTTCTCTGCGCCCAATGCCTTCGTAAATATGTCAACTACCTGATCCTCTGTGCTGACATAAACTAGATCAATAAGACCTAGTAAAACCCTCTCCCGCACATAGTGATAATGCACCTCAATGTGCTTTGTTCTAGCATGATAGACTGGGTTATTTGCCAAGTGTATACTACTCATGTTGTCACAATAAATGACAACTGGCCCATCTGTAGACTGATGCATATCATAAAGTAGCTTATGCAACCAAGCTACCTCACATGCAGCCATTGCTGCACCCCTGTACTCAGCCTCTGTGCTCGACAAGGCAACTGTAGGCTGTTTCTTGCTGCTCCAAGTGACTGCAGCACTCCCAAAAGAGAACACATATCCACTGGTAGAACGTCTATCAGAAATGCTACCAACCCAATCAGCATCAGTGTATCCATGCAACTGTATCTGAACCCCAGTCTCATAAAATAGTCCATACTGCAATGTGGACTTCACATACCTGAGTATGCGTCTAGCCGCATCCAAATGTGGTTTCCTTGGAGCCTGCATAAACTGACTTACCAATCCAACAGCATAGCTCAAATCTGGCCTGGTAAAAGTCATATAAATCAAGCTTCCTACTATGCGTCTGTACATAGTAGGGTCTTCCAAAAGCTCACCTGCATCTACGCTCAGCTTCACATTCTGCTCCAAAGGAACTGAAATAGGCTTACAGCCTGTCATCCCATATTTGGACAGCATGTCCAATCCATACTACCTCTGCAAGAGCTATATCCCACTCGGTGATCTAATCACCTCAATGCCCAAGAAATAACGCAGCTCTCCCAAATCCTTCATCTCAAACTTCTGCTTTAATAGCATTTTCACATGAAGGATATCTTCATCACTATCACCTGTCATAATCAAATCATCAACATAAATGACAAGTAGCATAATACCTTTCTCTGTTTTTCTCACATAAAGTGAGAAATCTGCCTTGGAAATCTGAAAGCCAATAGTGATAAGATACTGTCCTATCTTGTCAGACCATGCTCTAGGTGCTTGCTTCAAGCCATACAAGGCTTTCTTCAACCTGCAAACAAACTCTAGATGAACAGCATGCACATAATCTGGTGCCTGCTCCATATAGACCTCTTCTTGCAAGTCACCATGCAAGAAGGCATTCTTTACATCCATCTGATGTAAAGACCATTCCTTTGATGCAGCCATAGCAATGACTGCTCTTACGGTTGCCATCCTTGCAACCGGACTGAATGTTTCTTCATAGTCAATGCCATATGTTTGTGCATACCCCTTGACTACTAATCTTGCCTTGTATCTGTTCACAGAACCATCTGCATTGTGCTTCACCTTATAAACCCACTTACAGCCAATTGCATTCTTATCTTTAGGCAAAGGTACCAATTCCCATGTAGCATTTGCTTCCAAGGCATCCATTTCTTCATCCATGGCTTTCTCCCATTTTTCTTTTCTCATGGCTTGCTCAAAAGAAGTGGGTTCTGGATCCCGTATCACCTTGACCATATATGCATAGTGAATGGCTGTAAATCCATCATATTTCAGCCTATCCATAGGATACCTGACTCTGGTAGACCTGTGCAAAGTGGGTTCACTCCCAGGCGCTCTCAAAACATCCCTGGTCTTCCTTACTCCAGGTGTAACAATAGAAGGAATACCCAACTCATCATCAATGCTCTGTTCTGAGCCACTAGATTCACCATCCACATACGAGTAACCTGCATTCACATCAAACATGGGCTGATCTACCTTCTCTTTTCCTTTTCGTGATACCTGCATACCACTATTTGCACTGCCTTCAGAAGATTCTCCTGATCTCAATCTGCCTGTCCATGGCGAAGAATGTGAACCACTACTAGAGGACGCTCCAGGTCCACTAATATCTTGTGACTGCTGCTAAGAATTCTGTGCAACATTACCATTTTGTGCATCTACATTATCAATCACATTTACTGGTTTATACCAACTACTCATATCATCAAAAACAACATCTCTGCTCACTGTAAACTTACGAGTAGAAGGGTTATAGCATCTATACCCTTTTTGCTACAGAGAATAACCAATAAAGATGCACTTCTCAGCTTTTGGATCCAACTTGGATCTCAACTCATCTGGCACATGAACATAGGCAATGCAGCCAAAAATTTTCAAATGAGAAATATCTGGTTTCCTACCAGTATACCTCTCCTCTAGTGTCATGCCATGTATTGCTGCAGTGGGAGTCCTGTTCATTATGTAGACTGCTGTAGCAACTGCCTCAGCCCAATAAAAATCTGGCAAGTCTTTTTCGTTGAGCATGGCACGAGATACCTCTCTAATATGCATGTTTTTCCTTTCTGCAATTCCATTTTGTTGTGGGGTATGACTGCATGAATATTGCTGCTTTATGCCATGCTCCTGCAGGAACCTTGCAAACTCATTTGAGAGGTACTCTCCCCCTCCATCTGATCTTAGGCATTTTATATGCAGACATGTTTCTTTTTCAACCATAGCTTTAAGAGTTTTGAAATGCCCAAAAACTTCACTTTTCTTTTTCATAAAATACACCCAAACTTTTCTGCTATAGTCATCAATAAAAGTGACGAAATAATGACAGCCTCCAAGAGATGCAGCTTTAGTAGTCCACACATCATAGTGGATTAATTCCAATGGCTTTTTACTCTCTTGAACATGTCTAGAAAATGGTTTCCTTGCCTGTTTTCCAAACTGACAGGCTTCACATACCTTATGCATTTCTGCAACCTTGAATTTAGGCAATCCTGCAACAATGTTTTGGGCCTGCATTGATTTAAGTCGATGTACATTAACATGACCAATGCGTTTATGCCAAATATCAATATCTGCAACTACACAGGTCCCATGTGCAAACATTGCTGCACTCAATTCAGGCATGTCTGCATCCAATGTAAACATTATGTCCTTCTTCTTTCCTTTTGCTATCAAGTGACCTTTATTTTTTATATCCTCAACAAAGCATCCATGAGGATTAAATCTGACCTACAAGCCCTGCTCAACCATTTGACCAACAGAAACTAGATTCTTGGTGATATTCGGGACATGAAATACATCGGAGAGGTATTTCTTGTTCCCATCCTGCATAGACAAAGGAATTTTTCCAATCTGCACAATAGGATGTGCAGTATCATCACCAGTCTCCACAAATCCTAGTTTTTCCATTTTCCTTGTATCCTCCATCCATTCTGCATGACTTGTCATGTGGTTTGATGCACCTGAGTCAACATACCACACATCGTTGCTTTCTTCTGCACTTGTCACAGGATTGTTCAAGTGCTGCACCATAAACAAATGCTCATTTCTGTCATCACCCTGTCTACTAGAAGATGCATAATTCCCTTGTTGCAGTTTTCCATTCATGATGTCATTCTGCTTTTTATAGCAGTCTTTAGCCATATGACCCATTTTACCACAGTAGTAGCATTCAACACTACTGTTTGCATTTTGACCTCTTTGCCATCCACCATGACCTCTTTGGCTCCCCCTGCCTCTAGAGTTACCACGTCCTCCTCCATAGGACTGGTTTTCTTGAGTTTGCTGCATATTCTGATTTCTACCACGGCCTCCAAATCGGCCTCCTCTACCTCTGCCTCTACCTCTTCCAGCATTTGAGTAGAAGACAGCTTCTTTTGAAGTTCCTCCTGAAGAAGATGTACCACCATTTCTTTGCTCCTCAGAAATTAGAAGAGCAATCAACTCCTCAAAATCAGGAAATCTTTCACGAACTGAAATGGATGTCCGAAACTGTGCATAATCCTTTCCTAGACCATTTAAGGTCACAAAAACTAAATCATCATCTTCCACTGGCGACCCAATGGAAGCAAGTGCATCTGCAATCTTCTTCACCTTCATGTGGTAGTCATTGATGCTCATACTTTCTCTTTGCACATTATGCAACTCTTGCTTGAGCTGCATTTTCCTAGCTTGCGTATTTGTGCTATACATTTTTGACAAAGTATCCCATGCCTCCTTTGGCGTACTTGCATCCTGAATATGCACAATCATAGAGTCTGAAATACTGATAGACAGCCAGTACATAACTTTCCTGGCTCTCTCATGCCATGATTTGAATGCCTGCATTTGCTGTTGATTGGGAACATCAGGAAGAACTGGTTCTTCTTCATTTCCTGCAACAAATTCCCAATATCCTTTTCCCATAAGGAAATTCGTCATTCTAAACTTCCATGCCTGGAAGTTGTTCTTGTCAAGCTTTTCAATTACAATCTGTGAAAGAGAATCAGACGCCATTACAGAACACTGTAAAAAATTCTGTCACTGCAAAAACTCAGCTTCACCCTCACAAGGGCAAATTTGCAAAACTGGCGAAAGTGGTATTTGACCACACAGTCACTTCCTAGTGACGATTTTGCATAAACAAGAACCAAGGATGATTCTGAAACTCCCAATGTCTCTACGCACAAGCATACGATGCAATTTCTATAGTAACTTTTCACCGACCTCTAGAACAGTGATCGCACAGCATAAAATAGGGTCTTTTCTTGAGTGCGTGCAGAAAACTTTCGCCTCCAAAACAGGCCCCGAAATGGCCTCAAATAAAAAAAAACAGGGTCGCCAAGGGCTAAAGCCCTTGCCCGCAGCATATATTGCCCTCTTGCTTCACCGCGAAGGGCGTCTCAACCTGAGACAATGCACTCTTGCAATTTCCAGCTATGCTACCTGCAGAGATCTACTCCCAATATAGAAAATGAAAGCAACACTGCTCCTCTTACCAGAACACCGCGAGCTTGGCTTGCTTTCTTGAGCTCCTTACCACGAACAAGGCTCTGATACCATGTCAAGATTGTGGGGGAGAAGAAAGGAGTCTCACTTGTAGCTTTCTTGCTTGCACAATGGGGGAATACACACAAAGGTGGAGGCTGAAAACTGTTTTCCTCTTCTTAGTTGTGTAAGCCAAAAAGAAGTCTCATACAAAGAAATAGAAGAACCCTATATATGGGTCTCAAACCAAACTCAACTAACTAAGGTGGCATACTAACTGAGCCACGAACTAGAGTAGATAAGGATAGCTATCATGTAGCTATTATTCATGGGCGGTGTACCAACTGCATCTGCAACTAACACGTCGGTGACATAAATGCACAACGGTCACCCTGGCATATCACGAGTGGAGCTCGATATCTCAACACTTCCATGGCCTATCCTGAAGAGAAATAGTGTATCATGCATCATGCAACTGACTGATAGAAATCAAGCTCTTACTGAGCATGGGAACATGTAAAACATCCCTGAGTATAAGAGAAGTCCCATTAGGCAAAACTAGGTGTATATCCCCTGTACCAACAATAGCATAAGACTGCTCAAGGCCCAAATCAATACATCCATCAACCTCCACATAGCCTGATCACTGAGAAAGCAAGCTATAGGAAAACAAGATGACAGGAGTACATGCTCAACTGCATCATCATGGGTAATTGCATGTACCTCACCACTAGTAAGAGTGGTACCACCTGCTGCATCTATTGTATCTCTAACTCTTTGCTCATGTCGAGTCTGTCTCTGTCTCTGCTGCTCTCTAATCCATCTAAAGCATTTTCTTTGAACATGCCCAAGCTTCTCACAATGGAAGCAAACAACATCTGAAGTAGAAGAACCTGTAG